>NC_142040.1:25284400-25584400 GCF_982192425.1 Myodes glareolus | reverse complement strand
GTCTGCTCATAGACACCCCTGTGTGCTGTTTTAAAGAGATAGGCACCAGCAGATGGCGGTTCAGGCAACTGGTAGAAAAGTTGGTTGGTTAGCTTGTTGGCAGGCTGCATTCCATTGTAATCCTGTGGTCAGAACCCTTGGCCTCTGTGTCAGAGAGTCAAGAATGGTCTTATGCTCTCTGTGTTATCCAGGCAAAAGTAGGTTGAGGCTTATTGCAGCCTGTGAGACAAGGGTGAGTTATGATGAAGTTTTCCTAATGCTTGTGTTGTGCCTCGGGCTTTTGGAAATACTTCCAATTCTGGGATAGTCAGTAGAGTACTTGAAATGATGGGATTTACGTATGTGTAGAAACTAATCTGAAATAATAAAGATGAGATTATATATGTATGTATGTATGTATGCATGTATATACACCATATATATGTCATCACACACCTAATTTGAATATTTTTTTCCAGATACTTCTTATTTTGCCTCAGGTACATACTGTATGTAACTTATGTCTTTGTGTTATGGTGAGATATATATAAGATCTATCATTTGTACCATTTTGAGCATGTGATTCAACTGCTTTAAGCACATTTCACTGTGTAATATCTTGGCCATCCATCTTCAGGCGTGTGTTTTTATCTTCCCAAGTAAAAGTCGTGCATCTGTTGAGCAGCGATTCCAGGCCTTGGTAACTTATATTCTTCTTTCTGTCTCTTACAAATTTACCCAGTTAGATACCTCATATAAGTGGAATGACAACAGTATTTTTTCTTTTGTAATTCGCTTGTTTTTCTTAGCACAAAATCCTTCAGTCTCCTTCATGTTGCAGCATGTGGAAGAAGATGATTCTATTGCATATGTCTGCTTTTGTTTGAAATTTTGATTGTTCGTGGACAGGCTACTGGGTGTTCAGGTTGCTTCCCCACTTTGACTCTTGTGAATTGAATTGCTGACTCCTTTGAATCCATTTTCAATTCTTTTGTGTATATTCTTAGATATCAAATTACTGATCGTATGTTTACGTTTTTGAAGGGCTGCTTTTCTGTTTTCTTGGGGAGAATAATTTTGTATAACAGAGTGACTCTTTTCTATATTCCTTTTTAAAGGGGGTGGTTGGGAATGGACTCCAGGTCTTGGTTCAGGTGGGACAAGTGCTCCATCACTGATCTACAACCCTGGCCTTCGTGTGTGTGTGTGTGTGTGTGTGTGTGTGTGTGTGTGTGTGTGTGTGTACGCGCACGCACGTGCACATGCACATATGATCTCTGTAGCTTTTTAAATTATTGTACTCCTTCCTCTGTAACGTTGACACTGAAACGGGGACCCCAGAGGACTCTGAGGGCTGGTAACAGGCTTCCCGCCATAACGCTTGTCTTGTTTCCATTACAGATGCAGGAGCCATGGAGTTGAGCTGCAGCGAAGTGCCGCTTTACGTAAGTCCCTGAGCATTTAGGTCCAAGTGGCCTTTTCCTAATTTCAAACCTGTGATTGAAGACAGGGAGAATGTTTTACGTACTGTGGAGTGGAGGCTTTTTCAAAACACGCACAGCATTGCTGTCTAAATTATGCGTTTTTGTATTGCCTTTTAAAATGGCCTGGCTCCTCTTTCCAACATCTTGAGTTCTAACTATCCTTCATTCAGTACTTTTTGAAAAGCTACATGATTTCCAACTCATTTGGTTTACTTTTAGGAGGAATTTTCGGGCACTTTATTTTGTGATAATTTTCCGATAATAGCAAGTGTGCCTTGGAGGCTTGCCTTTTATTTTTATTTTTTTTAAATTTTGGAGGTATGCCTTGCTGATAGTGGTTTTAGCTTTGAACATGAAATAGGAATTTAGAGATCAAATGTAAGGTGTGTGTGGAAGTGGCAGCCAGGGGACAGACATTTTCCACATGCCTCTGGCTTATTTCTGAGAATGGCAGCGATACAATCTAAACCAATCGTCTCCCTGCTCACAAAATGGCACCCTCTCTGCCTCCTTCCTCAGAGATGAGTGTGGGCAGAGGATATGGGTGTGTGTATGGATGAAACTGTGGTTTGGAGCAGAATACTAAGGAGCCAGAACAAATTTAATCAGAAACCTCAGTTAATAAAAATATGAATATATTCATCTACCACCTACACCTCCCTGCTCAACTAGTACACCCTCCTATCCTCTCTCATTTTTTCCTCCCTTCCATCCACACTTCGCAGACCACAGTATTCCCTGGAAGATGACACAGTAAGAAAATGAATAGATTTCCGACTTCTGAGTTACTCTAGGGCCTGTGGTTTTCTCTCTAGATTGTGATGTGCAGGTTATTAAATATCCTCTGGGTCCTGCTATGATTCAATGATCTTCAAAAAAAGATGGGCCCAAGACTGAACTGAAAACCTCCCCAGCCTCATTGCTGCCGAGCACGCGACTTCTCTCCTGACTGATCTCATCTTCCCCCTCTTCATCCCCAGACAGACCAATTCCAAGCTGAGTCATGTTATGCAATCACTGAATCTGGTTCTTGCCATCCTCCTGCCGTAGCTACCATGAACACAGCTCTGGCCAGGACAGAGCAAGAGAAGAACTAATACCCTTGTCTGAGGGGCAGGATGTTTAATTGACCCAAGTAATTATTCACTTAGAGAAACCCTTCAAATTGTTAAAAGTATATTAACTAAAATACAAGAAAATGCCAAGTAGGATTAAGAAAATAAGACACAGCCTCACTAAAAAAAAAAAGTGTAGTTTTTGTATTAAGCTATTACTGTGCCATCAGTTCTAAGGTATGATTTTTTTTCCCTTCTTTTATTTCAGAAACTATATCCTGGCCTTCACTCTGTTTTGGCAGACTCTGTCCCTCTGCATCTGTGATCTTGGTCACAGTGGTTTATATCACTGTCGATTCAGTGCATTCTGCATGAAATAATTGCTTCCAAAATGATTTCACTCTGAGCTGCCTGTAGGAGACAAAGCTGTTGTGTACACGGAAAGACACGGAAAGATCTCTGTGGCACATGATAAACATATGCGCATAAATTAATTTTAGAAGAACTCATTTGATGACTTGTAGTTCTATGTAGCAAAGCATGGCATTTTTAGTGAACTATCAAATATATATTGTAACTGATGGTATCCTAGATTAGAGGTAGTACGTTAAATATGTTTAAAATGTCCGACTCTTCCTACCTCTGTCTATAATTACATATCTATGCTGTGTCCTGCCATTTTCACTTACTATTTTATGTCAGAATCATTGCAGACTGGCTACTTGACCTCAATAAGAAGCCAGTAGCAGATGTTACAATAGAAACTATGGTTAAACCAAGTCCCAGCAAATGTGCAAAATGCATGGGTATAGACATAGAACCCGGGGTACAGTTCATTCCTGTATCCCGGGGGAGCGTCTCATCACTGGTCTCTCATCGGATGTTTGCAAATACAGTTATCATGAATGTTTGGAGGAAAAATTGTATCTGTTTTGAACATGTGCAGAGCTCTTGCTTGCCATCGGTCCCTGAAAAATAAAGCAGAGCCTTTCTCTCCATAGTGTTTGTGTTAAATTAGGAATTAAAAACAATCTAGAGGGGCTGGAGAGATGGCTCAGTGGTTAAGAGCAGTGCCTGCTCTTCCAGAGGTCCTGAGTTCAATTCCCGGCAACCACATGGTGGCTCACAACCATCTGTAATGAAGCATACACACAGACAGAATACTGTATACATAATAAATACATAAATAAATAAATAAAAAAAAACAATCTAGAGAAGATTAAAAGCACCCGGGAGGATGTGTGGGGGTACATGCAAATACTCTAATGCGATGCTACTTTATGTAAAGTGTTGAGCATCTGTGGATTTGGGAATCTACAATGGATCCTGGAACCAGTACACTATGGATGTCAGGGGGTGAATGTCTTCATGTCTGGCTTTTCCTAGTTCACTGTATTTTGGTATATAAATCCTTATAATTATTTTTTAATTCATGTATGTTGTATTTTATACATACACTGTACAAATTAGAACTAGAGTAAGCCAAGCGCGTTGGAAGCCTGGTGTTTGATCTCATCGTGAGTTCTAAGTCCCTTTGACAGCTTGCTGTGTGTTCTGCCGGGGTCCATCTGTATCTGTGATGGATTTAATCCCAAGCCCTTTCAGCATTTACTTCAGTGCTTTCGTGTTGACCTTTTGGCTGTGAGGCATCCTATCTCTTAGTGTTGATGCTTTTCACGTGGTTTTGACAATCTCAGTTGTTTAAAGTAGTTCTCAGGGAAATAATAACCCTGGTAAACTTCATTATTAAGGTAACCCACCCCTATCATAAATTGTGAAGAACTCATAACAGTTCGGGATGCTGTCCTCAATTATACAATAGTACTATATACTTTTGATTTTACGAATGATTGTTTTATTTTTATTAATGCCTATCAGGCATTAGTATTTTTCAAATAAAAATTTAAATTTTAGTCACTGTAGAAGTCTTTTTAAAAATAAACCAATACATGAGATTTGCCTTAGGGAAAATGAGATCATCTGGATAATTTAATAATTCCAGAGGGCGAAATGCTGGTGGAAACTATTCCCTGACCTCTCCTCATAGCTCAGAATAAAGCACCTCGTCCAAGTGCGTCTTACAAGGACTTCAGATTCCTTTGACTGGGTTGATGTGACTGAGTCCTTGTGGTGTTCTGATGGTTAAAATGCCTGTATGTTTCTATTTTGGTATCACTATGGAGATGTCTTTCTAAAGATGGTAGAGAAATGTTTTTATAACTCCAGGTTATCTGTGGATATAAATATATGCTTGAAATTCCCCCATCATTTTGTTTGGATCCATGAGGGGAACCTTCAGCTGTGGTCTTTCTAGAACTTTCTTCTTTTGTGTCTGCCACTATTGTTCTTTTTCTTTTCAGTATAGAACAGAATCCAGGAGCTGGATTGTTTTGTCTTTTGGGGAGACGGGAGCTGAACTATGGAAGCATGCTTTCAGCTTAATGATATTTTTGTTGTGTCTAGTTTCTCTCTTTGTCCTTCTTGCCAGCACAATTTTAGCTTCTGTTGTTTTTAGTTTCCACACAGCATTTTCATGCTATGCTGTCCACCTTGTGTTCACAGCTCTATAGAGGTAATCTTTTGTATTTTCTTTTTTGCACAAAGAAAGGACATAAAATTGTTGTCCTATTCTAGTAGGAATCCATTTCAGAAGGAAATATGGGTGCTGTTGTATCTTTTGTTAGACTTCAGGGCTCATTTCTGTTTGTTTATCTTTAGGAAGCTGATTTGCTCTTCCTAATGTCAGGATGTCAGGATAGTCCTAGGCTTAACCACAGACCCACTTTAGTTTTTAAATGCAGTGAAGTGTGGTGGTCCACTGAGCCCCTATCATGAGAGAAGAGAAACAGACCCTGGAGACGCAGCCAGGTAAGACTGGCAAGCTGGGTGAGCGTCTCCAATGCTGATTTGCGCAGAGTTGGGATGTAGGCATTGCAAATCCGATTGCAGCCTTGGCACAGCTTCCCGCATCTGTGAATGAAGGGTCCTCAAGCGGTCTGCAAAGCCAGGCTGTTGTTCTCTGATGTAGTCTAGTCAATGGTCTGGGCTTCATGTTCATCGTGAATCATCAGTGGGCATTGTGGTGTGGTGGTGGTGGGGTTTCAAGCTAGCAGAGGTGAGGTTCAGGGATGGGTAAGCCTAGAAAGATGTGCATTCGAAGCCAGGCAGCCAATCCACAGTGTTTATTTTCTGGCTGAAGACTCCTTTAACTCTTTGAATACTCATCTCTGTACAGGAGAGAAGATATGGATATCTGCTTTCCCGAGTCTGGTGTACTTTACTTAATATATTGGTTTCTAGTTGGATGCAATTTTGTTCTTCTTCATGGCTGAATATTGCTCCATTTTTAATGTACACCACACCTTAAACATTTTCCATGATGATGGGAACCTGAGCTGGTACTATTTCTTGGCTCTGGCGATACTGCGACGTGAACATGGTGGGCGGATGTCCTTGCTGTGTGCTCACTTACCTTCTGATGTTTGTCGAGAGTGGTACCAGTAGACTGTTCGCTAGTTCCGTTTTTATAGTCAGAGGCTAGTAGGAGGCAGATGGGGAGCAAGAGAGGAGAATGGGTGACAAGAGAGGGAAATGGTGACAGATACATTCCACACACATACAAAAAATTCATATGGCTACTAGAGAGTGCTTTACTTTTAGATTCCAAGAAAGTAAGTCTTGTTAAGCAAATGGAATGCACTGATGCAATGCATAATTACATAGGCATGGAATTGGGTTGTAAATGAGAGGTAAGAGTTCAGCAACTTTCAGATATACTTAATGTCTAGAATTTTAGCCTTAATAATTGTGATAATAATAAAATTGGGATTTATTGTCTTATTTTTATTTTTCAAGGCAGTGCATTAATTTGTTTTAACCTCACATTCATAGGAAGGAAAAATTTTATTTATTTTTCCCTTTTCTGCTCAATCCCGGGAGATTTTTGCAGCATCTGCAGAGGTGGGGACTCACGCTGTCGGCTCCCTTTCTGACATGTGCTGGTGGACTCTGCTGAGAAAGGTGTGCTCGTTTCTCCAAGGGCTGCATGTTGTGCACTGGCAGAACAGCGAAGTTCTTGCCGTAGCTCATTATCAGTTGGATCTAAGTCAATCCACTAGTCCTATTACATGTTATGTTTTTGTTATCATTTTATCGGAGTTTCAGTATCCTACCGAGGGATGCTGATTGTTCTGGGATCATTGAGTGTCCTAAATGAAGTTATAATCTGGTGTTTGGAGATTTGATCCACATCTTAGGTGCCTGAGCTAATTCCTCCTCCATCAACCTTTCCAATAGTTGGGTCTTCTGGCTTATGCATATTATATATATTATATTTGACAGAGCATGCTCCCTGGGTCTTGGCCTTCTTTTGGGAGTCTGAGGACAGGTCTCAGGTTGTCTGGTTGGACTGTTTAAGTCCCAGGGCCATTTCCTAGCTCTGGGAAGAAGTTTCTTATTGAGGCAGTAAGTGACTTGGTGGCTTTGTTCTGGTATCACCAGGCAGACATCTCCTTCCGGACTCCCGCAGAGGCCCATCAACTTCTGGTTCCTGCTGAAGGAAATCCTGTCCTGAGGCCTGCCCTTTCTCTGTCTGTAGCTCTGTATCCCCCATGACTGGCCTCTCATGACCCTTAACACCCCTGACTCCTGACTGGCCTTGCTTGATCACATCATTGGGTGGTCTTTGTAAGGACACCTTGGAGGCTATTGACCAGTCTCTGTCCCTTTGCTGATGAGGAAGTTAAAGCTCCTACGTGGGATGATTTGCTCCACCATGTTGGCTCTGACATTTTGGCACTTTTGGTAGATTCTGTGCTAAAAATCATATTATGTATTTGCTTAGCATTTGTTAGTGGTCGATCTCTCGGTGAGTTTGGGGTTTTCCCACCTTAGTGGTTGATAAATTACAGTGACTGTCCAATTAATTGCTCAGTCACTAGAACTCCATTTTCTTGGGTACTCAAGGGTGCTATTTGGGCCATTCCTGCCCTGCTGTCTTCCTTGAACTTTATAGTATGAAAATCTCAGTGTTTCTTGGTCCTTAAATTGTCTCACTTTTTTTCCATCCTCAAGGATAGTGGTAACTACGTCCAGGCAAGTCCTGACCTTTGAGAGTTCCTTTGCTCATAGAAAGAGTAGCCATCATCCGATATCCCAGAAACACAGATTAACAGAGATCCATTGGCACACTCGATCAAAAGCTTTGACTTAGAAACCTGATAGAACCCTCCACTAGCTTCAAGTCTATACAAACTCCAAAATAAACAGGGCTTCTAAGCACTGTGGCGCTTCTGGGCACTCCTCTCTCCTGGCTTCTGGGGAAAGACTGAAGTGAAGTATGTGGGGTCAGGGTGTGGAGGCAATGGTGTCTTTTCTAGCATGTGCAGCTACTTCTGGCTTCGAGAGTGGAATCAGGAGGAGCCCCTCCTGCAGTCGGCCTCTGGGCCACATGTTCGCTTTGTGTGAGTTTGTTCTCTGCAAATGTGGCAGCAACACCGTCTGTGTCCTGACTTAGACACAGGCACTCACGCATCCTCCCACCCATTGCCAGCTGTTGGGAATCTCTGCCAGTGTTGTTTAAGCCTGGCTTGCTGAATTTGGCTGGCTTCTAACAGCTCTTGTTCTCTGCCTCGTTGAGCTTTTCCCACTCTCTCTCTCTTTTTCCCTCTCTCTCTCTCTCTTTTTAAATCTGTTTCCCTTTTCACCTGCTTGCTTTCAGAGGAGGCAAATTCCTTCCAAGGTGGTACAGTGTAGCCACAGAGCAAACAAGATGGGGAATATTTTACCCTGCTTAGCTAGCAGCCTCTCTGCCTATCCCTGCAGGGTCTGGAAAGCTTTTGGGGCTGTATAACCAAGTGTTCTTAATTCTGCACCACTTCGCCTCCCTTATTTCAGCGACCATGTCACAATTTTGGGCTATGTGATCCTTTGCGTTTTCAATAAATAATTTGAAGGAACTGACTTGATTTTTTATTACATCTGATTACTTTTTCATATGTTTATGCATCCCCGTGTACACACATGGACGTGGGAGCACATGCCATATGTATGTATGGTAGTCAGAGGACAGCTTGCAGGAGCTGGCTGCTTACTTCCACTCTGTGGCTTTCCAAGTCGGAACTCGGGTCATCAGGCTTGATGGCAGTGCCTCTACCCGAGGGACCATCTTGTTGGCCTCACAATTAGCTTTTACATTTCGTTATTAAACATAAACTCCATCTAAGGGGATATCTCAGGCCTGATGGTTTAAGTCTCAACAGTGAGAACCTTGGTAGAAGAATTGAAATGAGATCTGGTCAAAGTGATTCATTTAGGTGTTCTAGAAAGTCAGATTTTTCTGGAAGATGTGGATACAGCAATGCACCTAACACCCTCCTCCCCCTCCCCGCCACCAGACCTCCACACACACACCTGGGTGTGTGTGGTTCAGAGACGTTGTCTTAAGACTGCCTCTCCAGAACTTCATGCATTCAGGCTTTAAGCCTCTTGTTCCGATTGTAGTCAGTCTTAAAAAGGTCATACATTTACAGTTTTCTTTGCTTTACGCTGTTGTTTCCCCCCCTCTGTTTTAAGTCTTCATTTGGCTCCATGTACTGTGATATCAGAGATCAAGAAAAGAAGCCCCAGACCCTTGCCTTCCCCTTGTAGGAAATGGGGGAAGGCGGACAAACAAAAGTGAAAATTCCAGGTTGTGATGTGTGTTCCAGCCGCACAAGGTTGTGCAAGAGCAGCGTGTTGCTGTGCTGGAGAGTGGTGTGTGTCTCTGCGTGTGTGTGTGCACATGTACGCACGGGCATGTGACTAGAGTGAGCCATGTGGTGTGTGCTAATAGGGGAATCAGAAGGTCTAAGAGTCTGGGGAGAGGGCAGGAACTTCCTGTATCAGAGGGGCCACAGAAGGCTAGTGTGGTGGGTGCTTGGTGAGGAAGGTAGGTGACAGGTTAGGGGTGGGTGGGGCCAGATCAAGAGTAGCTGGAGTTGTGGGTGTGGCCTCCACAGAGGATTTGTGTTCTGATTTATGTTGAAAAGTGACTCTTTTGAGGAGGGGGGCTCCCTGACCCCCTCTTTGCTGCTCAAATTGCGCGGCTTTCTCCAGAGTCCCTTCTCCTCTCCTGCTAGGCCAGCTCTTCTGCTCGTATTCTATTGTGGCTTCTCCTCCAGTCCACCCACGTGTGGCCTTCTTGCCCTGCCATCCTCTCCAGCCGCCTCTTCCTTTCCCTCACAGTCTGTTTGCCATTATCATTTAGTTATCCATCCTTGACTTAAAACCCAGATGGTGATAATTTTTTTAAAGCATCTTCAAGTTTCTCTCTCAAGTAGCCCCCTTTCCAGCTTCCTGATTTCCGTTGCCAAGCACCAGTCTCCCAGAATCCTATGCGAGAACCATGTTTTTTTCTGAGTCTTCATATGTCCTTGCAGTTGATACATCCGCAGGGCCTCCTGCTCCTGGCGCTGCCCACTTCTGTCCTCGACAATAGCAGTCACTGTCTTTATTTACTTTTGTATTCCAGGGACACAGAAAGACGTGGGTGGGTCAGTCAGGAGGGGGCTGTAATCATCAGTGTCAGCAAACCTGATGGTTGGGAGAGACACGTCCCGGAGTCTGAGACTTGACTGTATTTATGGGCACTGCGTGCATACCTTTTGTGAAGTAGACAGAGCCTTGTTGAGTACTAGAATTCTTGAGAGAAGATGTTCTGTTAATGTAGCAGGTCCAGAAACATAACCTTCCCTAACAGATTCTTGCAGCATCCTCTGGCCCATAAAAGAGTCTTCATGAGCTATGTCACATGCACGCAAAAGAAAGATTTTTAAGAATTTATGTGTGCACGCGCACGTGTGTGTGTGTGTGTGTGTGTGTGTGTGTGTGTGTACCTATGTCACACACATACAGGCACCTGCAGAAGTCAGAAAAGGGTGTCAGATCCTCTTGGACTAAAGTTTCAGGCAGTACAGATTCAAGGAAGCAAAGTCTGGAAGAGCAGAGACACTAACTGCTGAGCCTTCTCTTGAGCCCCACGTGCACACTTCAAATAACAGCAGCTTTTGGTGTTCTTCAGTAATATCTCCCCATATTCATAGTTATTTTGATGCAAAAAATTGAACTGCTGCCTTGCCGGTTTAGGGTATTATGTGGTGTCTTACAATATGTTTTCTCATTAGCTATTTCCTGTGAACCTTAAGTTACTGATTACCATCAGCGATGCTAAGTGCCTTGCGGCAACATTGGTGCTTCCATTAATTCTCTGGGTAGGCTGTGCATGCCGGGTACTTAGTGAGTTACAGGTGGGAACAGGTGATGAGCCTGGACCTCCCGAAGGACTCTTTCAGAAAAGGAGAATAAAGTTACAAGCACCAGGCTAGATAGGAAGTGAGGGTTGCTAACGAGGAATTCGAAATTAGGAAAGCTGGCAAACTCCATAGGTTAAACCGTCCTAATTCAATTGCTTCTTGTCTAGGTATCGCCATGCCCTCAGACATTCCCGGGCCACTTGGCAGGAAGAGGAGTGTCTGGGGGGGAAGTGCGTGGAGAGGAAGCAAACATTACTAATGGCCATTGAAATGTCCACTCCTACCCCTGCCCCCACCACCCCTACCACCTCAGAGAATAATTTAAATTTTTTCCTGTAATGTAATTCGCACTGAACACTCTGGACAAATACCAGGCTACCAGCTGATTTCCCACCCTGGCGTGTTGTCTTCTGATGGCATTTGGTGGCCACTCCAGCCTTGTGCAGGTTAGGAAGCTGCCTATTGTAGCAGACCAAGAAAGACGACAGTGGTAGATACAGTGCTCAGGGTCCTCCCCAAGGTTTGTGAGACAAACTTAGGAACCAGATCCCCAAGACTTCATTCCTGCACATTGGGGGCTGTCCCTTTGGGATTCCAACTTTACAGACAAAGGAAAAATGGGCTGTCCTGCCCTAGAAGCTTTGCAATTAGGGAATCCATTACTGAGAGTGTTCGTCATGGTCACTGGGACAAAGGGCTGGGCAGATACACCCTGAATTCGCTTCTAAAACTACTGGGAGTTTAGGGAGTTCTTCTCAGAGCAGCTTGCATAGGACTGGCTTTAGCTAACTGGTGAACCTCCGGAAAAATGTCCAAGGCGATGGTGTGGCGAAGGGAGGGTGTGTGTTTTGGCTGGGCCAGAGAATGGTAGGGAAGCGGGATCTCAGATGGAATAAGCCATTGCTCCTCCAGCTGCCACGGGGTGAAGCGAGGATGGAGCAGGTCTCCTGTGCCTACCTGTCTGTATCTGCATCCTCCTGTGTCAAGTTCTGTGATGGGTCATGTGGAGGAGAGGAAGAGGGAGAGGGAGTGTGTGTGTGAGGGGGAGGGAGTGGGGCTAAGAGAGGGAGAAGAGGGAGTAGGAATAGGAGAGGGAGAAGGAATGGGAGAGGGAGATTTCAGAACAACCTTTTTGGTTGGAGTAGGGGGATGGAGGAGGGCTTAGGACAAGTTGCATGTGTACTCCATGTCACAGACTGACGTTACTTTCTCCGAGAAAGACTTCCATGTGATTGAAAGTGACAGGTTTGTGGCGGCAGCCTGTGGAGGACCCTGTTTCTGTGGGTGACCTGGCTGTGGAAGGTGCTGAACAGAGGTGGGGTGAGTTGGCAGGGATGTTGAAAATCATCACTATTAAAACAGAATCCATTGAGCTTTCGACATGGTCTTTTGTCCTTTAGAATCTCTCTGTTGTTACTGAAAATGGTTTTCTAGGATGGGGAGTGTGGCTTCTTGTATTCTCCTAAGAACAAATAATAAAAAGACCACGGGGAATAAAATCAGTTGATTGCTGAAGAATTCATTTTCAGCAGGGATGTTTATCAGATGATGTAATAAGCTTGCATCATTAAAGCATTAACTAATTTAGATATACTTGAATAGTGGTAAATTAGATTAAAGAAATGTGTGAGTCAAGCAGGATCCATAGTCTTGTACCACTTCATACTCACCATAAGATGGTGTCTGAAAGAGATGGTCCGTATTTGGTAAGTAACTGAAAATGTTTTGCATAAATTGGAGTAAACTAGCCCAAGGATGGGTGGCATAAACGCTAGTTGAATGACTTTGGGGTGGGAAGTTCAAAATCATCGTTGATAGCTAGAAGTTGTCTCTTTTCATCTTGGCTTGTGACTTCATGGCTCTTTACCTACTTGCCTGCCTTCTTCATTTGACAATAAAGGCATTGTGGAGGCATGATTTATGCTTAGAACCACTGTATATCAGGGAAGTGTCTTATGTGACAAATTCAATAGAGAACATAATAGTCTCCAAAATTGTATGCTTGAGTTCAGGTGTATAGACGAGGTTTGTTTTCACTCGGCGTCCTGTGCTTTAATATTGAATTGTAAAAGATGTTAGAAAATAGATGGAAGATGATTAAACACTCTCTCTTGTAGATGGTACTGTGTCAAAACCCCTCACTAGAAAGGAAGAAAATAGATAAAACTGGTGGTCGGGGGCTGAGATATTGCAGGTGGTCAGTGAATATCTTTGTGTGTCCAGTTGAAGTTGAAGTGAGTAAAATTATGAAATTGTCATTGAATTCCATGCGGTCCTGTGTTCATGAATGGGAACATGGGAATGACTTTTGGAAACTTTTGATGGAGGATAGTCGCTCGTATCTTTCATCAATGAGGAGATAAGCTATGATATATTTGTATATCTCCTACTTTTCTTCACTATCCATATATCTTCTTCTTCTCCACTATCCATAAATGCCGGCGATCACTGATCCCATCTTCATGACTATAATTTTCTCGTTCTTAGGATTTGTTTTCAGACAGGGTTTCCATGGCTGGTCTGGAAACGCACAATGTATTTCAGACTGGCCTCAGACTCAGAGATCTGCCTGCCTCTGCTTCCCAAGTGCTGAGATTAAAGGTGCAAGCCGCCCCACTCTGCTTGGGAATTTTTTATAGCATGGAATCATACAACATGTGATCTTTTGAGACTTTTTCCCATTTCATCTAACCCGAGCTCACAAGAGGTAGTCAGTGTGCCACAGGTATCCACACCTCATTCTTTTTGCTAACTAGCGTTCTGTAGAATGAGTTTGTGAGTTTGTATCATCCTGTGACCCTGGAGGACATTTGGTTGCATGCAGGTTTGGGCTTTTATACATAAAGCTGCTATGGTCAGTTTTTTTTTAATCAACTTTTGCTCAGATGCAACCTGCAGCTCTTTGATATAAATCTGCATCTGCAGTAGTCTGTTTGCTGGGCTCTGTGACTGTATGCTCTTCTCTAAAGGTATGGCCAGCTATTTTTCAGGGTGGTCACATCACAGCATTTTGCTTCTGATTCGCAGTGCGTATTTGAGAGATTCCATTTCTTTGCATCCTTGTGGAGATAGGATAGCTCATTATAGTCTAAAAATCCAAAACTTTTGCTTTGGTATTCTGATGCAAACATTAACATTTTAGCCATTTGTGTTATGTGTGAGATGCATGCATGTGTATATATTTGTGTGTGTGCATGGGTATGCATGTGTGTGTAGAGGAGGCCAGAGGCTGACATTGGTGACTTCTTCTGTCACACTTCATTAGATTTTTTAAGACAGAGTCTCCTCTTTCTGAACCTGGGGCTTGCTGTTTCTGCTAGATTCAACTGCCAGCAACCCTCTCCCGCTGATCTCTCAGTTGCTTCCTGTTTATGCCTATAATCTTCCTTCTGGGATTATAGATATACCTATCTTTTCTACATGGCTTCTAGGAATCTGAGCTTAGGTCCTCATTCTTGTGAGCCCAACACTTTACCAATGGAGCTGTCCCATGGGTCCCATTTGAACCATTTTTTAGTTTAGTGGCACTAACTAAGTGCATTGACATGGTTGCACACCCATCCCTGCTATTCATCTCGGAGACTTTTTCCTCTTCTCCATCTGGAACTCCTTATCCATTAAGCACCATCAGCATTCTTAAGTCCCCCGCAGCCCATGGGAGCCACCATTCTACTTTTTAATCTCTATGTACTTGATTACTCTAAGGCCACTGATGTATGAAGATTTGTTCCAGTCCTTGCTTTCAGTGTTTTGAGTAGATACCTCCAAGTGGAATTGCTCATTCACATGGAAGCTCAGTGCTTAGCTGTTTGAAGACTCGCCAGATTGTTTCTCACAGTAGCTGTGTGGGTTCACACTCCACCGGCAGCGCAGAGGAGTCCTGTTTTCTCTGTGTCCCCACCAGCACCAATTTTACGTTTGTGTTTTGTTTTGAATGAAGATGTCCTGATGGGTGTGGATTTTGATGGCGGTGTTGCAAATGGGCATCCTTAGCACAGGACGCTCTCACTGGAGGTACTCCACGCTTTGTGCACTGATCTTGGCCAGAAGGCAGGGACACAATTCTCAACCTCCCCACGTCATGACCCACGTTTGCGCTCACTCAGCATGATGCTAGTGTTACTTCGTTATCTCTGTGACGTGATGAGTCTTTTTCCATCACTGCGCAGATTTGGATAATGATTTGAAATACCAGATTTATACGGCGAGTTCACTCAGCTACATGCACTCTGATCAAGTTTGGATGGGACATCCTGTTCTTTAGGTCGAATCCACTGTGTATTTGTATGTACATCAACACATACATTTAGAGCCATTTGAATCCATTTGGGAAGCTGGTGTGCAGGGTAGGGGAGCTTAGCAGAGGTGAGCACTGTTGTAACTCGGTTGTTTTCTGAGTTTACAGCAGAAAACATCGCGGGAAGCTTGAGCAGGCAGGGCATGTGACCATACACATTTATGGCTAAATTTGTGACATTTGATCAAATTGCCTACACCGCGATGAAGAGAAAACCAGCTTTTATAGTGCCTTGTAAATCTAACCCAGAGGGTCTTATTTTTTATTTATTGACTTTTTTTTTTTTTTTTTTTTTTTAGGATTCATAATTCTTGATCCTCCCCTTAGGATCTGTCTTAGATGCCTAGACAGCAGCCTTGTAGTCCTGAAAGCTCTTTGTGACAGGTCTCCTGTAGGGAGGAAATGCAGTTCCCAGATCCTGGAGCCTCTAGTCCCAGGAGTCCCCATGAAGGGGAGGAGAGGGAAGGTGCCCGCAGGGGATGCTAATTTAATCCATGTCCACGGTGCTCATCTGCTACCCCCAAGCCTCATCTCCTTCTAATATTTAGTTCAGAGATTTCCCAGTCTTTATCCTGTCCCAGAACCCAGTGAGCCAGTCTCCCTGTCCCTCCCCCTTTCTCTGGGAGATGACTGCTGACCATTTATTTAAACACTAAACTCCACCCTATTCAAATCATGCCGAGTTACTTTCTACAAACAACAGAACCACGCTGCAGTGTGTGTGTGTGTGTGTGTGTGTGTAACTACACGTGGGCACCTGGAAATGCTACTCGAGATATATAGTTGGGTGAGGCTAATGGATTAAGGAAGATTGCGTTATTTTAGGGTAGATAAGCAAATGTTACTGTTTTGTTCTTGTGATGGTAAAGGCTCAGAGGATCTGCTTATTGACCAATGAATCTTCTGGAACTACCTAAAAGATGACTGAAATAAATAAATGAATAAATATTTGTTTGTGTGCGTGTGTGTACACGTACATGCACACACACACATATACATGCATATGCACACTTTCATGTGCATCTGTAGATGCACATCTACTTCCACCACGTAGATCCTAGGGACTGAACTCAGGTTATCAGGCTTGGCAGCAAGCCTCTTTACCTGATGAACCATTTTGCTGGTCCAAACTAAAGACTTTTAAGATGAAAAACTGACTATGAACAGAACCTAATAACCATGACGAGAAAGTGGAGACATATCATGGTATGATAACACATTTCAAATCCGGAGAGAAAGCTAACCACCATGGAGGCTAACTAAGAAGAATGGCCCCTGGGAATCTTTCTGACAGCCGTGTGAGGTGGCACATGTGTGTAATCCCAGCTCGTAAAATACAGGGGGAGGATGCTGTCCTTGGGGGGTCTCTAAAAAAGTCCAAGTTTCATCTCATATATGGCTGTTAATCTCCTTGATTGGGAGTTTGTGATTAGCCAGTACTTCAGTGAGCTGTGCAGACGCATCAGGGGTGAAGTTCTGGAGTAGCCACCCTCCAGTATGGTGTCTACACTATCGCTTGTCAGTGTTTCGTGGAGGAAGGGAGAGGGGACAGGAAGTGCATACACAATTTGAGGAGGATAGACAGGGCATTTTCATGGTCGTGTTGGAGGATTTTAAATGTTGAAATACGTAGGCATTTTATCACTACAGTGCTTTGTGGCCTGTGACCTATTTCTAATAGCCCTTAGTCCCATGAATTGCTTTGTGTCTAGTAAAGAATTTAAGACAGAGATGGAGGGAAGTGGCAATCCCACTGATTAATGGATAAAAGATCCATATACTATATGGATCTATACCATGGCGGTGATTGAAGGTGCTACCTAGTGCTTATTAGCTTAAATCCAGGGAATGGAGACTCAGCAGAGGGGTCAGTGGCCATCATGGCTCTCCAAGACAGGACAGAGTCTGAGCACTTCCATGGCCTGGCTCTCATTCTTCCAGAAAAGCTCCTTGGCCCGAGGGACAGGAATAGCCCACCCCATGCCACCAAAGGAAGCAGATGAAATCGGGTTGCTGTCCTTAGCCTCTGAGGTAGGCTGTTCAGAGGAAGGTCATTCACCACGAGCAGGCTGAGGCACAGAACAGCCTTGACAATGACTTTGATTTTGCTGCGTTAAGATGAAATGTTTCACAGGTAAAGTGCATGAGTTTCCATTCAGAATCAGCCCTCACCGTTCCCTTGATTTCTCGCTGGAAGTGCTCTGGAGGTCGTCTGGCTCTGAGCTTGCCTGCTGGTCCTGGTCCTGTGCCTGGCAGAGAGGAGGTGCTCCGAACCAGTAACGGAGATTTTGGATGATGACCACATGCGGGAAGATGTTAGGTTTGCAGCTTTCACAGAAGGTCTAGGTCAGCTAAAAAGTCTCTGGCGTTCCCTCTCATGTGTGTCCCTGATGAGACCGGAAGTGGTCACGAAGAGGAAATCAAGATGCTGTGGTCCACACAACGTCCCAATAGTTTCCCCCTCCGTCCCCTCTGTCACCTCTCTTCTCTTGCTGTTCTTGCCTGCTACTAGCAAATAGGATTTTTCTGGGCATGCTCCTAAATGACGTGTGGGTGGGACCCTTGGCTTGAGTGAATAGGGTTGTGTGTCCGGCGAGGACCTCATAGGTAAGCTTATCCTGGGGTCCATAGCTTTCTCCTTCTCTATACACACTGGTGCCTGATTTCGAATCCTGGTCTCGTTACTTGAAACCCTGTTTCATGAGACCTGGCACTCCCTTTTGGCCTGGTTCCTCTGCTGGGAGTGTCTGGATTTCCCTGATGCCCCTCCCAGGGCAGCATTCACGCCTCACTTGACATGAGCCCTTGGCTGGAGCTGACTTCGCCGGTGATAGCCCTCTGGGGTCTCGCCCTTCCTGGCTGTCCTCATCTCTTATTACAGTTGCCTGTGACCAGACCAGAGTGGAGAGGCAGATGGAAAAGTCTGAGATGCGGAAGGGGCTTTGCTCTGAGGTTAGAGTGCTGGTGTCTGTCTGTCAACTGAGTTGAGAAACAGCAGCAGGAGACTGAAGAGCAGGTGACTGTGGTTTGGCCGCTCCAGAGTTTGTGGAAGATATTAGTTCTGCCTCTGTCCAGGAAGTGGCGTTCGTAGTCAGCGTGGACCTGGAGGAGGCTGGACCATGGGCTGACTGGGGAGTTCTGGCAGATAAGACCTCAAAGAACCTTTAGAAGCGACTCTGAGCAGAAATCGGGGGATTCCCATAGGCATATATAAGCTTTGTCATATGTTTGTGGGCAGAGTCTTCTGTTTAGCTTAGTTTAGCCATCCCTGACTAGAATGCAGAGGTAAATCCATGGATTTTATAGTTATTTATTTGAAAAATGATAGATTTTTTAAAATTTTTTTGAGGTGGGGTTTTGCTGTCTTGGCCAATTTGTGCTAGACCCCTGGCAATTCAAGCCAGCCTCCTGCCTCAATCTCACAAGGGACTTCAGCTACATATCAATGCCATGTCTGGCTAGATAAAGTTGATTTTAATATAGGACATGTTTTATTCTCTTTGGAGAATAACTTTCCCCACCCCACCCCAATTATTAATACGACTCTAATTGAATGATAAAACAAACAAAAGCAAAGAGGGTTTCTCCCCTTTCTGGAAAGAAAAGCAATCTTCTATCTCTGGGAAATCGCGGTTGGTGATATATCGTCTAGCCATGGATAGGACTGTTTTCTTGACTCTAGTCCAGTACCTCAGAGTCCATTCTGGTATTTATTCTTGTCTAAAATATTCTCTCTGACAGTGAAACTCTTGGCTGTCATTATCTACAGCATATTTAATTATTTTTTCCTGTCAGGTTTCTTGTTAAGTAGTTTTGTGGTATTGCAGATCTGAACCCCTGTGAGTATATGGACTTGCCTAATCTAGCACAGTGCACACCCAGCTCTTCTCTGCTTTGCAGTCAGAACACAGCGGCTGAGGTCAGCTCCTTCCTTCCGCACCTCTTTCCAATGGTCATGTCATACATTTGAGTTACAGTTAGCTTCATTGCTATTGTCTGGATTCTCCCAAAGTCCTGGTTGGTTTTTATTTTAATTGTATTAAAATAAACTTTCTGTATTGTAGAGTTCTGTAGGCTTTGGCAAAAACAGTCTTACACCAGGCGGCTCCATCTGCTCCCTGGATTTCTTGTACCAGTAGATTGCAGTCAAACCCTCTTCCTGTTTCCAGTGCCTAACAAGTGCTATTCTGTTTTTCTTTTTTCTCTTTTCTTTCTTTCTTTCTTTCTTTCTTTCTTTCTTTCTTTCTTCCTTCCTTCCTTTCTTTCTTTCTTCCTCCCTTCCTTCCTTCCTTCCTTGCTCCTCCCTCCCTCCCTCCCTCTTTCTTTCTTTCTTTCTTTCTTTCTTTCTTTCTTTCTTTCTTTCTTCCTTCCTTTCTTCCTTCCTTCCTTCCTTCCTTGCTCTTCCCTCCCTCCCTTCCTTTCTTTCTTTCTTTCTTTCTTTCTTTCTTTCTTTCTTTCTTTTTCTTTCTTCCTTCCTTGCTCCTCCCCCTTCCTTCCTTCCTTCCTTCCTTCCTTCCTTCCTTCCTTCCTTCCTTCCTTCCTTTCTTTCGTTTTTCAAGACAGTGTTTCTCTGTGTATCCCTGGCTTTCCTGGAACTCATTCTGTAGACCAGGCTGACCTCAAAGTCAGAGATCCACCCGCTCCTGTCTTCTAAGTGCTGGGATTAAAGCCATGTAATGTGATATCACTGCCTGCTTTTTTTTCCTGTAGTTTTCCTATTTTAAGACTATATTATATGCCAAGTCATATGATGTGTAGCCTTTATGAGTATGGCTTATTGCACTTGTCAAAATGCATTTGAGATTCATGTGGTGTGTACATGTGTGTAGGAGAGGGGGAGAGAGAGAGAGAGAAAGAGAGAGAGAGAGAGAGAACTGCTGCTTTATGTCACTGAGTAGTATTCCCTTGTATGTATGCCACAGTGTAAATATTCATCTGTTGAAAGTCCAGGTTTATAGATGAAGCTGCTTTAAATATTTATATTTCAGTTTTTATGTGAACACAGGTTTTCAACGCACTTGGCTATCATACGGAGTGATATCATCAGCTGTGTTTCGTCCTTACAAACTTCCAAAGCAGTTCTTCCAAGTGATTGTGTCCACAAGAGAGTGTGACTAGTTGTCTTGCACGTTTACAGGTTCAGTGTCAGACTTCCTTTACTTTAGCTATCCGGTGTGCAGTAGCAATATTTTATTCTGTGACTTATTTTCTTTTTGGAATGGAGACTGGCTCTGTTGCCCAGGTTGCTGTCCAACTAATATGCTCTCAGCGATCTCTGCATTGGCTTCTTGACAGCTGGGTCTGCAGCTTCCTGTGAGCCAGTGTGCTTCTCTCATCTGTGGTGCAAGCACTGCTGTGTGCACTCCTGCCGTCCTGTGCACCCTTTGGTTAGATGTCTGTGGAGATGCATTTCTCTTTCCCCCATTTTATAGTGGCTTGCTTGTTTTCATGGCGCTTTGTAAAAGTCTTTACATATTTTGGATGCAAGTTTCTTTTCAGGCATATGATTTACAAGTATTTTTTCTTGGTCTGTGGCTTATTGTTTTCATGACATCTGCCATGGTTCTTGAATTTCGTTTTTAAGTGAGTTTAGTTTACACAGTTTATTTTTTAAATTATTACATGCATTTTGTGTGTCTGTAACTGACAGCGCATGTGCTACCCAGCGAGAGTGGGGATGTTAGAGGACAACTTTCAGGATTCAGTTCTCTCCTTCACCACTAGGGTACGGGGTTTGAACTCATGCCCTCAGGCTTAGCCGCAGGCGCCTTTACTGGCTGAGCCATCTTGCTGGCCCTGGATTTTACTTTTATGGGTTATGTCTTTGGTGATGTATCTAAATGCTCTTTGCCAAACATGGGATCCTGCAGACTTTCTCCTTGTTTTCTTGTAAAAAAAAACCTACAGTCTTTTCATTTGTTTGTTTGTTTGTTGAGACAGGGTTTCTCTGTAGCTTTGAGGCCTGCCCTCAAGCTCGCTCTGTAGACCAGGCTGGCCTCGAACTCACAGAGATCCGCCTGTCTCTGCCTCCCGAGTGCTGGGATGAAAGGTGCTCCTCCATGGCCCAGCTAAAATCTACAGTCAGCATGCACATTGAAATCCACGATGCTATGGAGTTGGGTTTTGTTTAGCATGAGGGCTGTACAGGGCAACTTTGAATCTATGTCATCCATTGTTTCTTCTCCATTTGGTGAGAAGATCATGTTTCCTCTGCTGAACTGCTGTTGCCATGCATTATTATAAAAATATCACCCACATTCAAAGATTGGAACTTTTGCTGGATTTCATAGCCAGAGTTAACAATATACCCTGAGTCACTGCAGATTGCTGTCCTGCTGTGTACTCAGCCTGTTGGTCTGACATGTCTTTAAGTGAACAGTGTGACAACCAACCTTACCTGCCTTGACCCTAGTTTCATTTTTATTTTAAAAAAAAAAGGGATTCTCTGTAAGTACCCCAGAGTACACTGTGCTTGTGGGATGTGAGAGGAGAGAATAGTAAATATTATTGTTGGACATAGGTCATTTTGTTGTTGTTCTGAGGTACAAGTGTACCTTTATTACTGTTCTTCTTTCTTTACCTCTTGGCATAATGGATTTTTTTTCTTCCCCATGAGTGACTTGGTACCTATAGTGCCAAGAACAGGTCCTGCTAAAGCCTTCCTGACTCCAGCAATGGGCAGGGTCTGAAGTTTCCTGCAACCTTGGCCCAGGTTTCATAGCCTTGTTAGCCCGTGAGAAGTTGTTGCTGATAAACATCTGGAAGGGGCACAGATTTCAGCGAACTTTCCCCTTGAGTTCTCGGCGTTTTTATACACGGCCAGAAGAGTCCTCATCTGCTACCAGGGCAGAGGCATGCTTCTACTGCTCAGATGCCAGGCTCAAAACCCAGCTCGTGGGCTGGCTGTCCCTCTCTGTCAAGAGGAGACAGAAGGCAAGCAGAGAGTCACACAGCCCTGTAACTTTTTACTGAGCTTGGAGCTCTTCACTCTGTGTATTGATCGGTTGGAAATAAGTATGTCAATATAAGCACATAGAGCATTGCTTTAGAGAGGGATTTCTTTGTTTACCATTTGTTGTAATGTCACTGCATATAATTACATGCCCTTTTCCTCTCATTTGCAAATGGAGGAAATGCAATAACCCTAAGGGAATCAAATAATATTACTGTGTAGAGAGTGTATGTTTATGAAAACAGTTGATAATATTGCTATTATTCTAATTGTGGAAAAAAATAACCTTCCTATCAAGGTTTTCTCGGGGCCAAACTCACTGCCTAAGCAAACCAGCAGATCATTCCCAGCCACACAGACATAGCCAGCCATTCTCTGGGGACTGAATCCTCTGGCTTGTATTTATGTCAGCACCTTAAATCATCCTGTGTTTTCCTTATATCCATCCTTCCCTGTCTCATCTCCAACCTCCCTTCTTTCCTCTCATTCTTCTGTCTTCTAACTTGGTATTGAGGATCCAGGACAAAGTATTAGATCCCAGTAGAGACGGTTTTCTTCCGGACACAACTTAACCTTGTTTTTTGGGGGGTGACTTGAAGAGTGCTCTCTGCAGGGACAGAGGATGGTAGATAGTGGGCACAGGGAGAGGAAATGGGGTTCCGGGGTCCTTCCAGTCTGATGGCTTCAAGTCTGGAGAAGTCGAAGTTTCTAGTAGAGCTGTCTGGGATGTGGTCATGAGGTGTTTGAGAAGCTTACCTCTCAGAAGTCTGAAGAATAGAAACGTGTCATTCAGGGTGTCAGCCAGGATTGGCCATCCTGAGCTTGTGTTGTATATAAAGTCACCTTGGAATTTAAGTTAATTCATGGTGAGTTAAGTGTTTTCTATTGTGTGGAAGAAGGGAGCCTGGATCCACATAGAGCTCCTAGGTGGAAGCAGCCTTCCTCGTTTATTCGTCAGGTTTGCTGTAGGAATACAAGGAGGAAAGGAAAGGGGCGGACAATAGAAATGTAATGATGTCTTTAGACAGAAATCATTAGTTTCTTAGTTCACCGTCAGGGAAGATGAAGGAACAGAAGAGGGTGCACTGGCCTTGGATTTGAGGTGTAAATAGGAGGGTTGACTTGGGAGCCTCAGGTCAAGCTGTCTTCTAGGGTTAAGCTGTTTGGCTTCTAAGAATCTTAGTTTCCTCCTGTGGATAAGGAGGGTAGTGGTTGAGTTGGCCACATCAAGTGTTTGGGTCAGCAATGGGCACATGGCTTAATTATCATTATCGTTGGGATCAGTTAGGGAGATGATTAAGGTAATTTGAGTAGAAAAAGATTTGGAGGGCAGAGAAATCAGTTTCTAAGTTTGCATTTAGAAACATTGGGAGAGGGTGACACCAGGTGTCTATGTTGGGACCACCAAGTCGAAAGTTGAAGGTGTGAAAATGTGGTGAAACCAAAACTGATCATGTGCCCAACTCCAAAGTGCGCTGAGCATTGAAACGTGTCCACTGTGAACTTGTCTATCATCAGATTGGAGTGTCTGGGATGGTCCAAGGTCAAAGGAGACTACATCTGTAAATAACATTATTGAGGGCCTGATCATCTATGACACCCCGTGGATATCAACATCTAGGCATATTTCTTTAAGTTTTTCTGTTTATGACTTCTTGTGTTTTGTGTTCATTTAGATAAATTATATGTAGTCATATGCAGGGATCTGCACATAATATCTTTACAAATATGTATGTCTATACCATCACTGCCCTGACGAAGACTCAGAGCTCCTCTGGCCTCCTCAGGCTCTTTCCCAGCCCCTCCCTGTCATTCTAGTCCCCCAAAGTAAACATTTGTTTCCATTTCCACTATCAGAGATTAATTTCAGAGAGTAAATATTTGAATATTTATCTTCCTAATAAGCTAGTGTTGAGAAAGTAAAATTTCTCAGACTATGTGGTCTTTACTGAAGACTTCATTATTGTCCTTTATACCAAGTAGCTGCTCCCTGAGGTTTATTAACTCTTTATGGCCCAGACAGAGATCACTTCTCCCCTTGGGGGAGTCATATCCCTTACCACAAGCAATAGCACTCTGAGTTAGGCAGGATTCGTCAGAATATAATGTAGATACAAGAGGACTGGAAGCCCGGGCTGAGAACAGAGACAGGAATGGTGTGAGGTCCTGCCAAAGGCACCGTAGTCTGGAGTCTGCAGAGCCAGGGTGAGTGTGGCTCCAGAGCTGGCACAGTCCTGCTGCTTTGCTGACTCCCTCCCATTGCCGTTTCCTGCAGCTCTTAGGAATAGTCTCTAAGGACTCTGAGTCTTTGTGTCATTCTATTCAAATTCACAGCCTGGAAGAGGGACAAGAGTTTAGCCTAGGTCACATGACTTCCAGGGACCAGGGGAGGAAATGCCCATTGTGAGGTAGGGTCTCTCCTGCCACCAGGACTCACACAATGGGTGAGTCCCTCAAATAGGAGGGCGGTTTGGATGCCTTTCAGACAAAAGAGGCCTAACAAAGATTCCTCATGGAAAAGGCCCACACTGTCAGGTTTCTCTTATTATTGTTATTTTACCACTATTTCAACGATGTTCAGAATCTATCCCCTATTGTAATGGGGATTTTGACTAAAGATCACAGCACATTCTAGTACCCTCCTGTGCCAGAGAGCAGATCCCAAATGCAGCAGCCATGGTAAGCTGCTCTTGGGATATCAAGCTATTCTGGGAGCCTCTAACTCTTAGCCCTTTAGTGTGGCTTTGTGCTGTCAAAGACACTTGTTCTGCTGTTGTTGGATCTCAGAAAGGATTATGCTGACATTGTAAAGAAATTTTACTTGTCAAGTGATCGAGAAATGCTGAACCAAATTACTGCTCTCTACCACACACTTGAGTGATGTCCCTTACTGAAGTATAGGAGGTTGCTCTACAATATGGGAAGTTTTCAGTTCATTTTAAGGAGGAGGAGAATTTTGTCTGCTTTAAACTGCATGTTCTTTTGGAATGAAGACCAATCTGAATTTGATCGACTTGCCCTTAAGATGTCTTAGTTACTGTTCTATTGCTGTCTCCATGCCCAAGGATACAACTTATAAGAAAAGGTGTCTAATTGGCTTACAGTTTCAGAGGGTTGGAGTCCATGATTGGTGGGGGAAAAGCAATGGTGGCATGAGCGTCTGAGAGATTACTTCTTGATCTTCAAGTAGGAGGCAGAGAGAACCAACTCAAAAACTGTCTTTTGAAACCATAAAGCCCACACTCAGAGACACAACTCCTCCAGCAAGGCCACATCTCATAACCCTTCTCAAAGAGTTCCATCAAATGGGTACCAAGTAGTCAAACATATGCATCCATGGGGCCATTCAAATGCAAACCACCACAAAAATTAAAAACTTCTCAGGGAGTGATGGATTTTCCCTCTTCTTTAACTGATAAGCTACCATCTACCAAATATCTTTATTTCCTAAATTAATCCTAACTCTCCATTTCTTTCCCTAAAGGAATAATATGTTACCTGAGAATTATTGCCTTTTGTATTCTCCCTCATTAGCTGAAGATTGCTCTAGAGACCCCTTAGATACTAAAATCTGTGAATGTTTCAGTCATGACCCAACAATGTGTGGTATCTGCCTAGATTTTCTATGTTTATGTATTGTAATGCTGGAGCATGAACCCATGGCCTTGTGACAGACAAGCACTGTACCATTGAGCTATACCTTTAACACTGTATTTGGAGACAGAGTCTTTCTTTGTAGCCCAAGCTAGCCTGGACCCACTGTGTAAACTATGCTAATCTGGACCCACTGTGTAAACTAGGCTAGTCTGGAACTTGAGATCCCATGTATGACTTCTGCCCCCCTGATGGGATGTAAAGATGCACCACATACCAGAATCTACCATATGCTTTAAATTACCTACTTGTAATACCCAATGCAATATAATGCTGTGTAAATAGTTATTGTATTGTTTATGGAATAATGACAAGAGGAAAGGCTATCCATGTTTGTTGTGACCCAATTTCTTGCTATTTTTCATCCCTAGCTTGTTGAGTCTCTAGATTCTGAGCTGGAGCATATGGAAAACTGATCATATTGTCTGTGCAAGGGACAATGTAAATTTGAGTCAGAGTCCTCTTTCCACTATTGTTTTTTTTTTTTGTGTAAGATTTTGCACATGTTCCACAGGTGTTTTCTGGGGGTCTGGTTGTGTTTGTTATTTTGACTTGAGTAACCAGGATGCAGAGATGCCCATTGCTGTTGTAGCTAGGTCTCCTATTCCAAGCAGTGGTGCCCTGGTCAAGCTGTGTTTGCTGGACAGCACTGTGGCCCAGGGAGAGCCTCAGATGGCCAGCAGAACAGCTTGTGTTCGTTACTGTTTGCTTTGTTATGGAAACACCACCTCTCCCTTAGGTGGCTAACCCTGGATGCCACAGTTCTTAGTGACATTCTTCAGACTCTTTAGTGTATGTTTTTCTAGGTAGTCTATGTGCATACCAGTGCTCGGAGATTAAGGTCCTTTGAAGGAGTACTTGGACACATTTGTCTCAGCTTATTGAATTTGGTTTAGAAGTACTTAGTTAAGCTAAAAATACCAAGTAAACATTTTGTGAGTTCCGAGTCATGTAGGCTGTGACTCTTGTGACTAAAGGCCTCTATTCTTCCTGTGTTCATCATTTCCATTTGTGTCTCACTGTAAAGATAACACTCAAGGGGCCAGGGACATAGCTCAGTGACTCTGTGCTTGCTTAGTGTGCCTAGTCCCTGGTTCCATGCCCAGCACTGGAAACAGAAAAAACAAGGAAGAAGGATATTGCTGTTGCTGACATGACCTATTTGCACACCTAACAAAGAACACATTCCTTACCTGAGTAGCTGGTGAGCTTGAAGTATTGAAACAGAGGAGGAAGGGTAGATTTTGAAAAATCTTCCACCTTGGTGAGTGCTCAGGTTTGTTAATTGGCTCCACATACCTCACAACTCCATAATTACAGCTCCTAGTGACAGCCAGCTTGTCATTGTGGGACTACCACTGCACTGGCAAAACAGGCTGTTGTGTGCCTTTGCTTTGCTGTCCTTGTGTAAGCCTTGCCTGAAGACATTTTGTCCTTCTTTCCCCCTTTTCTTCTTATTCCAAGTGTCTCTTGATGAATCTGTCTTCTGAATGGTTCCTCTTGCTTCGTTACACTCCCTTATTTTTCCTCTCTTGGTGTTGTGGTTGCTCTTCCCCCTCTTCCTTGTAGTCCTTTCCGGCTAATCTCTTTATAGCACATCAACATAATGTTTGGGAAATATCCGAATGATGCCATAGCTCAGCTTGTGTGTACTCTAATGACATAGAAGAACCTGTTGTTGCAGCACTGCAGCAACAAGGAAAGTTACACCGTACAACAGAGCTCACGTGGGAGGCTTATTGCGGAGTGGGGAAGGGAGAGGGCAGCAGCAGAGGCCTCTGGGACTAGAGCGGCAGAAGAGGGAGGGAGACATGGGAGGGGCATGCATTTTATAAGGGGATATGGTGCATGTTCACGTGGCCTGATGATGTATTATGTCAGGACCCTTAGGGCTGGCCAGTATAGGCGCCTGAGTAATACAGCGCATGTGCACAAGAGGTGCTCTTAGTGGCTGCAGTTGAAGGCCTAAAAGTGGGCCAGTGTAATGCCTGAATGCTAATACCTGTTTTGTTTTATTTTTGTTGACTGGCCATCATTCTTTACAGTTTTATTGACTGCCACATGTCAGATGTCGTAGGTGGGAGAAATCCAGAGTGAAGGGAGTTCATAGTTTCCCAGACAGGAAGTGGGAAAGAGAAGCCGTAATGGCAGTTGCAACCTTTGGGAGTCTTGCGTGGGACCTTATTCTTGTTAGCAATGAGACCTGGCAAAGGACTGTTGCTATCAATCATGGAAATGACAACATAACACTGAAAATAGTGTTTATAGAAATGGAACTGGTCTGCTGCTTACTAATCAATATAGATCTCCCGATGCTTTATTCAAGCAAGAAGCCATGTAATTACTTCATTTTTTTTTCTAAGCAAGATTTGGGTCTCCTGATCCCCATGACCACTAGGTAGCTGATTATTGTTCTTTAAAAAGAATATGATGATGGGATGCCCCGGGCGGCCTGCGAGCCAGGTAGAGGCTGCCGCCAGAGCAGTGCAGGGTCCCTGGGCGAGCGGCAGAGTCAGGCAGCTGGATGCGGTGGAATAGCCACTGCACTCCAGCCTGGACAACATAGCGAGACCCCGTCTCTAAAAAAAAAAAAAAATTAAAAAAAAAAAAAAAAAGAAATGGAACTGGTCTGCTGCTTACTAATCAGTATAGATCTCCCGATGCTTTATTCAAACAAGAAGCCATGTAATTACTTCATTTTTTTTTCTAAGCAAGATTTGGGTCTCCTGATCCCCATGACCACTAGGTAGCTGATTATTGTTCTTTAAAAAGAATATGATGATGGGATGCCCCGGGCGGCCTGCGAGCCAGGTAGAGGCTGCCGCCAGAGCAGTGCAGGGTCCCTGGGCGAGCGGCAGAGTCAGGCAGCTGGATGCGGTGGACGGCAGAGTAAATGGATATAAGGCTATACATAAAGCTAAACATTTATTATTTAGAGGAGAGGGAGATATTTATTACTTAAAAAGAGGAAATCAGAGAGATGTAAAGAGAAACATAGGGAGAGACAGACACGTGTACACACCAAGAGAGGGGGTGGGGGGACGGGACGGACGACACGGACTGGGAGGGGGGACAGAGAGAGAGAGAGAGAGAGAGAGAGAGAGAGAGAGAGAGAGAGAGTGTTAAGATGGTGGCGAGGAGGTCAGAAGTCGCTGGGAGAGGGCGTGGCTAGTTCTTAAAGTCGCCGCAAAGGAATAACACTGATGATAACAAATGGAGTCCACTCTGATATTGGTGGTCTGGGGCAGGGGTAGAAACAGTTCCTTCAGACTTTGTATAAGCAGTCATTCAATAAAACGCTTAGCCTTTCCTATGTGTGCCTTCCTCCTGGGCTCCTTTCCATATGGGGAAGGCGGGTGTGGGCATGGTGATCTCTGGTTTCTTGCTACCCTGCAATGGGTTCCTCCATCCTTGCTGGAGTTGGGTGGTAAGATTCACTTTCAGCCTGGTCAGAGCACGGAAGTTGTCTGAGCCGACCTTGCTTATACTTCTCCACTCCTGCGGTCATCTTTATGGATCCCTGAGCATCGCTGTCATGCCTTCCATTCATCTGTGGTCTGGTTGTCATCCCTGTCACCTCTGCAGTCCTCAGGGCCACCTGTGCATTTAGCAGGACCTTCTATTTGATGACGCTTTACTGGGCGTATTTCTGGTGGGCTTCTGGCACCCTCCATGCTTGAGTCTCACTTGAAATGTTAGAGATAATTTTGCAAGGATGAGGTGGGTTAGACAGGGGTGAGGAAGTGAAATAGGGAGTTGAGGGTCTAACAGACAGAGACCGAGTACATGGATGGATCTGGAAGGGAGTGACTCCTTTAGAGACTTGGAGGAATACACAAGGAGGGCTCATACAGTTGGACCAGGGCCCCAGCGTCAGATTTCTGATGTTTAGACTTCTCCCCACTCACTACTCCTCCTCACAAAAGGCAGAAGCGTGTGTGTAAGTATCTCTCAAAGTGGATGTCCATGAACAACAACACGGAGTGCATAGCCACCCCAGCACCAGGGCGCCTGTGTGTTGTCATTTCAGCGGTGCTGTGGGCTCTGAAGAGCCTTTGGGAGGACCCAGACCCATTTCAGAGCAGCTTCTCCTACCGGGAGAGGCTCCGCTTTGTTCCACTTGTCATTCTCTTTCAGACTGACATGGGAGACCTCATGGCCATAATTTCCGCTCTAGTGCGTTCTGGGAATCTGCAAACCAGGAGACTGCTGAATCTGAACTTTGCCCTGTGTTTTTCCTGTTGGACTCGAGGGATCGGTCAGTCCCCAGGGCTGCCTTCTCTGGTGTTCGTGCTCGGGTGTCCACACAGGGATTGCATGGTATGAACGTCCGTGCCTGGCCACTATAGACACACGTTGTTGGCCATCTCACTCTGTTGTTTTCCTGGGTCACTGTTTATATCTCAGCCCTCCTGTGGGCGGGAAATCCCTGGCTACTCAAGGAGATGTGGTCCACAGAACCCACTGAATAATCGAGGCAGGAAGACCTGGATTCCACAGCACATACGTCTGCTCTACTCTCAGTGACTGGAGAGCTCATTTCTTTCCAGAACTAATTCTGCTCTGAACACTGCTGAGGTCTCTGTTTCAGATGAGTTTGAATTTAGCTTATTGGGATAGCTACTTTAAAAAGAAATCTTAATTTTGTTTATTCTTGAGAATTTTATGAACGTATATCATTTATATAAGCTTAACATCCCCCAGTTTCTCCTTTCCAAGTCTCCCTGAGTTCCCTGCAACACGGCCCTCTCCTGACTTACTGTCCTTTGTTGTTCTTGGCTGGTGGTGGTGGTGAAGTGTTTTTTTTTTTTTTTTTGATAACCATTAAATCCAATTAGTTCTGCCTATATGTAAATGAGGTGGGACTGTCCTAGGGAAATCTGTTAGAGGTCACACATAAAACAACATGATCATTCCTCCCCAAATACCTTCCAATTACCAATAGCTCCAAATTAGGAGATGGAGCCCCGAATGGCTCCTCCTCCACCTGTGTCTGAGTTTTTGCTAAGTTGACCTTGTATGTATGACCCTAGCTGGCAGGGGTTCATGAGTGTGCTCGCCGCCATGTCAAACCAGAAGACAGAGTTTCAAAGAACTCCTCGACATCTTCTTACTTTTGATTTTACATTAGAATCCCTTAAGGATTCACTTAAAGATGACTTCATTGCGACGCTGTGTCCCTTGCTTGGGAACTGTCTGTGAGTTGTGTTCCCACCCGTCTCTATCTTTCTGTCAGAGATGCCCTTGGTATATAAAGGCTTGGCTGTGGTTCCTGTCATAAACCTGGGGCTGGACGTGTCTTAACCCGGAAAATTCTCTGCAGGCTGAGGCACACAGCCTGTTATCACATAATTATATGTGGAAGCCCGTCAAATAATGGCTTTTGTTGCTATTCATTGCTAAGTGACAAATTATTCCTCAGTAGTTTACGTACACGACTGACCCATCCATGACTTCAGGGACATCCAAGCTTGTCTCTAGCTCAGCTCTCCATTTAGAGACTGCGGAAATGATTCGTGGCGACTATGTAACAAAAACTCTCTAGAAGGAAGAGAAAGATGAAAAGAGATGAAAAGTGTTCTTGAATTTCCCCAATGCCCCATGATACCGGTAGTGTTGGCTGTTTGTATGTAAACCTTTTATCTAATTCTTGACTTACTCAGAATGTATGGTTTCTTCCTTCTTAAGGCCCAGAGCTGTTATAAATGGCATGTGTCATGTAGCCCAGGCTGGCTTTCGATTTGCTAAGTGGCTGCCTCTGGTCTTGAGCTCCTTTTAGGCACACCGACACTATAAATAGCTTGGGTAAAGTTCACAGCTGCTTAAGTGACACCTGGGGACTGAGGAGCATAGGACACATAAAGGATGTGTGTCTGAGTAGAATAGAAGGACATGCCCCAGCACCCACGGTTTGTAGCCCAGAGAAGTCTCCACATCGTCACGTCTCTTTCTTTATTCCCCCCGCCCACTTTCCCCCTATGCTCTGTTTATCTTTTAGGGAGACTGTCATTGCTTTAAATAAAGCATGAATATAGTGGCTGTAAATTGCCTTACTCCTGTTTATTGTTGGGCATTTATTTACGGGTAGTACTTACTAGTTTGGCCTCTAGAAAACCCTGTTGAGAAGCAAGCAGACAGATGTCTAGTTTTTGATAGATGATGATTCAGAATTTCAGAAGAAATGCAGATATACACTATGTGCACATGTGGGGGTGGCAGGGTATATCTTTATTCATAAATGTTAGCAAATACAGCTAAGGTTTAAAGTGGCCATTCTTTGGTGGCCTGACTGTTTTTAACTTTTATATATTTTTATGTGTGTGTGCGCGCACAGATAGGAACATGTGCGTGGAGGCCCGAAGTTGATGATGGATATCTTCATCACTTGTGGTCTACCTTATTTTCTGAGACAGAGTCTCTCCCTGAACCCAGAGACCCCCCAATTCAGCTAGGCTGGCTGGCAAGCTCCACAGATCCGCCCATCTCTCCCTCCTCAGTGCTGAGATTATAGACACCATGACACCCAAGTTTTTATTTGGGTGATGAGTATCTGATCTCAGGTCCTCACCAAGCTTTCTCAACAAGCCCTCTACAAACTGAGCTACCCCACTCCCAGCCCCAGGTAACATGGTTTAAATTAGAGTAGTATACCCCACTCCCCACTATTAAATGTAGGTTTCCCTCCCTGCTTCCCTCCATTTGTTCCTCCATCCCTTCTCCATCCATCCATCTGTCCGTCCGTCCGTCCATCTGTCCGTCCATCCATCTGTGTATATGTATGTATGTATGTATGTATGTATCTATCTATCTATCTATCTATCTATCTATCTATCTATCTATTGTTTTCTTTGGTTTTTGAGGCAGGGTGCAAAATAACACCATCTGACCTTGAACTTTGTGCTTAGCCAAGGCTAGCCTTCAGCTCTGATCTACTGATTCTACCCGCCAATACGGAGACTATGGGTGTGTGACCCCATGCCCAGCTGAAATGTAAATAGTTTTATTAAAGCCTTAAAAATGATTTAATTTAATTGACTGATGTGTTCTTTTTCAAGAGTATCCATTTGTTAGGCAGCCTTTCTGCTGTGAAATAATCCTTCTGCATGCTGTGAATTTGTATTGCTTTCATTGCTTAATAATAAGGCTGATTTAACCTATATCCAGGCAGAATAAGGCCAGGCAGGAAAGCCAAATGGAAACACAGAGGAAGAAGGGTGATGCCAGAGGGAGATGCAAGGCAGTCGCCAGGGAAGCATGATGCTAGAGGACAGGTAAAGCCAGGAGCCGTGTGGCAGAATGTAGATGAACAGAAATGGGTCAGTTTCAATTATAGTAGCTAGTTAATAAAAAGCCTGAGAATAGGCCAAACATTTGCAATTATTATAAGTTTTTGTGTGCTTATTTGAGACCAGGCAGTTTGGACAGAAAAGCCCTCCTCCGTTTACATCTTTCTTCTGTTGTATAATGTCTGTAGTCCATATGCTGATCCAATGAACTGGACAATCTCAAGATCTGTACAGACAGAAGGTATTGTACTCTTTCAGCTCAGTCATTTTTCCTGTACCTGGCAAGGCTACCCTTTCATGCTCTCCTTAGAAGACAGGTTCTATGCTTTCCACTGGGAGAAGGAGATGTTCCTCTAGAAAAACACCTCTTGCTTTATCCAAGCCACTTTTCACATTTGTAGTTTCGGTATGACTTTATAATTCTGACAAGGATTCCATTATGGCCTCTTTGTACGTGCTTTCAAATGAGAAAGAAGAAGCTGATAGAACCAGTTCCTCTGCTTGGGTCAAGAGAAGGGTTCTTGCTTCTGAATCTGTTTAGAACAGTAGTTCTCAACCTGTGGGTCACAACCCCTTTGGAGGTCAAATGACCCTTTCAGGGGTCACCTAAGACCATCAGCAAGCACGGATATTTACATTGCTATTAATAAAAGTAGCAAAGTTACAGTTATGAAGTAGTGACAAAAATAATTTTATGGTTGGGGGTTGCCACAACATGAAGACTGTAATAAAGAGCTGCAGCATTAGGAGGGTTGAGAATCATTAATTTGGGAGGAGGAGCTGTTTGAATTTCCACCATCTGGCGGGCACACTTTCATAATACCATAAAGGCATGGAGAGTAATATAAGTCTGCAATGAGATGGATCAAAGCAGCCTGGTTCATACATGAATGCATGAGTTCATACATAAATGCTTTAGTAGAGGCAGAGGGGAACTGGCAGTGTTAGGATGGTTGGAACCCTGGTTCCCATAGGCATTCTGGAGCTTGTATTTGGGGGCTGACAGTGAACATCTTTAGTCAGTGGCCCTCATCTTCAGGACGTCCTCTCTAGCCTTGTGAGATCCCCTCTTGGCAATCAGTGGTCTGCTGAGGTTTGACACCAAGCCTTGTGTAATGCACACATCGCTATTAAAAACCCCCATATCAGGCTGGCATGGTGGCAGTGCATGCCTTTAGTCCCAGTGCTCAGGAGGCAGAGGCAGGCAGATCTCTATGAGTTTGAGGCTCTAAAGGACAGGCTCTAAAGCTACACAGAGCAACCCTGTCTCAAACCAACCAACCAACCAACCAACCAACCAATCAACCTAACAAAAATTCTCATATCTGTGTTCCAAGCCATCACAATCCTGTGCCTGCTGTATAATACTCATATAACCTTTTTAAAGAAATCACCCCAGCTCTTTTCCATAGGACAATTTTGAAAAAGAATTTCATAGACCCATCAATAATCTTGATGGGAATATACCTTTAGTTCTAAAGGGTGGTTATTTGTAAAAGGCAAATTCATTAGTGTACAACTTACATATAATACAATTTACTCTTTTAGTATATAGTTCTGTGAGCTGACAAATGCTCACTGTCCTGTGGTTAGCACTACTATCAGATGTAGATCATATCCATAATCCCCCAAGAGTCAGGGCCATTCCTTCTCTAACCCTGCTTCCACTGCCGTTAATCTGTTTTCTTCTTGAAGCAGATCTTCAAGAAAAAGAACTCTCCAGAGGTCATACCAGCAGAATCATGTATGGTGTGGTCATTAAAGCTTCATTTTAACAATGCAGTGTGTTGGACATACATGAGGTTGCCACACATTTTAGGACTCTGCTCCTGAGGATTCTAGGTAGCATGGCGCTGTGCAGAGGAGCTATAGTTTAGTCACTGGAGAGTGCTGGGGACATCTGCAGTTGCTGGTGATTGTGGTTAGAGCTGCTAGCCTCACTCATAGGCTGTGTGCTAATCTAAGATCACACAGTGCTCCGTGCCTAAAGAAATGCCTGTAAGTGCGGGGTGCTGGATTGTAAGGCAAGTTCATAGTTACTGAAGTCAACCGATAGGGGCTAGAGAGATGGTTCAGTAGTTACAAGCATTTGTCATTCTTGCAAAGAACCCAGGTTCGATTCCCAGCACCCACGTGGTGACTCAAAACCATCCTTAACTCCACTTCTAGATCAGACATCCTCTTCTGGCCTTCACATGCACCAGGCATGCCGGCGGTGCACATACGTGTAAGCAGGCAAAGCATTCACACACACAAAATGAGACCAAATTGAAAAAGGACAACTGGTATATTTATTTTAGATTTTTATGGTTTTATTTTTATTCTAATTATACATGTGATGCATAGTCAGTCTAGAAAATTAGAAAAATATAGAAAATTACAAAGAAGCCAACAGCGGTTATCAACCTTCTGAATGTTGAGAACCTTTAATACCGTTTCCCATGTTGTGGTGACCTCCAATCATAAAATTATTTTAGTTGCTACTTCATAATTGTAATTTTGCTACTGTTATGAATTATGATATAAATATCTCTGTTTTCTGATGGTCTTAGGTGACCCACAGTTTGACAACCACTGCTTTAAAGAAACGAATCACATGTATTTTTCATTTTCATTTTGTGACATCCGACTCTAACAAAATAGTTGCTATTTACCTATTTTGTAATATATTTTTCTATGTCACTAAATGTGATAATTTTCAATATCGTCATAATATCTACATTTGAATGTAGTGATAGGAAACTCATAAGGCAAGGTCCCAAGGATGAGATGTCTCTGTACAGAGATTGGCATTCCTTGGTTGCGGCTCTTTGCATATACCCCGCTGTAAACATAGAGCTGAGGGCCAGTTACAGTTAATATGTCCCATTGTCTTGTGAGAAATAAGTTTTAATGGTGAGGTCATGGGTAATAATAGAATGCTGATGTACTAGGCATTGTGTTTTTTTCTCCTTGCATAAATATAATGACTCTTAACAGTTCTTTACAGGGTGAATGTAAAATTTTTTCTGTATTTGTATAAGCAAATCTATTATTATTTTTTATTTGATGAAATTAAGGTTAGAGATTGTTATAAATAATCTCTGGCATTGCTAATTCAAGGGCTGATTCTATGGAAGTAGAGAGTTTGTAGCTATCAGGAAGCTAGCTGCTCTCAGGGGTGGAGTATGTTCATGTGCATGCCTGGTATAAAGAGGTGTACCTGAGGTGTGTTTTCTTGACTCTGTTAAGGACCACCTGACCAGATTTGGTGAGGCAAGGAGGAGCAGAGCAAGGCTCTGGGAACACAAAGACTCGGCTGCCATTTTGGTTGCTTGGGAATTCTTCCTCCAGTTCTCAACTTCAAGACAAATAATGCACAAGAAAGCATAACAAAGAAAGCCCCTCCCAGTGTGTGCTTTTTCTCCCATTGGACTGAGTTTGTTTGCAAAGACCAGGCCCATGAAAAGAACGTGTGTGTGTGTGTGTGTGTGTGTGTGTGTTTGTCTGTGTATGGTGTGATGTGATGTGATGTGTTTACTCTAGGGAAAACTTGAAGTTTCTTTGGATGTGCTAAACTCTGAACGTCTTGTCTATTAGGTATACTTAGCCAACTTTTCATATAGATTCATATAATTCAACTATACAGATACTAGCTTGCTCTCTGGCCTATGGATACATCTTACCTAAACCAACCGATAACAGTTACAACTTTGGCTTTCTTTTAAAATAGCTGATTCTAGAGCCTGGAGCTGTTCCGTGGTTAAGATAGCTGCTCTTTCACAGCACCTGAATTGAGATCTTAGGATGTCAGGGTAGGGGTGGGGGAGGCTCACCATCACCTGTAATGCTGCTTCAAGGGATTTGATGCCTTTTCTGGCCTCCGTGGGCACCTGTGGTTACATGCCCAAGCCCTGCCACCTGCCCACATACACATAATTTTTTTAATCTAAAAATTACAACAGAGTTGATCAAGACTTGAGGTGCTTTTTTAAATTTTAAAATCATTTAATTATTTTATACATATTGGTATTGTGACTACATGTCTGTTTGTACATCATGTGTGTACTTGGTGTCTCTGAAGAGACCAGAAGAGGGTGTCAGATCGCCTAGAACTGCATTACAGATGCCAACCACTATGTGGGTGCTGTGAATTGAACTTCTAGTCCTCTGGAAGAGCAGCCAGTGCTTTTCACAGCTGAGCCGTCTCTCCAGTCCTTGGTTTTAATTTTTGTTGTTGTTGTTGTCGGGAAAGCATTTAAAGAGCCTCTGGCACATGCTGTCCAGCTCGCTGGGAAAAGGAGGGAACCTAATGGAAACCGATCTGCTCACTCACTGGCAGATTAGTTTGGTGTGGCTGTGTAGCAGCATGGTGTGTGATCAATTTACCAAGCTCATTGGAGGTTGCTAGAAATGGGGCCAGCGAAAATTCGATGCTAAGCGCGTCTTAAAGCAACTGTGTTCTGTCAGTTTTTCCAGTTTCTAAAGAAATGAGAGAAAGATGTGTTTTATTGAAGCTCTAGTTTTAATGCTTTTAAGTAAACTGGGCATTGAAAAAAACAAGTAACGTCACCAGCCTTTTAAAGCTGCTCTGGGTGCTTGCAGCCCGCTGCTGTTTGCCCTCAGTTTTGAGTGGTTTAATCTAAACACATTAAGTCCCTGCCTTGTTCTCTCTCCATGGAGAGCATCTGGGTCTGAAAATGAAAGCAGTACAAGGAGTCAGTGTTTGCATTCAAAGCAAAAGTATGCAGAGAGCCTCTTCATGGGTCTAAGTGTTCCGAAGGACATTTGGCATTTAGAAGTTTGGAGATGCGTGATTTTTAATTTTTAAAATAAATACAATAAAAGCAATTGTTTTGGAAATCTAACAAAGCAACAACCTTGTTCATTAGAGTTTGTGTGGGTTTCATTTTTTTCTTCTAATGTTTTAATGTTATTTAATTGTTTTATATGTATGGATGTTTTGCCTACATTTCTGATCTGTGCCCTGTGTGTGTTCCTGGTGACTGCAGAGGTCAGAAGACGGTGTCAGCGCCCTTAGAACTGTATAATAGATGGTTGTGAGCCACCATGTGGGTGCTGGGAATCGAACCCTGGGTCCTCTGGAAGGGCAACCTATGCTCATTGTTTAAAATTCACCATTTAATACTGTCTCCTTGCAAAATTTTAGAAATGACTATGTTGTCATGTCTGTAGTCTTCCTAGCATCATTATTAGAGAGTCTGGGTAGCTCTGGTGATTTGAATGAGAAATGTCTCCCACAGTCTTGGGCATTTGAACGCTTGCTTTTGAGGTGGTGTACTGTTGGGAGGTTTAGGTGGTGCAGCCTTGTTGGAGGAAGTATATCGCTAGGACACTTGAAGCTTTGTGCTTTTAGTTTGCTGCTTTTTCCGCCACCCCTGCTGCTCACTGCCATGGCTCCCCACCAAGATGGTGCCATACTTTTTCACCATGACAGTGCCGTGCTTCCTTACCATGATGCAGCCATGTTTCCCCACCAAGATTGTGCCATGGCTCCCCACCATGATGGACTCCTAGCTCTCTGGAACCATAAACCAAGATAAATTCTTTCTTGTCTAAGTTGCTTTGGTCTCAGTGTTTGCTCACAGCAACAGAAGAGCAACCATGTGGCTTGGTATAGCTGGGAAGGAGAAACTGAATTAGACTATCTGAACAACACTCCCCCCGCCCCAAAGCCAGGTCTATGGAGACAGGAAAATCTCTTTTTGGAGACAAAAATAGAGACAAAATAGTGATCTCTATGGTTAATTTGTCTCCTTGGCTAGAATTTGAGGCAGTTGTGAAAAGATCTGTTGTGGTCACTTTCTCTGTGAGCTTTCAGGAATCCCCACATATCAGCAGGGACAGAAAGGCATTCTTGTTCAGTGCGGGACAGCATTGCCTGCACCGTGGACGGCTGTGTGCAGGAACTCCCTCTGACAATGAGGAAAACGCTGTCTATTCTCTGCAAGCATGGCTATGGTAGAGGAAGAGTCCAGGTTTAGCCAGTTGAAGTTATTACGAAACAATTTTTAATTGCTAGTATTTCCGTTTTTATTGCCAACTTGATCCAACCTTGAGCCACCTGGAAAGGGGGAACTTCCATTGAAGAATTGCCTCAATCAGATTGACCTGAGGCCACGTTGGATTGATGATTGATGTGGGACGGCCCATCCCACTGTGGCAGCACCATCTGTAGGCAGGTGAGCCTGGGCTGTATAACAAAACTATGGCTATGTGTGAGCCAGAGAGTGAGGCAGTAAGTAGCTCTCCTCCACGGTTTCTGTTTGGGCTCCTGGCTTGACTCCAAGCTAATGATGGATTGTGACATGGGAGTGTAAATCAAACAAATCGTTTCCTCCCAAGTTGCTTTTGGTCATAGTGTTTGTCCCAGCAATGGAAAGCAAACTGAAACATATACTAATAATTTTAATTGCTTCAAATCCCCTCGCCCCTTATTCTTTCCTTTGGTTCCAGTTCTGACCACCAAGGCATTGTGTAGTAACTCTGCTCTGACCTTGACAGAATCCCTCAAAAGTTTGCAGAGTACTTTCATATCCTCCCACGAGTGTCTCTGGCCAGCAGGAACCCCAGCTTCAAAGGCCATTGTCACCTTCCCTGATCAGAGGCTGTCTTGCAGGGACGGAGCTCAGTCTGGGCAGCTGCGTCTTGTTTGCATTTAGACTCTCCCTTCCACAGTAGCCGTGTCTAGCTGGACCTCTTCCACTCCCTGCCATGCTGCTGAGGTGGGGCCCCAGCACAGAACTCTTACTGATAGTGAAGTTCATCCTGGTATCGACCCGACTGACTTCGTTTTGAATCTTGGTTCCGTCAGAACTGCCCCTCCCAATCTTGTTTCTGCCACTGGCGCATTTGGTAGGAACATCTGGGCCTTCGCTGAGGCTGTGGGCAACACTGAGCGCAGCACAGGGCCCCCTTGTTGCTCGGAAGGTTTTCCAGTCCTAAGATAATCGCCTCTTTGTTTTAGCACAGTACAATAAGGAAATAGGCTAGCGGTTGATTAAATCAGTGGTCTCAATTGGTGGCTTTTCTTTGCAGTGCCTAGACAGATTTCAGAGCAACTCCTTTATTTCGGAAATTTGAAAATCAACTTTTCTTTCAAGCCAGGAGATAGCTAAATAGAGAATTTCTTTTTCGCTTCTCTTCTTTCTTCCTTTCTTTTCTTTCTTGAGACAGAGTCTCCCTATATAGCCTTAGCTGTAATCCTCCTGCCTCTAACTTGGTAGTATTGAGATTAAATCTATTATTGACAACTACTTGTTGGCAATAATTTAAGGGACATAGCTCAGTTGGTAGAGTGCTTGCTGTCCTTTCTCAAGGCTCTGGGTTTGCTCACCAATGTGGCATAAAACCATAAAATGGGGTGGGTGACACACTCCTGTAATCCTAGTCTTTGGGATGTGGGAACAGAGGATCAGAAGCACAAAGCAGCCTCAGCTATGTAGGGAATTTGAGACTAGCCTGGACTTAATGAGGCCAATAAAATGCTTTAAAAGATATATTAGAATTATTGAGACTAGTACAGAATATAATATAATAAAAGTCCTTTGCATTTACTGCCTATGGTGAAGCCAGGCTGAGAGGCCAATGGGCATAATGCTAAGGAATGCTTTTAGCCGCGGAGAGCTGAACAACACCCTGTGCTGAGCACAGCAGCGATCGTGCTGAGTGAGAACCCTGGCAAGGTCACCCGATGATGCGGCCGCCAGCTAGCCTTGCCTGGAGCATGGCTTTCGGTCCTGCTGCTTTCTGTGGCTGTTCTTTGTGCCCCCTCCTTGGTGTTCAAAAAGGACCAGTGATGATGTGGGACAATTGACCACAGCTATGTGACCTTGCTTCCCAAGATGGAAGGAACACCTGGTGCCAGCATTTTGACACATTTTTTTTTTTTTTAATTTGTAGCTCATGGAACAGTTAAGGATAAGGGACATAAAGATAAGCAGGAAATCAGGTAATAGCAGATGTCCTAGATACTGTGGTGAGCCCCGTGACGGTCTCTGTATGCAGTGTGAGGTCTTGGTTAATTTCTAGGGGTTTGAAGAGTCTGTGAGGTCCCCAGCCTGCATCAGTGAGTCTCTCTAAGGGCTTGGGCATGAGACATCCAGAGACTCCCTGGCTCAGCCTCCTGACAAGCTGCCTTGAACAAACTGTCCTAGGGATGTCTACCTCAGTTTCCTCATTTGTCAAGCGGATTATTTGCGTATCTATCTCAGAGGGTGGGATGGGGGGTGTCAAGCTGAAAGCAGGTGACATGGTCCGGGGCCAGTCAAGAAGTGGTGATCTGTGCTGGCCTGCTCGTGAAGATGCTGTCTGTGGAGAGTGCTGACCCTGTCTTCAAGACCATGTCCCGTGGATGGAAGGAAGTCTGTCTGTCTTGTCTCCACAGGAAGCAATACTCACCTGTGTTCACTGGTCCTTATGTTTAGGATGAAGATGAAAAAAATCCCCATCCTGTAGAAATCTAGGTTTCTCGTTTCTAAAAGACGGCCCTCCATCTCTTTGTTCTTCATTGTAGTGTCTCCTCTTGTTTCAGTGCATGAGATGTGCTTAGTTTCTTATTTATTTAGGCGCTGACCATGTTCTGAGGATGGGGCTGCTGTTTTGTTTGATATTATAGAGGCAGGCACTCCCTTTCTCTGATAAGATGTCCAAATTATATTAACAAGTAGTTATTTTTCCCCCCAAATTATCCAGACCAAATTTGTCAGCCCGAGAGAACAGTTTCAGGCCTTTTGATTTTTTTCTTTTGATGAGGGGACTTTAAATACTCATGAGCTGTTGACACACACGCTGACGGTAGTTTTAATCTTGAAACAGGAGTCTGCCTGAGTGCCGATAGACCTGAATTTGAATCCCAGCTGTGACCTAATTTACGCCAAGTCTCACTTTCCTCATTTGAAAAGTAGGAATAATAGAAAATACTGTGAAGTGCTGTGAGGGTGGTGTGTGTTCCCAATGGATGTGCCCAGTGCTAGCCAGTGAATTTCTAACTTATTCTGGGTTGAGGATCATTTTTGCTGAGGTCCTGGAAGAAATACAAAGCACTATTAGCCATATTATTTGTAGCTTATAGATTATGGCTTAAGGTTCTGCTTATAGGTTTTTATTTTTAAAATTGAAAAAAATCTTTCTGTATTTATTTAGTGTGCATGAGTATTTGCGTGTGTGTATTTCTGTGTACCACATGTTTGCCTGGTGCCCACAGAGGTGAGAAGAGGGAGTTAGATTCCCTGGAACTGGAGTTATAGATGGATGGAAGCCAATGTGTGGGAGCTGGGAATGGAACCCAAGTCCTCTGCAAGAGCAATTAGTGCTCTTAACCACTGAGTCATCTTTGCAGCCTTTGTTTGTAGGGTTTTAAAGTGAAGTTTAATGAAGTCTCAATTTGACCTCAAATCCAGCTTTCTGCTACATACTATTCTGTCCCGGGCAGACATGTTGTCAGTGTCTCCTTTACACAGAGCACTGGTTGAACTAAAAATGCCTGTCACCTTGTTAGGAAATGATCTCGAAGCATGGGAGAATGGCTGACAGGTTGACTGTTGGCTAGATAGGCAGGGAGGGGAGGAGGTAGAGGCCTGCATCCCACCTTGATGGATCCCATGGCTACACTTCCTCTGTAGGTGCCTTTGAGGCCAGATGAAGGGGAAAGTAACCCAACAGACCACTGATGGATAATAGAGGCAAACACAGCTGACACGGGTTACAGCGGCCTGACACAGGAGTAACTTACTAAAAAATGAGTTTGCTTAAGATCTAACAGTTTAGATTAAAACAAAAAATTCTTGAAAATTTCTTAGTCACTTATTTAGTTAGATATTTTATATTTCTTTTTCTAAAGTTTGTACTGAGTCTTTAATCAAACCATTCAAAACATTCCTCTTAGCTGAACTGCTGCTTTTAATAATGACCATACAATCTGCTTTGATTTTTTTTTTCTCTCTTTCTCTGCTTTTGGTATTAAAACCAAGCAAAACCACCTAAATCTCTTATCCAGAAATGTGTGAAGCCTGACAAGGAGACTCCATTTTAGCAACTGTGTACCCAACAAAATTTAGCACATTGGGTTTCAATGGGAATGCCTTATTTTCTGTAATCATTGGGAACATGTTTACATTGCTGCAAAGAAGGTGTGCATGCTTTCCTTGTGTGGGCAGAAGGCTGGGAGTTGCAGTATGGAAGGAGTGTAACTCTGGTTAAACAAATGTCAGAGTGTCCGTCTGTTTGGAAAGGACTTCAGGGGTCACTGGGGTGGAAGGACCTCTACAAGGAGATCTTCCCGATCCAAGCAGCATGTTTGGGAGATGTGTGTTGGCTTAGCTGTGGAAGAATGTGTTCAAGAGGAATCGTTCTTGTGTAGTATCTAGAGGTCATTTGCATTTAAGGAAATAATTGGGAGCCTCAGTATAGTCATACTCAATAGGCATCGAAGGAGACTTTAAGAAGAAACTAATAGTTATTACAATTGCATGATCAGTACGTTACTAGTTAAGTCTTCAGTTTTGAAGGAATAGGGGACATATGGAATGAGATTTGTCTTACTTTCTGGTAGGTAATTTATAAAGCCATAGATTTCGGAAACACTCTATTTGTGTTGGAATTTGGGTGATCTCAAGGGGTACAGGTTGGAGTGATGGCTAATCTAGATGGTCAACATCTTAGGATTTGTAATCATCATGGGCATGAATCTCTGGGATGTCTGTGAAAGATTTTTCACCTCAGGTTGATTGAGGTGGGAAGACCCACCCCATATGTGGCACCATCCTGTCTGTAAGCAAATTTCTCGTCAGACTTTCTTTGGGCCTCCAGTGGTGTGGGAGAATTATCTGTATTCTGTCAATCATGTATTTTAATAAAACGCTGATTGGCCAGGCAGGAAGTATAGGTGGGAAAACCAGACAGGAAGTAAAGGTGGAGCAAAGAAAACGGGAGTATTCTGGGAAGCAGGAAGCTCCCCCCGCCGTTCCTGCCCAGACCACCGAAGAAGCAACATGTTAGCTGACAGCTGAAAAAGGTAACAAGCCACATGGCTAACACATACAAGAATTATGGGTTAGCGTAAGATTTAAGAATTAGTTAATAAGAAGACTGAGTTAATGAGCTGATCAGTTTATAATCTTATGAAGTCCTGTGTGAGATTTTCTTTGGGGCTTGCCGGTTGTAGGGTACTGGGTGGGACAGATACCCCAACAAGCCAGCCCCTCATGTTACACTCCAGCACCCAAATAATGACATGGAAACATTATTAGCTATGAAAACTTGACCTTAGCTTGGGCTTGTTTCCAATTAGCTCTTATAACTTAAATTAACCCATTGCTATTAACCTATGTTTTGCCATGTGGCTCTTTACCTCTCTTTAGTACCATGTGCCCAACTTGCTCCACATCTTGCTGGTGAAATCTGTACACCTAGATTCATCCCCTGAGTTCCTCTCTCTGCCTGAAAGTCCTTCCTAACCTCTTCTGTCCAGTTATTGGCCATTCAGCTCTTTATTAAACCAATCACAATGACACATCTTTACCCAGTGTACAAATATCCTGCAACACCATCTCATGGGTTGAGGCATTCATTGCTTTCTGCTTCCTGACTGTGGTAGATGCAGTGTGACCAGATACTTGGTGTTCTTGCAGACTTAACTTCCCTGCCATGATTGACTGTATCCCTTGGAACTGTAAATCAAAACAAACCCTTTCTTCCTTAAGTTACTTTGATAAGGTATTTTGTTGTGGCAATGAGAAGAATGCTAATATAAGCAGGCAGTGATAATTTAGTCTACAGTCATAGAAATAGCTCTTATCCAGAGAACTGGCACCTTTCCTTTATGATATAAATAACTTTTTATTGATGAAGCAGCTTTAGTCAGTTACCCTTACTCCCAAATTAAGGGGTTCTTATGGCAGTACAACCTCTGATGCTGTATTTGGGGTAGATATACTTGTAGTAAGAGGGGTGAGGGATGGAAGATGGAAATATGATTTTGAAAAGTTTTCTTGGTGGAAAGATGTTACTTAACCAGTATTTCCAACATGAGTCATGAGTCACTTTTTTTTTTGATTCTCTTCTCATGCTTGTTTGGGTGTGTTTTGTTTTAGAGTAAATTCTTCACATTTGATTCAACTTGGCTTGTGATGTGATTATCTCACACCACCATACCTACTCTGTCTTAGATGTTCTGTGGGCTTCATACATTTGATGAGAGCTTATGGCAGACATAAAGCCCATAATCAGACCAGTCCTTTCTTTTCTTGGACACTCGCCTTTAAAATGCCTCCCAGCCACAGTTTGGTGCTAGAGATGAGCAGGCCTGAATACCCATGATTTTTCATACTCTTTTTCCTAGCACTGGTTGTAATAATGAAGGCACATTGGGAACTTAGAGCCACAAGATGGCAGGAACCTGGGTCCTGGACCACTACTTGGAGTAGTTTCCCAAACAAAATTTGTGTATGGGACTGTTATATGTGGTGTTATTATGATACCAACAGCTTTGGGGGGGGGGTGTCTTTGTAAACAGCAGCTGTGTCACCTTCTTGATGATCTCACTGTCACTGAGTTCAAGGAGTACCTCACTCCTTCCATTTTGTTCCTACGTTTGGGCAGCCTCTGATGTTCCAATAGATTTTCCTTCTTTGCTGCCCGTTTTTATATCCATCCCTTTCATGCCACTTTCTTTCCTTCCTGAATAAGCCCCCACATACCTTGCCATTCTGAGCTCAGCCTTCATGCCTGACTCTGAGAGCTCCCCGTGACTGACCCTACTGAAAGTGGCTCTTCATCACTGGACCTCATTCTGATTGTTTCAAAGACTATTTTTAGATTGACAGCAAAATTGAGCAGAAGGAACAAAGATTTCAACATGTTCTCTCCCTTCACATATGTGTGGCTTTTCCCATTACCAACACCCTTCACCAGGGTGGCACACGTGTTACACCTGAACAGTTACACAGATAATCACCTGAAGTTCACAGGTACATTAGGTTCTGTCTTGGTGCTGTGCTTCTTCTGGGCTTGAACTAGAGCGCAATGACACCTGTCCACTGTTGCTCTACAAAGCACAGTGATAGCTAATGTTCATTGTTGACTTGACTGGATTTGAAATCACTTCAAAGACACACCTCCATGTGCCTGCAAATGCATTCTGGAAGCCCCCCCCCCCTTAGTGCTGGTGGTGCCATCCCATGGGCTGAGTACAAAGGACAAAGGGAGCTGAGTTCCAGCATGCATCTATCTCTGCTTCCTGGCTGTGCGTACAGATGCGACCAGCATGCATCTCTCTCTGCTTTCTGGCTGTGGGTGTAGACATGATCAACTGCTTCCAGCATCTGCCACCATGCCTTTCCTTCCACGATGCACACTACCTTCAGACAATGCCCAAATGAACCTTTCTTGCTGAGGTTGGTTTATTTTTCTGTTGGGCATTTTGGCACAGCATCAAACAAAATAACTAATACAATGGCTTGCTTATTCACAATGTCCCTGCTCACTATGCCCTGGGAGCCATTACTCTCCCTCCTCTCATGTCTATAGTTTTGTCTTTCCCAGAATGCCATGTATTTGAAGCATACAGAATGTACTCTTTTAAGATTAAGATGGGTACAGGGGACTCCTGTGGCGGCCATTGCTATTCTTATGGGCACTAAGCAACTTCAGATAAAAAAAAAATATGGTATTTTCACATTGAGGTTCCACATTTTTCATATTTGATATGGAGACAATATCTAATGTGACCCTTTATTCCTGGGTTTACTTTAGTAATGTCTGCATGGCAGGGACCCTGACAACGTTTTGGTGTCTTCAGTGGGCATCTGTCAGGGAATGGTCTGTAAACCATCTCAGGTTGTATGACCCTGTTGGATTATCTGTAGTTGACATTAAAAAAATCTTAATCTTGTTGATCCCAGTTGTCACAGCTGGAGTTAAGAGGATGCGTGCAGCTATTTCCATGTTTAAGTTAAAATGTTGCCTGACCCACATGGTCATTTAGTCATTGGTTGCTGTAAGTGGTTGCTGATAAAAACCTATGGAGGGTTACTCTCTTGATCCACTTATCCATCTTCCTTTAAGAATGACACAAAGGGCCCCAAGTTCTAAGCCTACCCTAGCGTCAGATCACTGCAGTCACCTGTTTGGCTTCTAGAAAGTGCTGCTTCCTGCCCTGGTGACTGTGGAGCTGCTGTGGTCTGGGAGGAGCAGAGCCAGATACCAATGTGGTCCAGAAAAGAGCTGCATCCGCCCGTCTCAGCAGAGAGAATCACAGAAGCTGCCTCAGGGACATGCAGACCGTGCTCTGTAAGGATGCCTCTCTTCCCTTGCCTGGACAGATGGACTGGTTTCCCCCACTTTAACTTCGCCCTCTCATGGTTTGTTTTCAATGAAACAATCAGAATGGCCCTTTCAATGCCACATCTTGGTACTTTTCTGCCCCAGCTGGACTTGCCAGCCAAGTCCTTTGGATGGCCTCTGATTGTCTCTGACCCTGCCTTGTGCTCCTCCTGTGACTATTAGCAACTTTCCTCCTGTGCCTCACACACTCCAGTTCTTGTTACCTCAGGGCCTTTGCACTTGCTGGCCTTGCGGCCTCATACGCTTCTTCATGTGGCTCTGTCTCAGAGGCTCTTTCCCCCTGTCCCGAGCTCCAGTCTCCTCACCCAGGGGTCCCTTCCTCAGTGCTTGCCCATTTACCAGATGCATAATTATGTAATGATTGTCCCTGTCTCCCCACTGGAAGAGTTTGATGAGAGCAGGCTCTTTATTTTAACCAAAACACCTAGTATATTCTCCATACGTGTCTTGAGTACAAACGGATAAAGGAAGACATTCAGTGCTGCTGCATGAGAGAATCCTGAGCAATTTTATTTACCTGTAGTGTCTTTAGGTTTCACAACGATCACTGAGGAAACGAAAGGACTATTCTTAACAAGATTGACTTCTCTCAGGCCTTTCTTGTTTCGCTCCCTGTGTCTATGGCTACAGCTGGTACTCTTGCCTTTCTGGACCTTATGCTGAAGAACAGAAGAGGGGTGGACCTCAATTTACTTTGGCCAGAAGACACCATGGGGGAGGTCAATATTTCACATCTCTGTAGTAGGTCTATTTTTTTTTTTCTGGCTTAGAGACCCCAAATAGTTGACCTGACCTGACAGGGGAGAAGAAAGAGGCGGAGGGTAGATCAAGAGTGCAAAAATGAGAACAAGACCGAGAATGTACTAAACAAGGGGCAGGAAAAGACAAGGCTGGCCAAAGCTGCTTCTGAATGGCCAAGCCAGCCGACTCTGCCTGGAGGGGATAGAGAATAAGCCAAGCTCTTTAGGTGGCCGGTCTCTCCAAAATCTGCCCCCCCCCCCCCCCCCCCCCCCCGTGGTCTAGCACGTGGAGAGACAGACTTAGCCATGTGAAGATATGCAGTTGGTTGGGAAGGAGAGCTTTGTAAAGTCCCTCACTTGCCACTACCAGGAAAAGATACACTGCAAAGTGCCCCTTTTTTGCACTCAGTTTCTGATTTGTTGACTCCCAAGCAGAGGTCCATTTCCTCCCTGATCTCCCTCCTTGCTCCTTAGGAAGATTTCCAGGCTGTTGTCCCTGGTAGGCTGCGTATTTCTCTCCTTCATTTTCATTAATCAGCGCATTCTCCAGCTCCCGAGTTTGATTCCATTCCTCGCTGGCTGTCTTTTCCGGCGCTTCCTCCCTTCCACACTGTCATCTGTCTGCGGCTGTTTATACTTTCCTTCCGGTTTGCCTGGGAGCAGAGTTCTTCTGTCTTCCCTGCACCGTTCGAAGGGCGGGGCTGAGGACCCTCTGGATGCTCCGCCCAGCTGCCGCCTCCTTTCTCCCAGCATAGGCTTCCTGTTTTCCATACTGGGAAAGGGGGAGGTGCAGACTTTTACCTGCTTGTGCTTTCATTCAGAAGGGGGAGATCAAGAACAATGCTTGTTTTTAGTCCAGGTGTGCGCCATTGGGAAGAGGTGCTTGACAGAGGGTTATTGATTCTCTCTCTCTCTCTCTCTCTCTCTGTCTCTCTCTCTCCCTCCCAACCTCCCTCCCTCCCTCCCTCCCTCTCCTCCTCCTCCTCCTCCTCCCCCTCCCCCTCCCCCTCCTCCTCCTCCTCCCCCTCCCCCTCCCCCTCCTCCTCCTCCTCCCCCTCTTCTATAAAAGGTCTTCCCAGTGCTGGGGGCTCGTTTGGGAATCAGAGGTTGACGCTGTTCTGGGAGCTGGAAACAACAGGAAGCATGGTCAGCTGTGATTGGGCTCTGACTCTAGACCCCATGTTCTTATGGATCGTCAGCGGTACCTATAAGCTAAGGACTTGGGTCCACACAAGCTTTGTTTGTACTTTCGGAATCCGTGGTTCTGTTGCCGAGGATGGTCAGGTTCTTTGCCTTGCCTTGGTTGTTCTTTGGCAGGGTCTTGAGTGCTCTTAGGAGTAGCCTGCACCGCGGTATGTGTATACATGGTGCATGTGTGCCAAGGACAGAAGAGTGTGTTCTGGTTCAGCTGCTATGCAGATGAGAGGGACCGTGGCTCTTAGACTCCCAGGAGGGTGTGTTCCTGTGGAACACAGGGCCACAGTAGTCTGCTCCTAAAGAGATGTCTTTGATGGTTATAACACTATTCTTTGCCCAGGACAGATCAGCTTATAGAGACTTAAGGCTCTTTGTGTTCTGTGTCTTGGTTTAGGTTTGGTATGTTTAAAGCTGTCAACTGAACTCCACTGACCACCAGACAGCAATTGGTTTGACATGAACCTACAGTCCCCAAATGTTAACTAGTAAGCATGCATGGTTGCTGTCTGCGTGGGTTCGACATGACTCTAAAGTATGGGACCTCAGAGTCTTTTACTGTGCGGTAATTGTCAAGCCATTGGAGTTATGAATTATAGAAAGAGTGTGGGTAGACACTTTCTTAGGCCATTGGTGACGCTTGTCACTGGTAGGGTGTTATCACCTCTTTCAGGTCTTTAGGCCCCTCTTCTCCAGAACTATTTTCCCCAGAGCATTATGGGGAACTTCAAAATATAAACCTCAGCAGAATTTACAATTACAATTTTATTCTTTAATTTTAAATTCATTACATGTGTCAACTCAACTGAGCCTGGCAGTTTGGAGCCTCCCTGGGGGGTCTTAAAATTTGGTTGGTAATCCACTAAAGCAAACAGCAAGCAGTCTTTCAAGATTTAATTCCAAAAAGAATAAGAAACGCATTTCCAAAATGAAATTTGAATTGTGTTTTTGTAAATTCCCAATATCCTTCCATTAGAGCCACGGGGTTCTGTTGATCTGTTTGGAAACCATCAGTGGGCTAAACGTAACTGAGTTAGGCATCTGCCCAAGAGCAAGAGCTCGGGGAGGAATGGATTGGAACGAAGCGCACTCAGTCAGTTATCCAGTGAAGCAATTCATCTGTAATTCTGCAGCAGATGGCGTGGGCTCTGGGCTCGCAGGACAGGGGATGGCGTAGCACTGTTGTCTTGTAGAGCACACAGATAAGCAGAACAGAGAAACAGCAGGAGCCCCAGAAGTGCCCTGTCTCCGGGTAGTGTTCATTCCCCTGCGTTGAAGTCTGACAGTTCTACACATCTCTGTTCCTCACAAGGCTCTCACCGAGCTGAACTCTGTCCCTAACCTTCCCTTCATTGTTCTGGGCCTTCCCCAGGGGCCTGCAGAACACATTTAATTCCTGGTCGGCACGGCAGACCCTCAGATATTTGCAGTGTGTCTGTTTACCCAGGAGTCTGCTCTTCTCTAACAAAACAGCTCCAGTTCCTTCAATTGTTCTTCCTGTGACAACAAGCCTGCCATTTGCATCTCTTTGGCATCTTGGTCGCTTTCCTCTAAACGTGTGGTTGGTCTTGTCTGTTTATATGCCGCAGCGTTCCCTGGCTAGGGGGGTCTGGCAGGGTAGATTACAGCTGGACTGTACTCATTTCTAGAGGAATTCCTAGGTTCCTCCCGTACTAGACAGGGCAGAAGTAGCATTTTATGTCTCTCAAGACTGACTCATGCTAATTACTAACTAAAACCCCATCCTGTCTCCAGTTGTTAAACAGTGTTTTATTGTTGTGACTGATTATTTTGAGACCAAGTGATTACTAAGAGAATTCGGGAATGGAGGTTTTGTGGTTTGTTTTTTGTTTTTGTTTGTTTTTGTTTTGAGATAGTATCTCAAACTGATCTCAGATTCACTGTGCAGCACACGCTAGCCACTATCTCACAGCAATCCTCCTGCCTCAGCCTCCTGAGTGTTTATCATTACAAGTATGTGCTGCCGTGCCCATCTGGGAGAGGAGATGATAATTTCTGTTTTCTCACACCCCACCCTGTATGTTTCCCGCTGCCGTGTGGGAGCCAAGTAAGAGTTGGGTGTTTGTGTTCAGCGTCCATGAGTCTTATGCTTTCGTGTAATCTGTAAATTAGTCATTTGGAAATTAACCTATTGAGTGCTCTTAAAAGCCTGCTTCTGAAGGTGAGGGATGTGGCTCAGAGGCAGAACACTGATCTAGCGTTCATGAGGCCTTGGGTTGGATTCTCAGCTCTAGAGTGGGAGAGATGGAAGCTGGGTCTGCTCTGGTCTTACAGGCAATCTCTGCCTTGAATTATTTTTTACTCACTTTTGCTGCTAGGAAAACAAAGGTCATTTCAGTTCCAGAGTGGCGAATCAGTCCCTCGTGGATGAAGGTCACAATGACCCTTTGGTTTGCATGCTTATGTTTTTTGAGTTGCTGAGTTTAGCACGCAAGTTTGGATAGCGGACTCTTTTCCAAACATTAACATACACCTTTAATTTACTGTTATTATTTTTGTTGATAAATGGTTAACTTTTTTAATTTTAGTTTTATTTTAGATAACATTTCTGTTAAGTGTGAGCTTTAGATCATCCCCTTAAGCATGCTGCCCCACTGTCTGGTGGCATCTCTCACGTTGGCCCTCATGGTTTCTCTCCCACTCGGATGTCCTGAAGAAGAAGGGCCTTTTAATTTGTTCCTGGTCCCTTCCTGCTGAATGAGAGTTTTTGCTCTCTGTTTCATCCTGTCTGGAGGTAGAAGTCATTCCTACCCCAAAGGTAACTGCTGAAGAGATGTTTTGATAGTCTTTTGACCTATAAGGAAAACAACCTTCCTTTTTAAAAATATGATATTCTAATATTTCTCCTCCATTTTAACCAATTTGTGTTGATATTAATTTTGTTGGGTGTTAAGTTTGAATAATCTTGATATTTTACACTATAAAAAATGAGTTTCCTCTCGACATGCTTTAATTCAGTGGTTCTTCACTCATTTGGGTCATGTGTACCTTGTGTTGCCTTCTAAGCGTCCCCAACAGAGAGAATTGTCTATAGGTAAATGTCTCTGTTGCGTGTATCTTCAGGGAGATGAAGGAATGCCATGCCCACCCGTGTACTTCAGGAGAAGCTTTGTGTTGTCTTGAATACACATTGAGTTGAATGCACCTAGGTGTTTTTAGGAACCCCTTATCAATGTGAATAAATGGAAAACTTTAGGGGTGTTACTAGGCAGCTGGGCATTTGCTGATTGTGCAGATACAGAGAAATGTGTGTGATACAGAGAAAAGGGTGCTGACCTGGTACAGGAAGCTCCAGGCGGGTCGCTAGACCTGACCTGATCTTTTCCGTGTTCTCCTTTAGAAATGAGGATCGTAGTAGTACCTCGTAGGGATTCTTGCAGAGTAAAGAGAGAAAATAGTAAGGAAACACTTACGCTAATTGTAGTGTGTGTGTGTTTGTGTGTGATGTGTGTGTTTGTGTGGATGTGCAAGAAGTCAGAAATCAACATAGGGCGTCTTTCTTCAGAATGCTGTTAACCTTGGCTTGGGGTGGACTCTCTCACTGGCTTGGAGCTTGCCAAGTAGGCTAGGCTGGCCGAACAGTGAGCATTAGGGATCCATCTGTGTCTACCTCCTGAGTGCTGGGATTACCAGTGTCTGCCATTGTGCTTGGTTTCCTAATGTGATGCTGGGAATGAAACTCAGGTCCTCGTGATTGTGCTGAGCTATCTCCCCAAAGCCCGGTGTTTTATGGAAATTCTTTTGCCACACACAGAAATTTGAAGTGAATTACTCTCTGCTCTCGTAACTTTCTTTAGTATCACCCAAAGACCATGTGTGATGAGCTGCAAGGAAGAGAACTGGCTTGGATGGTGAGGTGGGGTGGGGGAGAAATCAATATCCGCAGTGTTGTGTTTCTGACTCTCGATTCCTGAGCTGGTTAGCATAAGACTTCCTGGTACCTGCAGTGTGTTTTAACCTCTCTATAAAATGACAAAGTTATCCTGGAATTTTTTTTTTAACTTTTCAGAGACTTTTGCTCTACAGGGAAGGTTTTGTACAGAATATTATAATAAAGATGTTTCAAATATAAAAGAAAGCAAAGTTTGGCAGTTCACTTACACTATAATGTCAGAATAATGGTTTATGGCACGTATTAGTAAACTTTCATAATTAAATTGGTGTATTAGTTCCTATTAATCATTCTCATGCTCTTGTCCCTAAAGCCCTCTCACAGAGAGGTTGTGTATGATATTTGAATATTTTGGAAAACAGCAGAACGTGTTTTGATCATCTTATAGAAAGTTGACAGTTACCGTGAAGAAGCCATAAAAATGTGTTGAGTTTGCATTTTGCCTGCTCTTATAAAAGCCAGCACCCATAGTCTTTGGAACAGTCGTGAGGGCTACAATAAACTTTCTTTCAGAAAATGGATCCATACACACAGAAACAGCCTTGTTAATGATGCTTACATGTACCGAGACTACCTGAACCCCTTATACACTTCTTCCATGGTCCTAGGTTGCAGAACCCCACCCTGTAGTAAGAAGTGTGGGGGCCCTTTGTTTGTCCCAGCTACCCGGCTAGCTTACACCCAAAATAACCGCATAGAAATTGTATTAATTAAATTACTGCTTAGCCCATAAGCTCTAGCCTCTTATTGGCTAACTCTCATATCTTGATTCAACCCATTTCTAATAATCTGTATGTCACCACGAGGTCGTGGCTTTCGGGGGAAGATTCAGCATGTCTGACCTGGCTGCTTCATGGCAGCTCGGCTCTACCTGCTGCTTTCTTCCTCCCAGAAAACAGTTCTGTCTTCTCCGCCTATCTAAATTCTGACCTATCAGGCCAAACAGTTTCTTTATTGATTTACCAATGAAAGCAACACAAATACTGAAGGACCTCCTACACCACCACCCTAAACACATGCACCGTTCTGTTTGCATTATTTGATTTGAAAATGCTTTGTTAATTGTCCAAGCATGTTGGTTAGTTTAGAAATTAAAAAAACATATATTGCCTAACAAGTAACATTGTCATTGACAGACTGTCAGTCAGTCTGTCTGTCTGTCTGACTATAGCTGTATGCAGGTGCCCTGCATGGTGGATGAGAACATTCGTGTGATAAAGGGAACACTAGTGTGAGAAAGTCCAGGAATTGTACTGACACAGTTACCCTAGAGATAGTTTAAGGAAAAAATCCTTGGAACACACAGGTTGGTACATGAACCCATGAAGAAGCAGAGACCATTCCTTCCCCACTGATTTGAGACACCACCATCTTTGTTATGTAATTTCTCTATGTTCTTGTATCCGTCTCTGGTCTCTGCTTTGGGTTCTGTCTCTCTGCTGCTGTCACACTGTTTACAAGACCCTGGTTTTATTCTCTATTTTGTTTTGCTATGGCAAAAGCTTTTCCTTCTCCTCACTGGAAATTCCAGCCTTGGCCTCCATCTTTGAAGGCACCCCCGTGCCCCTCGAACCTTGACCCCTCCCCAGGAAAGGTCAAGACCACTCCCACAGGCTATTTAAACTGCTCCCCAGAAAATAGACATGTGGTTTTCCCTTTTCCTCTCCGGTGGTCGCATTGGCGACTTCCTGTTCCCCTTGGGGGCCACCAGGGTGTGTAGGTGTCTAATTAAACCTGGATATCTTTTAATCTGGTCTGATTTGGCTTGATTGGGATTATTTTGCGTTGGCAGAGAGCTTGCATTAGAAAATATTCTTAACACTTACCTCTCAAATATTATTTCCTGTCCAAATCTTTGTTCTTATTTATTCTTCCAAACAGACTTTTGAGTTATTTTGTTTGATATTCTTTGAAAACATTCAGTTTGGGTTTTGAGCGGAATATCTTAAGTTTGTAGATTAATTTGGGGGAGATAAATCTTGCCTGTGCATCTCATTGTTTCCAGAGTGTCTGTTCGGTGCCAGCCCAGATCATAAATTATTTCACCGGACTACAGGGGAGGCGTGGGAATAAAGACACAACTCACGTGACTTTATAGGGAGGAAGATTCTCAGTGATCCCTCATGAAATCCTGAGTGCACATGCTGAAAATTCCCCCATGTTTATTCTCCAAGCAGCTTTTATATGAAAATGTAAACTGAGGGGGAGTTCATTAGCGTTCTGTTTCCTAGGTAACCAGGTGAATGGCTTCAGTCATGCCCACACCTTTGACCACAGCTTTCGGTGCCCATTTAGCCACATCTTCCTATCTTCCTGCTCTGTATGCCAGCTCTGTCCAGTAGGCCGAATTAGCATTTCTATCCCAGGCATCCTCCAAATTACAGAGAAAGGAGCAGAATGAGATTAGCATATCTTGATCCTTTTAGGATGGCGACATCCTGTCTGGAAGACTATGAGGCCACTTTCTGTGTGGCCAGGTATGAGCTGGCCTGTAAGTTTGGCTGCCATACATTGTAGGGCCTGTGTAATATTGCCCCACACCAGAGGTTTCAAGGAAGTAATTTTTTAATGCTTTATTTTTATTTTTTCTGTGTATTGTTGTTTTATCTGCCTGTATAGTTGTGTGAGGGTGTTGGATTCCCTGGAACTGGAGTTGCCGACAATTGATAGCTGCCATGTGGGTGCTGGGAATTGAACCCTGGTCCTCTGGGAGGAGCAGCCAGTGCTCTTAACCGCTGAGCCATCTCTCTAACCCTTCAGTGAACGATTTCTAATGAAGTATTTGAGAATTTTGTATGTGGCGCCCAGTGAGTTGGCAGAAAGGTGCCAACACACCCATCTGCAGTTGTGATTCTGGCGTTGATCTGCCGGTTTTATTAGGACAGGGTATTGTTTTCAGTTGTCAAAAGCAAAGCCTGCAGCTGAGTTCAACTGGGGACGTGAGCGAGGTTTGTATGTAGCAGTTCTGTAAGCGGAGTCTGTCTTTACCTCATGGCAAGTGAGTGGCTTCGTATAGAAGAGGGGTAGACTTTCAGTGGCCACAGTGGCCAGAGCGACCTCAGACTCAGCCTGGGATTGTCACCTGCGGCTGTCACTCAGTGCTCAGCCCATTCTTTCAGGAGTCCCTCCCGGGGAATCTCCTGCACAGCTCAGCCTAGTTGCTTTCTTCTGAGCTTCCTGTTCACTATTCTTACTCTTCCACCATCAGATTTCATTTCTCTGGCGTCCTCTCCCACCACCCGGCCTCTGTCTCAACAGCTCCCTTCGTTGATTTCAGCACCATCCCCTTCCCTAGCCAGAATCCTTGATTGTATTTCTGATGTCCTCGTGATTACTAAGTGGGAGGTCTCCTCCTTAGCACGGGGACAACTAGGTCACCTCTCTCGAGTGGACCTATCGTCTTTACCATTGTAAAGCGTGGTGTGGGTCTCGAGAGGGAAACGTCATGCATCGAGACTGTGTGGTCAGGGAAGGGATGAACCGGCAAAGGTTGTGGTTAATCTCTTGCCTAAGTGGTAGTCCTTGTTCACCTGGCCAAATTAAAGACTAATCTGACCAGTATTTGGAGTTGATGCAGATTAGATATCTTTGTGACCCACGAAAATCTTTGATCTATTTATACAGTCTGCTCTGTGTTTAAGAAAACCGCCAGCAGGCCAGGCCAGGCTCTATGTATGGAGAATTTGCAGCCCTGTAGCAACCAGGAACACAACTAAAGCAAGCTGTTCTTCGTTTTTAGGAAATGGAAAGTCGTCTGAGTTTCCTCTCTCGGTCCTGTCAAATGTGTGCTATTGTTTTCGTCTTTTCCTTTTCGGCTCTCCTTCCTGTGCTCTTTCTGAAGCTACGGCGTGGCAGGTTTCCCTTGGCACGTCACTTTCTGCGGATTACGCTTGTGCGACACACACAGACACCAACAGTCTCACATGCAAAGACAGGAAAATTTGGAACTGAGCGCCAGTGTGTTTTCCAGAACACTGCGGTTTATATTTACACCAATTTGTAATTTTCAGTGCCTTTCTGAGAGTTCGATTGCAAGCCAGTATGAAAAGAGAGTGATTTTATTTCAAAAGCTTTTTTAGGTCAAATAATGCTATGGTCACCGGGAGGAAGAGGTCCATTTGGACTGTGGCTTTTTCCCCCTTAACTAAGCATCCTACCGTGCCATGCTGCTGTAGGGCTCTGTCAGGCTGACACTCATGTCCAGGAGCCTCACTCTAACTCTTTCCTGCTTCCTTTTCCTCTCATCTCAGGATGAGAAACTGGTTTATTTTTGTTAGGCAGCAACACAGACACTCAGAGCCTTCTCCGTATCGAGTCAGCTGTGGGTGTCTCTAGAGTAGATGACTATTCTAATCCTTGCTCTCACCTCCCTGCCACTCCCTTAAGCCTGGCAAGATACATCCTTTCTCCCTAGAGGTCTTCTCTGGGCTGTCTTTTTGTACTTTAGGCAGGGAGCATCCTGAATCCTTTGAGGCCTGCAGGACCCTGAGATGATCTGGCCGACTTGGCTGTCCGCTAGCCCCTGAGGAAGCCCCAAGTACCAAGACCATGAGTCTGTTGTCTCGTTCCTTTGAAGGAATGCTTCTACTTGGAAGCAGGACACTTTGTAAGGCTGTGTACTCACCAGAAACTCCTCAGACAAGGGAGGAGGCCAACCCAGATGAAAAAGAGGGCTTAGACTTCACTCGGAGTTTCTGGTTTATCTGAAAGCTGTCTGTGAATATTTATGGTTCATGCAGTGAACAGTGGTCTAGAACATGCTAGGGCCTGAGCTAAGAGTAAGTATCATGAACCTTTATGTTTTCGGTGGTGTTTCACATATGGGATAACATTGTCATACACAGTGTTGTATGGGGGATAAGAATTCAAGAGAGTGACTGATCACACTTGACTTACCTAACAAATTAAAGAAATGCTTCTTTCCTATTCCTTGATTGCCTTTGACTTTCAGAACAGTGCAGGCCAGCCTGCAGGAAGGCGTTCTGGGAAAAGGTCATTGTTGGAAGGAGGCTTTGTGACATTTGAGCTCCCTCACATGAAGTTCCTGTGACAAGTGTCAGTGTTGTGGGCCTGTGCCCTCCCCTGTGGTCTCTCAGAGCCAGAACACGGAAGTGTACTGATGCCCAGACTTACTCGTTTTTCAGGGACAGAGGACAGTCTATGCAAAGTTTGGCAAAAATGTTTATCTCCCCGAAGATGCCGAGTTTTACTTTATTTATGATGGGTCGCATCAGAGACACGTGGTGATTGCTGAGCGCATTGAAGCTAATGTTCTTCAGGCCAGCATTCCAGGTGAGGAGGCTTCTGAGTGGTGGGGGCAGGGGGACATCTGTGTCTTCCCTCCAGGGTATCTGCCAAGAGAAGAATCACAAAAGGAAAGAAGAAACACTTGCCAAGTTCAGGAGTTCACATGGGTGTATGTGCGTGTTGTTGAGGAAGCCACTTGTCCCCACCAACTCCTGGGGTCCCTCCAGTAGTGTCTGCCTTGACTTGGTCCCCGCAGGCTCGTCCCACTGGCTGCCCCGGCTCTCAGTCTGGTGTAGTTGGTGCAGCCAGTGGAGGTTGTGTGCCTTGGATGTCACCTCTTGAGTTCCAGCCTGATGCCTGGGTTGGCTCTGGGCGAGGTGACATGACAGACCATGTTGTCACTCTCCTTCCTCATTCCTCTGTGGTCAGCCTGGCAGCCCTAGGAACTCACATATAACAAACAAAACAAAACCAAGAAGCCAAAAGTAAAAAAATCAAATGCTTGGCAGTGGTGTACACGCCTTTAATCCTAGCACTTGGAAGGCAGAGACAGGTGAATTTCTGAGTTTGAGGCTAGCCTGGTCTACAGAGGGAGTTCCAGGACAGCCAGGACTATACAGAGAAACCCTGTCTCAAAAATCAGTCAGTCAACCAATCAATCAACCGGTCAGTCAAACAAACAACAACAACATTGCTGCATTTGTTAATGGCCCTTGTCATTCTGCTGTTGGTCCCTGCCTTGCTACCTTTTTACTCTGGCAAATGCACTGACATCCTTTCTATTCCGAGTTTCTGTAACGCCTGCACCTGCGTTACTCTCTTGGTACAGTTCGCGCAACACTGTACCATACGCTAGCCGGGCAAGGGCCTGGAGATTGAAAGAACACACAAGAGACCTGGGTCATTCGAAAGGAGATCAGCCAAATGCCGTTTATTCAAGCTTAGGAAAATCTTTATATACCTAGCTGCTGCACAATGGAATACCCCCAGACAGGTGGGAAATTACCACGCCCAAGGTGGAGTCAACAATGCCCTATAGCTAATCACCAGGCGGGGCAGAGGGAGCACAGGAACAAACAGGAAAGGCTGGCTGGCTGGCCAGAAGCTGTCCTCAAAATGAATGCCAGGAGCAGGGGTAGGCCCATGGGCCCTACAAGTTTTTTTTTATGTTTTCTCTTTTAATGAGCAATCTATAGAGAAAAAATAAAATAAAAACAGCAAAAATGCCCATTCTGGTAGGAAACTGTTTTCTCTTTCTTGTTTACATAGAGAGACAAAGCTCATTGCCCTCCCATGTATGAAAGCAACCCTCTCTTCTTCTTTTATGGCCTGCTTAAAGTGAGGGCCCTTGTCTTCATTCTGTCAGGCTTCAGGGATGGATGAGTAACCGTAGACTTCCCTGAGTATAGACTTACCGAGGTAGCCTTTGAGTGTAGACTTCCCTGAGTATAGACTTACCGAGGTAGCCTTTGAGTGTTGGGAAATGGTTAACTTCACCAGGGTAACCTATCGAGTGATGGGAAATACGTTTAAAGTCTATACAAATAGGTACAGTCTGGTGGGGTGGCATCCTTTGGGTCCCTGCTTTGAGAGTCATTGTAAGGATGGTAATGGATCCCATCTAGTAAGCCTGATGCGCTTGGTCTTTGGAATTCTGGCAGTGTGGCTTTTGTGGGAAAGCTTGGAGGGTCAGACAGGGTAGGAGGATGCAGGCCTGTGAGCATTTGCCTGTGAGTACAAGGGCCCTGTGCTCAGGAGGAGCTCAGTGACTCTTCCCAGTCCAGCCATGATGTGGTCCCACTTGGAAATTCTACCAAAGACAAAAACACGTTGCTGAACAGAAACTTACCAACCTTAGCAGAATGGGAAAGGAAGACAAAGGAGAGGAATGCAGGGAGGGCAGGTGACAGGGTGACCAGCCACAATAGAAGTAGTGAGAACATCCACAAGACACAGGAGCCATTTCTGGAGGGGGCCTTGGAGAAGGCCTGTTTTTTGTTGACTGTGTTTGTCTACACAGATTCTGGTCAGTAGTCTTCCTCCCACACCCAGAGCAGCTCCATGGATCTAGGGTGTACTTCAATAAATTTCTGATACTGTTTAAAACACCCATTGTCTCAATAAATGACTAAGGATGTGTGGTACTGTTTATAGCAGGACAGAAAGAGGGAGGAGCCCTCATCTGGCAGACTGGAACCTAGGGGTTAGGCAGGAGGGAAAGGTCAAGTGTGGGAAAGGGCTGTGGTTGTGGGAAGGGACTCTGAAGTCCTCAGAGCTCCTAGAGGATCAATTAAAACCCCAGAGTCACCGAAAAAAAAAAAAAGATGATCTCAGCTCATGAGTGGACCCCAGGATGGTGGCATTTAGAGATGTCACCCTACTTTCTTCTTGTCACCCGGAGAGTGCTGCCTACTCAGGGCTGCTGTGTGACTCCTTCAGACATGGGCTGAACGGTTTGTTATTCTACCATCTAGGCCATTGGCTTCAGGAGACGGTGATGGTGTCTGTGTGCCTCTGCTCGGAAGGGTACTCCCCAGTGACCATGGGCTCCGGGTCAGTGACCTACGTGGACAACATGGCCTGTAGACTGGCTCGTCTACTGGTCACGCAGGCTGACCGGCTCACGGCCTGTAGTCACCAGATGCTGCTGACCCCGTTTGCCCTGACAACGGAAGCACTGCCTGCCTTGGATGAGGAGCTGGTGCTGGCTCTGAGCCAACTGGAGCTGCCTTTGGGCTGGACCGTCCTGGGAAATTTCTCTCTTGAAGGTAGGTCCGTGTCAGAAAACTCAGGTGTGTGGTGTGTGTGTTCTTTGTATTTCAAGTCTAGGGTGTGCCTTATAGCTTATCTTCATTTTTTTATGGATAGAGTTTTCTTCCTGCCTTTTAGCTGAATCTTTAGCCCTGATGTGGCTTGGTTCTCTGAAGTGTTCATCCATTCATCTCTCAGCTGGCTGCTGCTGTGGGGCCCCAGGAGGTCTGAGGAGGCACCATGCAAGGGCTTTGCAGCAGGTGGTGGTAGTGGTGGTGTTTCTTTAGGGCTGGCTGCTGAGCCTGTGTCTTAGGACTGTGGGTCTAATTCCTTTGGCCAGTTTCTTACCATGAGAAGGAAACGTTGTTGCCATCATCCAAACAGGAACGAAGGACAAAAAGCTCTGTGAACTGCTCAGGAGAGATGCAGCCTGAAAGAAAGGTAATGGATGAGCTGACATCTTGAACAAAGGAAGACCAGGGCTGGGAGATGAGGTGGCTCAGTGGGAAGGGCTTGCTGAGCAAGCTTGAAGTTTGATCTCCAGCATTCACATAAAAAAAACCAAAAAAGTGGCATTTGCAACTCCACACTGGTAAGATGGAGTCAGGACAATCTCTGGGGCTCCCTGGCCAGCCAGTGTAGCTAAATTGATGAGATCTAGCTCCGTCTGGAGACAATGCCTTAAAAAAAATCAACACGGGTAACTTGTGAGAAACAACACTCTGGCCTCTCCATGCACACACAACACACAGATGTATATCTGCATTCACACCACTGCACACACACAAACTCACGTACACCCACGTGCACCTGCACACGGGAGCCCTAGCACATGCATACAAAGTCAGTGTTCCCCAATGCATTTATGGATTTTTTTTTAATTGAGGGGGTGGATTCACATTACTGCCAGTCTGGAGCCAGCCTGGCCTCTCTGTCGTGAGTTCCAGGTCAGCTGGGGGAGGTCCAGAGATCCTGTCTCAAAGTGTTTTTAAGTTGACATACATTTGTATATATTTATCGGGTATGTTGTGATCATTGTAACATGTAAGCAATGCATGTGGACCAAACCACAGTGATTATTATTTCCATGTCCTCAGATATGTGTAATTTCATTGTATTACATTTGCACTAACTTTTAGAGTTACTAAGGGTGGGTGGATTCTTGCTCTCTAGTGCCAGGATTTTTGTAGAGCTATAGAAGTCATATATAAGCCTACTCGGGTATGAAGGCAAGCTGTTCAGTAGACGTTCCTTTTTTTTTTAAATTGCTTTCATTTATTATTTATTTCATTTATTGTTATATATATAATACTTATTTAGATTGGGGGGACTTTGTGCCCCAGTGCACATGTGGAGGTCAGAGGGCAACTTTTGAGAATCATCTCTCTGCTCTCACTATGTGGATCCCACAGATCAAACCCAGGGCTGACACAAACGCTTTCACCACTGAGCCGTCTCACCATCTCACTTAGCTGTTTGCTAAGGTAATTACAAATGACACAATGTTGTTGACGATCCAGAGATACTGTTTTCTGCACACTACATATGTTGCCAATGCGCTGTTTTCCTCTCACAGCTTTAGCTTTGTGGCTGGACTGTGTGACTTCAAAGAGTTTGATCCCTAATCAATTCTGGGTGTGACGTACAGGTTGGCTTAAATTTGATCATGGGTGTGATTGAGTGTTCCACTGTAAGTAACGGTACTTTACAGGGTACTGAGGCCGTTGTCTACAACCAGAGAAGATACTCATTTCTCCATTCAATCAGAGTTATTATAAACCTTCCCAGGGCACTTCTGGATGTTTCTGATTTTTTTTTTTTTCTAAGACCTTGGATAAGAGGAATCCATGAGTCTCACCCAGCATTGGCCTGCATATGAACACACTTAAGCCGTGGATCCCCAAAGAACAATTTATATTGCATACATGGTGCTTTTAGTTTTCCATGTCAAAATTCAGAATTTAAGATTTTCTAACATCCGTGAATTTATAATAGTGTATAAATGTGTATGATTTCCCAGTGGACTTGCAGTGGTACATGTATGATTTCCTGTGTTGGGTGTTTATTTCTGACAGATATACATAGAACATAAATCCAGAGAGCTGTAGTTGCCGAATATTGTCCTGCCGCTGTTTCCAAGGCTGTCTAGAGATCCATTCTTGGATAAGAGAAAAGGGAGGCAGTTCCTTGCCTTTTGACAGTGAGATATTGTACCATATGGAAAAATAGTTCCTAATGTCAGAGTTGTTAACAGGAGTACCTTCAAGTCTGGTTATCTACTTACCTTGGGAACCTCGGGACCCCTGGCTGCGGGACCGGTGCAAATCACTTTGTATTTAATTTGGTTTTCACAGATGAATCATATTTCATTTATTTATTATTAGTTTCAAAACTGGTACGAACAGTAAATGTGTTTCATTATGGAGTTTTTGCAGTTCTTTTTCTTATTTATTCTTTCACCCCACTAGCCTCTTCGAGCCCTCTGTCCTCAGTTGGTCTCCTTCACCCCCTGTGACCACTGTTCCTATGTCACGTATGTTCTATGGCTCTCTTTCTTCTTGTCTTCCTTCCCAGCCCCCACTTGGGTTGTTTTCTCCTCTCGTACTCCCCTTCCTGGTCTCTTGACCTTTACCACTATAATGATGACGTAAGGATTAGGCTGAGGGTTGGGCCTGTGAAAATTTGTATTGTATTCCTGGGGGGACACCAGTCATAAGCAGAATCCAGTTTCCTTCCTAGTAATTGTGTTTGAAATTTACTTATTTTAACTGAAGGAACATAAAACTGCCCCTGTTACTGAGTACTGTATACTATCTTGATAGGTGTGTCCACTGTGTAATGTTTAAATCTGGTTTAATAGTCTTCCTCTCAAGTATGCATCATTTCTTCGTGTCTAAAACTTTTCAGAATCCTCTCTTGCAGTCCTTTGACATGTACAGTTGCTGTTACCGAGAACCCTTTGCTCTGGTCTGTCACGTCACACCTTCTGATGAGCAGGCCACCTCCCCACCCTGGCCTCTGGTGACCGTTTGATTCTGTTTCTGTGACAATACTTTCTGAGAGGCCACATGTGTCTGGGATCATGTGTTACTGGCTTGTCTGTGTCTGGGATCATGTGGTACTGGCTTGTCTGTGTCTGCGATCATGGGGTACTGGCTTGTCTGTGTCTGGGATCATGGGGTACTGGCTTGTCTGTGTCTGGGATCATGGGGTACTGGCTTGTCTGTGGCTGGGATCATGGGGTACTGGCTTGTCTGTGGCTGGGATCATGGGGTACTGGCTTGTCTGTGGCTGGGATCATGGGGTACTGGCTTGTCTGTGGCTGGGATCATGGGGTACTGGCTTGTCTGTGGCTGGGATCATGGGGTACTGGCTTGTCTGTGTCTGGCTTGTTCACTGTAACACAGTGATCTCCAGCTCCAGCCCCGCTACCATAGATGACTGGGTTTTATTTTATTTTATTTTATTTGGATGAATCGTATATGACCGTGTTTCCTTTCTGTACTCATCACTTGTTGCATGTTTTTTGACTATCATGGCTGGGGCAGCCCTGAGGAATAGATGCTTCTCTAGCTGTTTCCTTTTATTTCATTTCCTTTCCATACCCAGTAGTCGAATGGTTACGTGGTTTGCTCTGGTTGGGATTTTTAAAGGGCCTACAGACCATTCAGCAGTTGTCTCTCTTAGTGCCCGTCAGTAACACTGAAAAATTTCCCTATTTGTCCTTTAAAATTTTTACCCATTTTTCATGATTTCTTTAGGTATGAACGTTATTTTACCAGAGGAGCATTAGTTAACTTAGATAATAGCTTTTGTAGAAAGAGCCTGATTCAAGGCCTACCGTGAAACGTTACTGCGTTCCTTCATATTCTGTGGTGAAATCGTCCCTTTTTCCTTTGATGGCGTCAAGGAGAGACTCTGAGTGGACACCGTGCCCCTTAGAAAAGCAGGGTCTCCTCCTGGCCCGCATCGTGCACACCAGCAGTCATAATACAACTTTGTTATCCATGCAAGGGAAGGAAGTGTCCTGGGTTTTATTTCATTTCAGGCCTTCCATTAAACTGCATTTCTGTTTCATAAAATTAAACCCATTTCTTCTGTGAAACAGCTTTTATGATAGAAGCTTTTGCAACCCCCCCCCCCCCCAACTCCTTGTTCGCAGTGAGACGCGGAGCGGAGTAATAGGATTACCCAAGAAGAGGCCAGTTTATCTGCTTTGTTTTGGGTTTCTTGCCTGTTTGTGTTTTGACAGCAATGTTTTTGTGGAGATTAGTAGACAATTAAGTTAACTGGGATAAATTTTCTAATGTCTTACTGATTGGCACTCAGATGACATCTGAGTTGAAGCCTCCCTTCCTGCTCAGCCAAATGGCTTCCTTGCATTTGTGTTTCCAGAAGCCTGGCAGGGATGGCTGGTAAGTTAGTCTTTACCAGGGGGAGGCTGCCATGTGGCCCTCTCAGGTCTAATGGCATTGGCCTTGTGAACACAGTTAACTCTATGACAGCCTACTGAGAGATACAGCTTGTCCTGTGAATGCCTTCTAACTAAAGTGTGTGTGTGTGTGTGTGTGTGTGTGTGTGTGTGTGTGAAGACCCCTTCTTTTAAAAGGTCACATATAGTATTTTTCACATATATTAATACACATACATTAATATGCATCCAATTGGCAGATTGAAGGTTTTGTTTTGTAAGGTGTCCTAGTTAGGGTTCCTATGACTGTGATGAAACACTGTGACCAAAAGAAAGTTGGGGAAGAAAAAGTTTATTTGGCTTTCACTTCCACATTGTAGTCTATCATTGAAAGAGGTCAGGACAGAAACTCAAAGAGGACAGGAACCTGGAGGCAGGATCTGATGCAGAGGCCTTGGAGGGGAGCTGCTTACTGGCTTGTTTACATGGCTTTTTTGTTTGTTTTTGTTTTGTGTTTTGAGACAGGGTTTCTTTGTAGCTTTGGAACCTGTTGTCCTGGAACTAGCTCTTGTAGACCAGGCTGGCTTCGAACTCACAGAGATCTGCCTGCCTCTGCCTCCTGAGTGCTGGGTTAAAAGACGTGTGCCACCACTGCCAGGCGGCTCAGCTTGCTTCTTTATAGATCCCAGGATTACCAGCCTAGGAATGGCACCACCCACCAAGGGCTGGGCTCTCCCCCATTGATCACTAATTAAGAAAATGTCCTACAGCCAGATCTTATGGAAGCAGTTTTTTCCTCAGTTCCATTCCTTCCTTTCAGATAACTCTAGCTTGTGTCAAATTGACATAAAAGTATCCAGCATGTAAGGGTAAACTATTATTGTGAAAAGTGAACTTTGGAACCCTTTGTAGGTCTGTAGGTGGACACGGACCACTCACTTTAGGGTCTTCTAGACAGATGTTCTTCTATCCCTGATTGTGTATGTGGGTTCTGTTAACACCCACAAAACATTCCACATGATGTTAGATTTGCAGGGGAAATGACAAAACAAGGTTTGATCTTTATGAAGTTTAAAGAGGTCACCTTGCTTCGTGCTTTTATAAGTTATTCTACCCACAGAAAGAATTAGGAAGATAAGCCAATTGGTCCTTTCATCGTTGCTTTGGGATGGTCTTGGGTTTAAACTTAGCCCATGTATCTAGGAGGTTGTGTGTATTTGCTGTGTGGGGATCAAGCATCGACGAGGGCTGGTTGGTGGTCCTGATGGGACCCAGTGGGGACAGGTTAGAAGACAGTGTCTCTCAACTCTCAATTCTTTATTGCATAGATTGGGTAAAGAATCTGTTCTGCAATCCTGTCTCGAAAAACTGAAAAAAAAAAAAAAAGAATCTGTTCCGTAACTGGCGCCATTCTAGATTTAAACGTTAAGATTTCCCAGTTGCAAAATGCATGTTCTTGAGGGCGAGTCTGAGCAGTGTCTTGTTTGTATAAAAACACGGTTGCAGCATGATGAACAGGAACTTAAGGGAAAAACAGTGACCGTTGTCATGAGGCACACATGTAACGTACAGTACAGGGAAAGTAACGCGGCGCTATCACAGTGGAGATGGGCAGTGAGCATGGCTGTGCTCTGCTAAGTAGGGTCTCCGTGTATTACCATCCTCTGAAGACTGTTTGGCTCTCCGTGCAGTGCAGCTAATGAGAGGACATGCAGAGCCCACGGGACTTCAGTAGCTGTGAAGCTGTCTTGGCTGTCAGTGTTCACACAAGGCCATCTTGCTCCATGGCCCACTGACCCATCACCTTTCTTTTAGGCGGCAGGGGAAAAGGGATATGTGGGCGAGCAGTGTTTGCAGAGCAAATTAGTTCTCTATTTGTATGGGAAAGAGACCTGTAACCTGCAAGGCTCGGGTGCAGGTGCTTTTCCCTGGGCTGACTTCACTGTGGTCCAGGTGTGGGTGAGTGTGGAGGATGTGCTGGATTGTGAGGCTTGCGTGCTGGCCTGCAGACCATGGGGGCTGTCTGTTTTGTCATTCTACTCAAAACTTTGCCCTGGCCGACTGGTTTCAGAGGGCACGAGCTGAAATACCAGTGGGCAGGAAGCCCATGCAAGAAAGATTTAGTGCAAATAGTGCAACATACAAATTCCTATGCTTATTTACTTTCTGAGTTTTTCATTTAGTGCGTTGTGGGACACACCTGATCCTGGTGGTTGTGCCTTTTTCTTTTTTTTTTTTTTGGAGAGATTTTTGTTTGTTTGTTTGTTTGTTTTAGGAAGTAATTGTGTATGTATTCAGTAGTGCTTCATCGCTTTTTGTCACTTCTGGTATTTTCTATGGGGCGATCATCGCCACGCCTTCTTTCTGACACATGAAACTGGTATTCTATCCCTTTGGTTGCTAGGGTAACCCTCGGGGTGAATACTAATGATAGGGGACAGTGTTCTTTAGAATTGTGCCAATGGTAAATTTCCGTGTCAAATTGATACAATTATTTTTCAGTGCTTAGGTTTGTGTGTAGGTACCCTTTAGGAAGATTTTCATCCTTAATTTAAGAATGTTTTCATTGTTTTCCAAGCCTTTTTTAGGTTTTCAAGGAATAGAGTTCCTGGCCGTGAGAATACAGTGTAGACTTGAACTCTTTCAGGGAAAGAATGATTGTCCCCATCAGATAGTTTGGGTTTGTTTTGCAGCGTAAGTGAGGCCTCTTATTAGGTACATCCTCTTTTTTATAAACTGTGCCTTCAAGAAGAAGAAGCATCATCAACTCTTCTGTACACAGGAGCTTCCTGATGGGGGTGATGACTCATGGTTAAGAGCATTGGCTGCTCTTGTAAAAGACCTGGGTTTGATTCTGAGCCCGCATGGTGGCTAAAACTCATGCATAAAATTCCAGGATAGCTGGGCTGTGGTGATGCATGCTCTTAATCCCAGGACTGAGGAGGCAGAGACAGGCGGATCTCTGTGAGTTTGAGGCCAGCCTGGTCTACAAGAGCTAATTCCAGGACAGTCAGGGTTGTTACACAGAGAAACCCTGTCTTGAAAAACAAACATAAAATTCCAGGATATCTGATACTCTCTTCTGACCTCTCCAGGTGGCAGGCACACACATGGTGCACATATATCATGCAGGTCGATGCTCATACACGTAAAATAATTAGGTATTTTAGAAACTTTGCTTCTGTCTGGCAACAGTAAACCTTAGACTTGGAGTAGAGAATCCTATTGGTATTCTCCCATCCGGGAAACAGAACATAAGGGTGTATTTGGGTCACTGTCTCTCCCAATTACAATTTTCAGGAAAAAGAAGCTTTTACTTTTGAACGTCCTACCCCGGTGTGTTTCCCACAGGACCCCAAGCCCTGGGAGGCTTTGAAGTTCTTCTCTGCTAGCCAGGCCCAGCTCCACCCCCGCTGCTCTTGGACTCGCCCAAACACACAGGATGCTCATGCCGCGTGTGATTGCACATGTGGGACTAGAGTTGAACTTGAAACTGACAGCAACCAAGGAACCATTTTATGGTTATTTTTTAAGTGGAAAAGAAAAGGTGGAAAGTTTCGATTGTCTTACATTCTTAATAGGATTTGGATGATGGCACCTGTTCTTGTGCTGTTTTTTTTTTAAATGACACATGAATTTTAAAACTACCAGTCTTTGATGGTTAAAAGTGCAGTAGTTAGAGAAGGTGAGTAGGAGAGATTGGGAGGTGGGCGGAGCAGAACTGGGCAGTGGGGAAATGGCCAGCTGTGTGCTCCGACCAAGTCCCCTTTGCTTGGCCACAGTGACTTTTACAAAGCCTTGTGTTGACTCAGACAGGAGCCTTGGTATGGGCACGGATTAATACCAATCTGTATAAAGAGAGGTTCGGAGAGATGACTCAGTGGTTTAGAGCACTTGCTGCTCTTCCAGAGGACCAGACTTGATTCCCATCAGCCACACGGCAGCTTGCAAATGCTGCAACTCCAGTCCAAGGGGATCCAGCATTCTCTTCTGGCCTTAATGGTTACCAGGAACATACAGTGCTGTGCAGACATACATACAGGCCAAAACATTCCTATACATAGAATAAAACAAATTTTTTAAAAATTAAAAAAAGAAAAAGAAAATTCAGTCTTTTGTAATCTCACCCTGAATTTCTACATATCTGTGTCCTGGCCCACTCCTGTAAATACAGTTATTTTGATTTGTTCCAAGAATGTGTGTGTTTGTGTGTTCATGTGTGTGTGTGCATGCGTGCACATGAGTGCACGTATGTGCATGTGTGTGTTCATATGTGTGCACATGTATGTGTGCGTACTGTGTGTGTATTTATGTGTGTGTGTGTGTGTGTGTGTGTGTGTGTGTGTGTGTGTGTGTGTGTGCTATGAAAGCCTGAGACTGGCATCAGCCTGGGTCCTTGGAGTTGCTGCACTCCTTTTCTGTCTGCTTATGTCCTCCTCTCACCTTGAATTTGTTGGCTTTCTACCGGGTCGACCTTTTTGCATCCTCTTTTAAAACATCTGTTTTGGGTTTTTTTTTTTTTGGCTTTTTATTGTTTTTCAGATTTTTCCCTCTGTAATTCTCATTTTTACCATCTGTAATTTATAGTAGTCGATACAAGCATAAGCAGTATTAAATAAAGCCATCCCTGATTCTTTTATAATGGAGTTTTCATTGTTTTTTATAAATCTGTTTCTCTTCAAAATATTAACCTTCATTATCTTCTTATTGTTGGCTTTAACACATTTTCCTTCTCACATACACTGCAGCTGAGGCTACTTCAAGCATTTGCACTCTGGGAGGGGCAATGACTAGAACTAGCTAAAGTTTTGGAGGAAGAAAAGGGGTCTCAGTTCTTCATTCTTTCCTTGTTTTCTGAGTGAACTCGAACAGTTGGGAATGTGTCAGACCTATTAGCGTCAAGACCACAGAGACCTCATAAGCATGAAATTAACATGACTGTGTTTTTTTTTTAAATAAAATGAAAACTGTTGAGATATATTTTACATTTTATAAGACTTGGCCATTTATACACATTTTAATGAGTTCTGGCAAATTTCCATTTCTTTCTTACAGATTTATTTTTTATTTTTTTAAACAAAACTTTTAGAAATTCTTTGAAAATTTCATACGATGTCTTTGGATTATATTCACCACTCCCCTACCCCTTCATCTCTCACCTCCTTATCCATCCTACCCTATACTTCATGTCCTCTATTTATTTTTTAACCCACCAAATCCAATTTGTGCTATCCAAATACTCCCTGCTGTGTGGTCATCTCTTGGAATATGGTTGATCTAATGGGGAAGGTTGGGGGAGGGGGCAGGGTCATACCCTTAAAAATAAGCCTGTCTCTCAGCAGCTACCTGTTGCCAATAGTTCCTCAGTGTCTTAGTTACGGTTCTATTGCTGTGAAGAGACACCAAAACCATGGCAACTCTTATAAAGGAAATATCTAATTGTGGTTTCAGATGCTCAGTCCATTATCATGGTGGGGAGCATGGCAACTGGAATTCCGGTGTATAACATGAGGGCTGGCTTGTTGGGGTATCTGTCCTGCCCAGTACCCCACAACCAGCAAGCCCCAAAGAAAATCACACAGAGGACTCCATAAGATTATAAACTGATTGGACCATTAGCTTAGGCTTCTTATTAGCTCTTATAGCTTATATTAACCCATTATTCTTATCTATGTTAGCCACATGGCTCGGTACCTTTCTCAGAGGGGCAGATCACATCTTGCTTCTTCTGAGACTGGGCAGGAGTGGGAGGAATGGGCTTCCTCCTTCCTAGAATTTTTCTGTTCTCATCACCCCGCCTCTACTTCTTGTGTGGTTGACCTACCTATACTTCCTGCCTGGCCAATCAGCATTTATTTAAAATATGATTGACAGAATACAGACAATTCTCCCGCACCAGTGACATCTCTGGCTCTTAAAATCTTTCTGCTCCTCTCCCCCTCCAATGTCCTGAAGCCTTGGAAGGAAGAGGGTGTGATGTCTACATTTCTGTTGAAACTTCTTTCCAACCTCCCTAGCCTCCCGCCAAGTCTTTGACTTCCTGCTTGGTCAATTCTACTTCCTTTCTTTCTCTCCCCTTACTGGAATAATCCTTGCTGATTGTGTTTCTGACACTGAATGAGATGGATAAAAATCTCTCAATGATACTACAGTTTACACCTCAAAAGTTTGACATTTCTTAGCCTAGGAACAGGGTCCTGACTCAGGTGTCTGGTACCAGGGCAATGAGTAGAGCCTTCCCAGTTGTAGATCATTGGCTAATTTCCTGGTTGTTCTGAAATCCAGAAAACTGCTGCAGACTTCAAAAGTCCAGTTGCTCTTGGCTGAATAAATTCCCACAACCCTCAGTCCTTAGAGCATGAGACTCTTAATTTCAGGGTGGTGGGTTCAAGTCCCATGTTAGGTGCCAAGTTGCAAGAGAAATCCACACTTTTCCTGCTTGGCAGTAGAACAGTGAAAACTGCGTTGAGTTTTCATTTGACTTCTGAAAAGAACAGGGGTCCTGAAAGGACATCAAGGCATGTGTCTGAGAATTCCACTCACCTGTGGTCACCAAGGCATGCATCTGAGAATTTCACTCACCTGCGGTCACCAAGGCACATGTCTGAGAATTCCATCCACCTGAGGTCATCAAGGCAAGGGTCTGAGAATTCCACTCACCTGAGGTCATCAAGGCAAGGGTCTGAGAATTCACTCACCTGCAGTCATCAGGGCAAGGGTCTGAGAATTTCACTCACCTGTGGTGTGAGGGGTGCACAGAAGCTGAAGAAACATTAACCAGTAAGAGAAAAATGGATTGTACAGCCTGGAAAGAAGGTCTGGAGTAATTGGTGCTTATGACACCTAATGACCGCCTGCGGCCCCAGGCAGGGGATTACAGGCAATCTGTCTTAATGGCTCATCTGGAGTGCTGCACTGATGCAATTACAGTGCATCCTAAACCGGAGACTCGTTCCCATCAATTATGTTTTTAAATGACAGCCAGAGAAAACTGCTTCCAAACACGCCACATATCTATTTAGTGACGGTACGCTGGATACCTTGTATTAAAAAAATCATGTATAGTTCTTGGGAATCCTGACCTGTATGCTATTTCTTACACTCTGAGGTAGTAAGCTGGCTCAATATTATTTTCCCTTTAACAGACCAGGCATATACCCAAATTTGGAGTTCTATAGGTGCTCAACTCCAGGTCTCGAGCCCTTTCTTTCATCTCTTTATATAAGATGTATCTGGGTTCTTATTACCTGGTACTGACAGCCTGGCAAGCATCTCAGAAACCCCCTCCCATCGTGTGTGTGTATGTGTGTGTGCTGTCCATGACAAATTTTCTCTTTTACTCTCCATGTAAATTTTGGTTAATATTTTTCTCTTGTTTCCTTACATTTTGCTCTTCATATTTGGCATTTTATAAACATCTGAAAACTTCTGTGTCATGGCGCCTTAGAGGTTGGACATGCAGATACCTTTTCTTGTTGGCTGAGTGGTTTCCTTATTTCCTCATACACTCTTTGTGTCTAAGCCTTACAATTTTAGTTCACGGGGCAACAATTCTATAGGTCAGCCTTTTATTTTATTCTGAACTCAAATGGCTGTTTACTGTTCACAGGGAGGGACTATGTCCATCTATGCTTGGGTTTGGCGCATAGAAATGCAATTATTTATTATTTGTTTGCTGAAAGACTTGGGAGCACAAATTGAGACCTGTATGACTGTGCAGCTTTGGAAATCAGAGTAGAATTTGTTTTAATGAATTGGATTTATGTGGACGGAAGACCATTGGTCTTCAAAACCTTACTATGCTGAATACATCGCTATGGCTTCCCAGAGGAGTTATTGCACTTTCTGAAGTTCAGCTTCCAAATTTACTTGTGTTTTCAAGGTGTCCTTTGCTCCAGATTTCATCCTGGTTGTTAGTTTTAACATTTTGCTAAGAGTTTGAGCCCATTTCCTGGCTCAGCAGTTAGCCCTTTGGGTGGAAAAGAACTTGTTAAATGCACAAAAAATTGCTCATTTTTGTCCTTTGGTAAGTCTTTTTAATGGATAACAGCTCTTCAGAGCAGATTGGGAAAACAACGTTCTAGAAGGCAGGCCTTAGGGGTGTATTTTGCTAAACACTTACTGACTTCAAAAGGCTCCAACTCTGGTTTTGTGCTAGAATTGCTAGGAAATGTGGGTGTTCACCTCCCTTCAGATACCCTGATGTAATTGTTTGGGGGAGGGTCTTGTGTGTTCAGCAGTTTTATTTTCTCTCTCTCTCTTCCTCTCTCACTCCCTTCCCCAATTTGGTTTCTCTGTGTAGCCCTGACTACCCTGGAACTCATTCCAGGGTGACCTCAAACTCACAGAGATCTACCTGTCTCTGCTTCCCCAGTGCTGGGACTAAAGGCATGTGCCACTACTGCCCAGTATCAGCTATTTTCAGAAACCCCTCTTCCTGCACATTTGTGTGTGTGTGTGTGTGTTTGTAGGCATGTTTAGTGTCATAATCAATTTTTTAAAATTATATTTATTTATTTACTCTGTAAATAATGTAAACACGCCATAGTGTTTATATGGAGCTCAGACGACAACTTGCAAGAGTAGATTCTCTCCTTTTACCATGTTGGTCCTGAAGATCAAACTCAGGCCATCAGCCTTTTTCACCGTGTCATCCCACTGGCTTTGTCATTTGTTTTTACCATCATTACCCTATTTTCTGGCTGTTTTCTTTTCCCTCCTTCCCTCCTTCCCTCCCTTCTTTCTTTTGCTGTGACAACAGCATGGCCAAGGAAACTTAGACAAGAAAGTGTTGAACTAAGTTTGCAGTTACAGAAGGTTACTTTCCATGACGGCAAAGCAAAGGCACAGTGGCAGGAACAGCTGACAGCTCACATCTTGATCCACAAGTAGGAGGCAGGGAGAGCTAACTCAGAATGGCACGAGTCTTTGAAAGCCTGTCCCAGTGACATACTTCCTCCAGGAAGGCCTTATGTCTCATCCTCCCCAAATCGCCACCAGACAGAGACCATGTGTTTAAACAAATGAGCCTATGGTGGCGATTCTCATTCAAACTACAATATATGATTACAATGATTTTGTATATTTTTAACATTAAAATTCTGTCCAAAGTCAGGCAGTGGTGGTATACACCTTTTATCGCAGCACTCGGGAGGCAGAGATAGGTGGATCTCCTTGAGTTTGAAGCCAGCCTGGTCTACAAAGTGAGTTCCAGGATTAGCTCCATAGCTACAGAGAAACTCTTTCTCAAACAACAACAACAACAAAATTCTAAGTTTGAACCTCGAATTTTTGCATGTGTTTTGTGGTGCACATGAAGTATTACACATAATATGGTACACATATTAACTCATTGCTGGAGTTAATATGTAGGACTGAGCTCAATATAGGATGTAAGATCCAATTTCTTTATTAGATATTGCCTTGTGTCTCGAAGTATTTATAGCAGTGTGTGTGTGTGTGTGTGTGTGTGTGTGTGTGTGTGCAGAGACAGTGAGGTCCAGAGTCTTGCTTAACTAATTATGTTTTAAATAGGTTTATGAGCATGTATTAATTGCTCACGGCAATTGGGTTTCATCCACTGTGACGTTCACTATGCAGCCACATGCATACCTTATACTCTGACTATATTTACCTCCTCATTTCCTTTCCTTAACCCTCCTTCCCCTCCACCCCAATACACTTCCACATCCTAATAGTCCCCCCTTTTATTTTCATGTCCTTTTAACATGCTCCCATACATTCCACATATGTGAGAAAACATCAGTACAATTATTGTCTGTGCTAGACTAGTTTATTTCAGTTAACATGATGATGTCTCGTCCTGCCCATTTATTCTCAAATGACATGATTTAATTCATCTTTTGACCACATAAAACTCACTGGTACGTACGTGTGTGTGTGTGTGTGTGTGTGTGTGTGTGTGTGTTTCTGTATGTGTTTACCACGTTTTCTTTACCCATTCATTTGTTGGTCGGCACCAAGACTGATTCCATGTCTTGTGAATAGTGTCTCAGTAAACACGGATACTCTTGGAAAAAATCCTTGCATTTTACTTTTAGGAAATCTTATTTAGTTAGTTGTTATATTCTTTTACCATTTATTTATTGTGTATCACGTATGCATATACCAGCGTACATGTGTGACGGTTAGAGGTGTAGATACTCTCTTTCCACCATGTATCCCCTAGGGACCAAACTCCGGTCCTTGGGCTTGTCAGAAACTGCTGTTATCCATCAAGCCCTCTCACCAGCCCATCAATTGTTCACACGCCTCTCGTTTTTACATATACATAGCCACAGTTGTTATAATTGGTGAGCCTACACTAGCAATTTAAGTTTTATTTGTTTTTGTTTGTTTGTTTATTTGTTTGGATTTTTGGAGACAGGGTTTCTCTGTAGCTTTGGTGCCTGTCCTAGAGGTAGCTCTGTAGATCAGGCTGGACTTGAACTCACAGAGATCTGCCTGCCTTTGCCTCCCGAGTGTTGGGATTAAAGGTGTGGGCCACCACCGCCCAGCACAATTTAAGTTTTAAGTCTTCCATGCTGAAGGATTGACTAATTGAAAAATATGGATGGCTCCACATGCAGACTGACCGTGAAGCATTACCACTTTCCTTAAAACACCTGGCTGTCCCCTCTTTCGTCTTAGATGATCTGGAAGTCCTTTTAATATGTGCTGTTTTGTACACATCTTGCTCACTACAAAGTCAAGACCTGGTTGACTTCTCTTTGGAGCCATGATGGTTAATTTTGATTGTCAACTTGAGTAGATTAAAAATCATCTCAGGTGTTCATGAGGCACAGCTGTGAGTGTGTCTGTAAGGGCATTTCCAGAGAGGATTAATGACTTAAAGAGAAAGACCTGTCTTAAACATGGCAGTGGCATCCCATGAGCTGGGTCCCAGACTTAATGAAAAAAAGAAAAGGAGGCGGGGTGGAGGGGGAGCCAGTTGAGTAGCGGCATTCACTTCTTCCGGCTTCTTGACCGTGAATGCTATGTGACTAGCCACCTCCTACTCCCAGTCCATGCCTTCCCTTGTTGAAGGAACGGCAGCTGCGTTCCCACCCAAATCCCGGCTAGCTTACCCCAAAATAATTACATGGAAACTGTATTCTTTTAAACACTGCCTGGCCCATTAGTCTCAGCCTCTTATTGGCTAATTCTCATATATTGCTTTAACCCATATTTAGTAATCTGTGTAGCACCACGAGGTGGTGGCTTACCAGGAAAGATCCTTATCTGCATCTGTCTCAGAGAAGAGAGTCATGATGACTGCCTCACTGCCTTCTTCCTCCCAGCATCCTGTTCTGTCTACTCCGCCTACCTATGTTCTGACCTATCAGGTCAAGCAGTTTTCTTTATTAATTAACCAATGAAAGCAACACCTACATTCCCTGCCATGGTAGACAAATAGATAGCAAACATAAATTCCCTTCCTCCTTTAAGTCGCTTCTTGACAGATATTTGATCATAGCAATGAGGAAAGAAACTAAGAAAATTTGTACTGGGAGTGGGCCCGTTGCTATAAGAACCCTGGCCCTGTGCTTTGTGTGCTTTTGAAACTGGTTTCCGGGATGAATATGGGAGAATTTGGAGTTGTGAGCTGGGTGACTGCTAGGATTCGGTGAGAGGAGCGTAATGGGCCATTGCAGTGACAGTTTGGCAGAGCACACACTAGGAGACGTGTGGAGAGTGATGACTGTGCTCACACAAGGGTTCAGCCATGAACAAGTACTTGAGCCAGAACTGAGCTAGATGACGTTTTTCGTAGGTTTTAATGAAGAATCTGGTTTATTTTGCCCATGTTCTGAACACCTGAGTGAGGCCGAATTAAAAATAGTGGACTACATTATTTAGAGGAAAGTGGCAAAACGTTCAGGATGTAACATGGTTACTGCTTACAACATTTACCGAGATTTGAAATGGGAGAGAGAGAGAGAGAGAGAGAGAGAGAGAGAGAGAGAGAGAGAGAGCACAGAAAGATGAAAAACGTGCTGTTTGTTGAGGAGAAAAGGATCTTAAACATGGATGGGTGTTGACAAAATGGCTCCAGTGTTAGAGATTGGTGCCTTTAAGGAGAAACCATGGACTTTGTACTGGGACATTAGGAAAGATACCTTGAGGACAATCGGGGAGAAAGTCCAGGGCTGCCAGTGCAAATATAGTCCTGGGATTGGCTTTTAAGATACACTGAGGCCAGACACACAGATGCTGGGGTTGCTCTGGGAGGGAGGGCCAGGCTACGTCTTAAGCTCCCACCACAACGTGGCATCTGGTAAGATGTAAGAATTAAGAGTAGGAGAGTGTCACGGGAGGTTTCTCTCCTGCCTGTCAGTTCCCAAGTAACCACTCTGAGGCTTAATATTAATTGCAAACTGTTTGGTTGATGGTCCAGGTTTCTTCCTGGCTATCTCTACATCTAAATTAGCCCATTTCTAATAATCTGTTTATTGCCACATGCCCTATGGCTTACTGGTAATTCTCTGCCACCATATTTCTCCGGCGGCTGCTGGCTTCTCCCAGACTCTGCCTTCTTTTTCCCTGTATTTAGTTTGGCTTTCTGCCTAGCCTGCCATAGGCCAAAGCAGCTTCTTTATTAACCAGTGGTAATAGAACATAGTCACAGCATACAGGGGGCATCCCCCATCAGAGAGTCATGTAGACTTGTGCCAAGAATGCATCTAAGGCCAGGCTTTTGTGGTGCTGCAGGTTACCTGCAAGGGTAGGTGAAGCTGAGAGAGCGGAGCCTAATTTGTGATGGAGTCCTCAGGATATTGGATATGCCAAAAATCATTGGACATCTACAATGGTGTAAAGCTGCAGTATAAAAGGAAGTACAGTAGTCTAAAAGAAAGGCCGTGTGTGCCTCAGGCAGCAGGGCTGGAGGAGCAAGGCTATGTAAACTTATCGGAGTACCCAAGGTGTTATCATAAGCCCCAGATGCTGGACGTGGACCTGCAGGTTTTGGTATTTGCTGGTTTTTGGTGTTACTTTGATCTAATATTTCCTTACTATGCTCCTATTCTTCCATTTTGAAATGGGGATATTTACTTTTGTGCCATTGTATATTGAAAATATATAATGCTTAAAAATTATTTTAGAGGGTTCATGTCAGGCTCACAGTTAAGAAATTTCTTTGAGTTTCAGACAAGATTTTGGACTTCGGTCTTTTGACCAATGTTGGAGCTGGTAAACTTAAGAGACTCTTAGAGAAGAACTAAAAATATTTCACGTTATGAGACGACCGTGAACTTTAAGGATAGGTGGAATGTTTGGGTTAAAAGGGGACTTGTTTAGGTATCAAGTTGAGAAGGAGTGGACTTATGGTGGTTTATTTCAATTGTCAGCTTCATCAGTTAAGAAGCACCTGGGGCATTAGTGAGGCATGACTTTGGGTGTGTCCAAAGAGGATTAACTACAGAGGCGCGACCTGCCCTGAATGCAGGTGTCATCCTGATGGGCTGAGGAAAAGGAGAAAGCCAGCCAAGCCCCAGCATTCACCTTTTTCTGTTTCCTGGTTGTGAGCACAGTGTGACCAGCCACTTCACTTTCCTGTCCCCAAATCTTCCCTGTCAAAGAGAGACTGTACCTTTGCAAACCACATACCAAAGGCAATCTTTCCTACCGTGAGCTGCTTCTTGTTGGGTATTGGTCACGGCAATGAGCCTGGATTAATTGGATCCTTTTTGCGTATGCCAGACTTGTTTTACAAGCAGAGAAACTGATGCTCCACAGAGTGAGGTGTGTGAAAACCAAGCTTTGTTCTCTGTTAAGGGCAGATAGGCCCTCACCATTTCAAAACAGGAGTGGTTTATTGAAAGTCACAACCTGTTCAGTTCCTCTCTGTGTCTGGGTGATTGTGTTCCCGGGATGTTAGAAGTCGTACCTTTTAATGTGTGCCATCAGAGCAACTATTAGTAATTCTGTTTAGTTACATTACTTCATATAACTCCTGCTACTAGTTAAATAAACAGGAAGAGGCATCTATTTGGTTCTTTCTCTTTTTTTTTGTTTTTATTTTAATTAAACAGCCCTACCTCTGCCAGACTGTATAACCCCTTTCCACAGTTGGTTTTCTTGGCTGCTGTTAAGCAATCGGAACCTTCTAACAAGCAGAATTATTTATATATGTCACCTCACGATGCTTCCTATTTCAGGCTGTTTGCCTTCTTCTCCATGCTGAATGAGGGTGCTCACTCATAAACACTCCGGTAGCTTTATTCTGTGCTCCCTTTGGCCATCAGAGGAAACTTCTTTCCCTGCCTTCCCTCCTCCTTCCTCTTCCAGAAGTAGAGAAGTTCTGAGGCTAGGGCCGAGGGGAGAGTGAGCTGCATGGTCATGACTTTTCTCTCCCATTTGAGATGTGAGGATGGACCCCATCTCACCTCGTAAATCGAGAGTAGATGCTTGGGGATGAGCCAGGCAGGCGTGAAAGTTTCTGCTACTGGAGGAAGCAAGGCCCCCACACTCACATAGTCAGCAGTAGCCCAGTTTTAGAACATTGTTGCAGGCACTAAGCAAGACTGTTCATGTAATGAACCCATGCCTGCCTTTACCAGTGCTGCTGTTTGAATTCCAGGGGTTTAGCTATCCTCTCTCTCTCTCTCTCTCTCTCACTCTCTCTCTCTCTCTCTCTCTCTCTCTCTCTCTCTCTCTCTCTCTCTCTCTCTCTCTCTCTCAGTTGTATTTCTCTCGGGAGAAAACTGCAGCCTGTACAAACCTGGGACCTTTCTCACCACATCCAGATCGGGATCTGTGGTGGAAAAGTTCCCTTTAGTGTGGCCGCTCAGTATCTCTCGCTGATCGGCTCTCCTCGGCTGGCCAGGGTATGTGTGCATGTGTGTGCAGGTGCGTGTTTGTTTTGTTACCTGATCCTAACAAGTCTCTTCCTGGTTATTATTTGAAAGAGGAAAAATAAGCACAAATGTTGTCAGACTTGTCCTGCAGGGGGCCTGCTAAGAATAAAAGCCATGATTTTTAAGTAAGTCAAATGGTCATAAGTTTCAAGGGTAAAAGAAGGATCAATCCTTTGGTGCCTAGGGTCCATGAGGCATTAGTTTCCAGCACGTGGAGAGGAAAAGCCAATGTAAGTCTTGTGATTTTCATAAAGATGAGTTGAAGCATATCAAACAAATGCACAGTAACTGTGTGCAGCCAGGGCTGCGGATCTGCTTTTAGATGTTTTGGTGTTTGGGATGCTGTTCCACGGTAGAGGGGGCTATGTGCTGTGTCCCATAACAAATGACAGTGCCACTATGCAGGGGACTTGGCAGTACTTGGTGGTCCTGTGATAAGGACCCAGGTATAGTTCTTGTGTATTTGAAATCTAAAGTCATTGATGCAGATGTAGAGAAAGCTGAGCAGATCTGTGGAAGTGTAAACTGAGCAGTTTTATTTTGTGTTCATGCACAGTGGGACGTTCCTCTCCGCTGTGTTGGGATTTTGTTCCATGCTCCCTCCACAAATACTCCTCACACGCACGAGACAAAGCTGTGCTTATGACTGGCCTAGTGAATCGGGCAGCCCTGCCACAAACCCTTAATGGCTGCAGGGGCTGGGGGTGGCAAGACAGGAATTCATTGAGAAATTGAAGCTTGGTTTCATAAAGATTTTTTCATTGTGGGAGTAGGGTTGGTGATGGTGGGGGAATGGCACATTCAGATGGGGGCCTTCACGGGAGTTGGCAAGGATCTTGATAGTTGAAATTGGATTTCGGGCTTCTCTGTACTGTCCATTGGTGGTTCCTGCTGAAGGGTTGATGAGTCTTGTGGGAAATTTCTGCAGTAAACAGTCCCTGGTTTGCCTGGGCAGGAGTCTCTGGCAATAGTGAAGTTATGCTAATGAAGACAGTGGAACAATAAGATCATGGTTCCATGGACAGTGAGCTGTGTGGGAAGCTGGCATTTTTGTCCTTAATGTCCTAGTTGTGTGTGGGAATGCCAGCTGGGAGTCCATAGTTTCTGCTGTGAGGCTTCATTTAAGAGCTGTGTGGGAGAGATTGGAGAGTAATGGGTGTCCCCTGTAGCAGCCCAGACCAGGATGAAAAGCCAGCACCCACAGGGGCTTGCCATTCGTTTGTAATTTCATCTGTAAATGCTGAGCAAGTGTGCCAGGCACTGTGATGCTTGTGGGATCCCACAGGACAGAAGACAAGGTCCCTACCCTTTTGGGCCTTTCGTTCTGAAGTCTAGTTCTCTTGGGTTATGAAGATAATCAGTGTCATTACTTACTAGACCCCACTGTGTGCAGCTCACCACAACAGATCTGTAGTGACCATCTTTGTGTTTAGGCTGTTAGAATGCCTTTAAAATGTGACCATGCCTATAAAGCTCATGAGCCTGGCATGTATGTATGTGTATGTATGTATGTATGAATGAATGAATGTATGAATGAATGTATGTATGTATGTAGTCTGTATCTTGCTATGTTGCCCAGGTTAGTCTCAAACTCCTGGGCACAAGTGATCCTCCTGCCTCACAGTCCTGAGCGTTGGGATTCCAGGCAGGTGTTACCGCAATCAGTTTGGGTCTAGCTTTTTAATATAAGAAAATGTTTTTATATTTTACCTATTTCCAATATAGTGTTTGTCATGAACCGCCTATGTCCTAGGTACTGGGCCGCTAACAGTAGGGAGACAAGTGTGCAAACTCTCTATAAATTACATATGAAGTGAATCTGCATACGCAATTGAGACTCAAATAGCTAATCACTTTTCAACTCTGCAAGTACTCAATGGCCTTATGCATTACCAGCTACCCTAAAGAAGGAAAACCTTTGCGGGCCTGTCAGCCTATCCGGGGAAAATCAGCAAATGATCACAGCACACAGCACCACATACCAGTGGAAACTAGCAGGAGGCTGCCGAGGACCCCATGCAGGGCCATCTGCAAAGGCGCAGCACCAGGGGGCCTTTGACAGTGTGGAGATGTCTCCTGGGATCTAACTTCTGGGCACAACACTACTGTGAGGCTGGGGACAGACCGTGGTCACAAGTGCTCTAGACTTCAGAAACTGTTTTCTGTCACAGCCTCTCATGAGGGAGGACTAGCTCTGAGGACGAATGGTAGAAACAGAGGGTTCTGTGTGCCCTTGGTCTTGATAGTCTGCCTTCCCTGTGTGGCAACATCTTATTGGTGGATACCTTAGACATTGGTGAGCGTATTTCCAAAGGATGATCTTTCCTGAGAACTTGTCTCCTCCCGTGATGTTCCTGCATCCTGAGTGGCAACAGGATGTAGCACAGTGGATGGAAAGAGCCTGTATCAGCCATGGGTATCATAGCTCCAGTGCCCTCTGGCTCCCTGACCTCCAGAAAATTTCAGGGCTTCTCACCGTTTGTAGAGCATGAGGTCAAGATGAGATACTTTTGATTCCTTCCAGCCACGATGTTTCTGTCATACCCAGTGGATCAGCTCGTTAATAAAATGTACAAAACAAAGTTTATGAATGGAGGAACTGACAACATGTTTTCCCTTCTCTTCAGTGTCTCTCCACAGAGAGTCTCTCCTGCACCTGGCTGTGAGATGGGGCCTGCCTAAGCTTTTCCACTTCCTCTTGTGTCTCCCGGGGGGCGTCAAGGCCTTGGAGCTACCCAATGAAGAGGGCACCACACCATTAGACTTAGCTTTGCATGGTGGACACTCCACACTGGTGGAAGACATCGCAAAGTAAGTTCAGTTGCTTGATAGTGTCTCTCCTGACCATGTCCTTAAAGCCTGCCAAGTATTTTGAGAAAATGGGGACAGCTAAACCATCTGCTGATGTTGGCTTATGATTTTTTACAGCTCGTCTTCTAGTACCAGTATATGCTTAGCTAGTGCATAAAGGGATACCTTTTGTTAGGAGTGTTTTGTGGAGGAGAGACAGGGAGGATAATGAAGAAAGAATTGTCCAAACGGTGGCCTTCACTGTCTTTCAGGCTTTAGCTTCAACGTCATTTCCTCAACAAAGGCTTCTAAATTATGTTCTTGTATGATTATGATTAATTTTAGTAATTTTACAACATGACCTTTTACTTTTTTGGCTATCTTCTAAATCATTTGAGAGATGAAAACATTTCTCCTTTACTTACTGTATTATTTCTAGTCCAATGCCAATGTCATAATTTTCAGTGTAAAAATGGCAAGTAAGCTATAGGCGTAGTCACTAGGGTTTAGTGAGCTAATGTAAGGGAGATAATCTGTTAGCTATGAAGCTGTCTGTGTTGGCAATGTTCTTAACATTCCCAGTGACTGGCCAGTGGATTATGTGCTCCTTTGGTTCAGATGAATTGTCCTCACTTATGAAAGAAGGAGCCAGCTATAGTGATTGCCTTGATATAATATGGTAAAACACAAATTATAAATAGAATAGTACATTGAAAATTCCAATAAAAAATTTAACTATTGTTAGAGTATTATTATGTGGTATATCTTAGTGGGATGGTTTTTCTTGTTTGGCTCGAATAACTCAATGTAATTAATTTGATGCGATTAATTAATGGTAATTTGATGCCTAAGTGGCCATTAGGTAGAAACCAGAAGTTTCTCTTTCTCCTCCCCTGCTTTATTTGATCAAATTGTCATTAACCAAGGGACAAGCCTCTCCAGAGTGCATTGTCCTTTCCTTTGCTTATGAACACAACCCTGTTTTCTTGGCTACAAAGAACGGGGCAAGAACGTGTCCCTTAACTGAGTTACGGCTGCTGGTAACTACCCCTGGAGGTAGACTTATCTGCTGGTGCTTTGCCCCTCCTTCCTGTTTCCAGCACAAGAAGATACTGTATGTTTTAAATTTTTACATGTTTAATAGATCAATTCATAGACGGAATTAAAAGTAGACTCAATTATGGTCATAAGATTATGTGAGCATATGGTCGTATGATGGAGTATCTGTGTTTCAAATTAGAGCTGCTACTCAATCCCATGGATCTTTCACCTCAGTGGCTTGTTTTCTAGAAGATTCTGGAATTAGTGTGAAGACTGTATCTTCTAGTACAATTGGTTTTTACAGATCTCTTTCTGTCACTCCATCTGATGGAGATAAGTCAGCTCAAAGACACCTTCATTTTAAATGGAGGTATGTCCTTTGAATCTATTTTAGGTTGAAAATTTCCCATTTCCAATGCATTTGCTATACCCAGCCTCCTGTACATCACTGGGCAACATGGTCCACATTTGTAGCCTCATAGCTGTGTGGCTGACTGTGGGATGAGGCTTTGTGCCACTAAGTGTGTACCCCCTCCAGCCTGGGTAAAATCAAAATTCAAACCCGGAAAGTAACATTTCTAATGAATTCACGTATCTTCTACAGCATTGTAGCATTGACAAATTAGAAACCAAACCATTGTAAGTAAGTTACAGGCTCTCGACTGTATTTCTGTAAAGCAAACATTCATTAACAAAATGAGATCATGCCAGAGGCAGAAAGGGGCAGAGCTGGTTCTGTAAAGCGAGGGATCTGGGGACAGTCTGTTGGATATGACCACATGATAGACACGCGTATTTTTCTCCTGGAGCCTCTTTACTGTTACTAACGCATGATATTACAAGCTATGCTTATTTGCTGCTGTAATTCCAGCCTCCAAGAAGGTGGGTAGCTAACACAGTTGTTCTTCGCTAGCCGAGACAGATGAGAAAATAAGCTTATATTCAAGAATTTAGTTTGGGGATGCCGTTTCATTGTTGACGAGTGTGTTCAAGACTATGACCTAATCAAATCTGTGCGTGTTCTGATTTGCATGAGGAAGCGAGTTAGCACAGTGGTACCAGTGTGTTAGGAATCTATCAGTTGTTTGTCACATCCAAACCTCTCCATGCTCCCTGGAGACCCTATGTGTTTTCCATTATAATCACCTGACAAGCTATTGGTTGCCTGCTAATTTGTTCTACATGAGCTGCATTAAAGGGAGAGACATCTTTTCTGATTAAAAGGTGAGTGTTATAGTGAAGTACGCTTCTGTGCTTTAAAGTCAGGACTGCTTTGTTATTTATGAACCTTTAAAATGTAGATATAGCCTTTTAAAAATCACCACTAAGTGGAAAATAAAGATGGCTTGACCCGGATCTGTTTACATATGCTGTGTAATTGAGTGCGTAAGTGACTTTGAAGGATCATTTTCCATTCGGAGTTGTAATATCAGGGCAGGAAGGGGGATGGCATCTGTGAAGCTGTTGGGTTTTGACTTGTGGCGGTTCAGTTTTCAGGGTAGCCGTTCCCCAGGCTTCTCCCGACTGCGCCTCCATGAAGACGCCTCTCTGCAGTTCGCTCACTCCTCGGAGACATTGACTCTGACTGTTAACCACACAGCGGAGCATTTGCTGGAGGCAGATATCAAGCTCTTCCGGAAGTATTTTTGGGACAGAACCTTTCTTGTCAAGGTTTGTACCGCGGTTCCCGTACTCCATGGTGCATGCTCCTTTTGTGCGTGTGGAATCTGCGCTCTGCTTTGGGACAGTGTTTGGTCGCGAACATGGCTTTTTCCTAATGAAAACTTGAGGTCACGAAGCCAGAGCCTGCACTGATCAGCGGAACGGAGACCAGCGCGGCTTTAGGCGGCACAGAAGCAGCACTCTGTCCGTTCTCGTTTCGCTTACCTTTCTTTTGTTGTGGGTTTTGTTTTCTGAGGCGGGGTCTTGCTGTGTAGTCCAGGCTATCCTTGAATCCTTTCATCTTTGTACTTGAACTGCAAACCTGTGCCTGTGTACCAGGCTTCCACAACTGAATTTTAAGATTCTAATAACTGTTCATTTTCTCTACTTTTTGACAGTATTCTGATTCTTGCCTAAAACAGTTCATAGTGTGTTCTGATGGACTTTCTTATGACTTAGATCTTTACCTCTAGACTGTTTGTATATGTACAGGACAGGAGAGAACATAGTCCTTTTATAAAGAGATTTGCTCTTTCCTGCCATGTCTGTGGCACCAGATTTGAGGGCTCCTATAGCGTGCACATCTCGGGATCAAAACATTTCATCATTCTTTGTAGTTCATACTCTCTGAACAAATATAAAAAATATTTGCACTTTTCATTTTTATTAAGCAAACTTGCTTTGACTATGACCTGATTCGGTCTGGTAGACAGAGCTCAGTGGCCCTGGGGGTCCCTGTCTAGTTCCTGTGACCCGCACGTGTCAAGCACATCTACTTGTAAGGCAGTTTTCTTTGGCCGTACAGGCTTTCAACCAGATTAAAACATCTGCTCAGAGAAACAGACACTGCCATCTATCATAGTTTGGCTTCTGTGTTTATGTTATATAATTAACCTACAAAGGCAATTAAAGTGTTTTTAATAGCAAATAAATGTTATCAGCATATCCCATGTAGAATTTTAATTTGGATAATTCAAATGAAACATGTTCTGCTGAGTCTCTCTTCCATTGGGATTTAGGAATTTGTGCGTCATTTTCTGGCATGTAGGATTCTATTTAGTATGCATAAGTGAGGGCTGAGTTTCAAGCATTTTTCATTTAATGATACTAAAGCCTCCAGTCATCCTGTAGCTTCTCGTGGAAGTACTGAAAGGTGACGAGTCCCCGCCAGGCAGATGCTGGGCTACACTGCATAATATTCTCAAGAGGACTCTGGCCCCAGAAGCCCCACAGGGATGGAGCCTGGCAACATGCATGGTCCTGGGAGAGGTGTTCAGAGAGCAGTATGACACATGGTTGTTGTCAGGGTTTCTGTCCTGCCCGGTTCCGGCAGTTGTTCAGCCTCAAAGAAATCACACAGAGTTCTACATTAGTTATAAACTGATTGGCCCATTAGCTCAGGCTTCTTATTAACTCTTATAACTTAATTTAGCCCATTATTCTTATCTGTGTTAGCCACATGGCTCAGTACCTTTTTCAGTGAGGCAGTTATATCTTGCTTCTTCTGTGGCTAGTCCAGGACTGCCAAATAGGAATAGGACTTCCTTCTTTTCAGAATTCTTCTATTCTCATTGACCCATCTCTACTTCCTATCTGGTGTCCCACCTATACTTCCTGCCTGGCGACTGGCCAGTCAGCGTTTATTTAAAATATAACTGACAGGATACAGACCATTGTCCCACAGCACATGGTGACTAAACCAGGAAGAATAGAACACGTTCCGTGTGCAGCAAACGCCCTGGGCATTTGCATCATTGCAGACTCCTTCTGCTGGGTTTGCTGATATTGTGCACATTTGGGAGATCAACTTTAGGAAAGCTATGGGATGAGTAAAATGAGATGTCATGATAATTTTATTGCAGTGGGCTCTGCAATAACAATGGTAAGAGAGTTTCTAGGGTTTCATTTCATGAAAACGTAAGAGAGCCAATTAAGAAGTAGGCGTGGTGGTTTGCTCCTGCCATCCCGTTGCTTGGGAAGTGAACAAGGGGACTGGGAAGGTGGGAAGAAGGCCAGCATTCCTCCTGCCATCCAGCCATCCACTCCGACTGCCATGACAGACGGTGCCGCATGTTCCTGAAGTTAAAACTGGTCATGCTGTAGCTTACGTGGTTAGATGTTATTGTAAATATAAGCAAAAAGGAAGACTATTTTTTTATCAATTATTAATTTGCTTTTACTTTATGTGTATGCATGTTTTGCCTGCATGTATGTGTGTGTACCATGTGTGTGTCTGGTGCTCATGGAACCAGAGGAGGGTGTTGGATTCCCTGGAACTAGACTTAAAGGTGGTTGTGAGTTGCTGTGTGGTTGTTGGGAACTGATCAGTAGTCACCTGTAATAGCAAAGTGCTCGTAACCTCTGAGCTATCGCTCTAGCCCCCAAAGGCAATTCTCATTTGGGACGTTTAGACTACACTTTGACAGTTGTGGATAATAAGTAGTAATGCGGTTACATATGTTATATACATATAGTATACTCATGTTAACCCAGGAGTAGTGACACACACATGTTTCTCAGAAAAAATATATATGTGTGTGTATATATATATGTATATATATATATTATATATTATAATTTGAGTGTTCTGGGTCTAAGACAGGAAGTTTACAAATTTTAGGCCAGCATGGGCTACATATGGAGATCCTGTTTCAAAACACAAGAAAGAAAAAGAGAGAGAAGGGAGGAAAAGGAAAAGAATTCAAGCGGTACTGAATCCGATATGTACTAACATCTGCTTTTGTATGATCACAGTCTGGTACATGGAACCTCAGCCACACTCTGTCCCCTCAAGGAGACATGCTCATTTGAAGTGGTCTGAGTATGTCTCTGTCTCTGTTACTTACAGCTCTGTAGAACTGAATCATAAAACCTTTTCAAACCCTCAGCTTGCCTTCTCCTCACTTCCAGAAGCCACACTGGGTCAGAGCTGCTAATGTTTTCACTCTGCCTTGTAGTTGATGTCATGATAATGCCGTGACAATGTGTAATCAATGCTTGTCTTAGTCACTGTTCTGTTGCAGTGAAGAGACACCGTGACCAAGGCAGCTTATAAAAGGAAGCATTTAATTGGGGACTTGTTTACAATTTCAGAGGGTGAGTCCATAACCATCATGGGAGGACACATGGCTTGAAAATTGGAGGGGGGGGGAGAGAGAGAGGGAGAGAGAGAGAGAGAGAGAGAGAGAGAGAGAGAGACCCAGACACAGAGGACAGAGAGCAGAGAGAGGCTGGGCAAGGCATAGGTGGGTCACTGCGGGTGACACTCCAACAAGACCACACCTCCTAATCTTTTCCAAAACAGTACCACTAACTGGTGACCAAGCATTCAAACATACGAGCCTATGGGAGCCATTCTCATTAAACTGCCCCAGTACTAAAAGCCAAACTGTTGCTGAATATCCAAACTGTAGTGATAAGTGGTAAGAAATTTGGGCTGGCAAAGTGGTTCAGCAGGTAACAAGCACTTGGAGCCAGACCTAATGGCCTGAGTTCTACCCTGGGGACACACACAGTGGAAGGAAAGAATCAACCCCTGTGAGTTGTCCTCTGTTACACACACACACACACACACACACACACACACACACACACACACCAGTAAATGAGTGCCACATACATAAATGCACGCATACACAAAATAAATAAATCCAATAAAATTTAGTGAAGGATTTAAAGAATTAAAAAAATAGTCTCTTGCTACATATGCATGTATAGAAATCTGAATATGCCTAAGTATATATTTTGTTGGTTTGTTTTATTTTGCTGTGTTGTGTTGGGGACTGAACTGACAGCCTGTCACATATGCAGCCTGTGGTAAACAAGAACTTGCCTGTACCCTCTCATGGCTTCATAAATGATCTCTTCCTAACAAAGCCCCTTTGTATTAGTCTGTGTGCTGGTAACTGTGGTTCTAGCACTGAACTCTAGCAGATAGGTCAACTAGGAAATTTAAGTTATTAAAGTGTATTCTGAAATGGCTTTAAGAATAAAAATTAAGTTTTTCTACTTCTCCTTTACAATAAGAAGGTTAAGTGTTTTATTTCACATTTAGTTTTGTAATAAAAAAAAAACTAGTGTTATCTGATGCCCTTTTCTCACACAGGGGTTCAAGGTCAAGGTTGCCCCTGGGTAAACAGAGGGCAGATGGTTATCTTGGGCCTTGGGCTTGTATGGTGACCCCTCTTCCGAGCTCCACTCCTCATGCTAGGTACCACCCTGTTCCAGTTTGTTTTCTGAGGCTGTGATAAACACCGCTGCCAAAATTACCGTCGAGGAGGAAGGGGTTTATTAGACCAACAGTGACGCTTACTGGCTGGTTCACAGGCTCATGCTCCACTTTCTATCTTTCTTAATTTTTTTTAGATTATTTGTTTTGTTTTATGTGTATGGATGTTTGGCCTGTCTGTGTGTACTAAGTGCATGCCTGATACCTGCAGGGGGTCAAAAGCGGTGACCAGATTCCTTGGAACGTGAATTTTGGGTGATTGTAAGCCCCCGAGCAACTGCTGGGAATTGATCCCAGGTCATCTGGAAGAGCAGCAAGTGCTCTTAACTGATGAGTCACCTAACGTGATTCTGCTAGCTTCCTGTTTAGCCCAGGTCTACCTGCCTTGGTTGGTTCTGTCTACAGTGGGCTGTAGACATCAATCATCAATTAAGATAGTCTCTAGGATGGCCATAGGCTAATCTAATCAAGAGAATTCTTCAACTGAGATCCCCTCTTCCCAGGTGACTCTAGACTGTATTAAGTTGACAATGAAAACTAAATCATACTTCCTTGGTAGCATCTATTTATTGTAGATGTGATCTAGTTCTTTCCTAATCTCCTGGGGCCCAGAAGAGAGAAAAACACTTCTTATAGGGGACACTGGCAGAGGTAGCCCACGGTGTATATCTAGGCACTTAGTGCCCACTGCCCCTTTGTAGTTTGGTACAAAGGGTACGTATTCTGACCTTCGAATGTTCTAGAATAGTCAGTGAATGAGGCACTCGATCTGCCAGCCTAATTTTGTGGGAGGGCTCACCAGCTATGTTAGTTGTGTGATTTCCCACCCAACGAGGCTGAAGATTTATATTGTAGAACCTATACTAATATCATCTTGGGCTGCTCAAGTGCTCAGCTCATTACCATATGATTCTGTGTTTCTTCATATCTTCATGGGCTAAGGAAATCATTATGGTCCCAAGAAGGTAGCTTTTAACCTTGGCTTTGAGATGGTGCAGCAATTTGGATCCAGCCAGGGACAATCAGTACCAGCCTGCATACTTTCTGACCTGAGGTCACTCTGTATACACTCTGACTGTGGTCCTACCTCCTCACCAGGTCTCTCATATCGCCTATGTATGATGTGGGTATAAGAGTCTCCAGCAGGGCAGGTGTGCCAACACTCACTTCTTTCTTTTTGTCTCAAGGTCCTTTGCTGTGGTTCATACATGGCATTCCTGAGAAACTTGTGGTTATTAAATGTAGAAAAAGTGCCTCTGTGTTTCATCTGACTTCTCCTGTCATCCTTGGATACTGGCTGTGTGTTCCTCTATCAGGGTTTATCATCACCCCTAACACACCACACACACACACACACACACACTTTCCTTGCCAGCTTTCCCAACTCTGAGGTCTGTGATGGCAATTTTTTATTTCTCTTTTGCATATCTGGGTTCCAAAATGGTTTTCAGCAACTTCCCATGCTTTATCTTGTAGGCTCTAGAGCAAGAAGCCAAGACAGAAGAGAGACAACCAACCATGCCTTCTGGAGCTGCAGAAACTGAAGAAGGTATGCCTGCCCCTGCCTCATTTTCTGGGAACCCAGAAAATTCAGGGATTGCTGATCAGTCTGTTTAAGTGCACAGTAAAGCATGCTGGGAAATAAGGGGTGTAGAGATAAGTTTTGGGGTTGTGGGATACAACGCACCCCTGGGTCTGTGCACCATGCACCATTATGTTTGCTTCTTATTGTTCAGCGAGCACTCACCCATTTGCTAGCCCTGGGCCAGGTCCTTGTGGTCCAGCTCTTCAGAGCTCCATCTCAGCCTTTTCTTGGGGTGTGTCTCCCCATACCCTGGCTTTCTCCAAAGTTAGTTTTGTTCATTCTTTGCTCATTCAAGCTTTATAAAACTCGACTGGACTGGTGGATCTTTATGGGGATACTTTCAGAAGCATGAAAGTATGTTTGTTTGTTGGCATGAGGAGTGGACAGTACTGCTATCATCTAGAGATGAGGTACCAGGGGTGTTTATCAGGGTGCAGAACAGTCCTGAAAAACCAGAAGTTGGTCCTATAGAGCCGATACCAAGTTTGAATGCAGTTCTGCTAAGGATGGGGGTTCCTACCTTAAGACACACACACACACACACACACACACACACACACACACACACTCACACACATATAATTATTCTACATCAAGGCACAAGACATCACTCGGCACCCTTTTTCAGAGTACTCAGTTTGCCATCAGGAATGTCATTGCGCCTCATTCTGTTCAATGTGGCAGTTTTTCTGGGTGAGGTCATATTAAAAAAAAGCCTTACTATAGTTCACATATTTTCCATTTTCCCTATACAAATAATTCTGATAGTAAGTTCAATACTAAGCATTTTTTTTTGTGGGAAGCATTTTTACTTGCCCCTTTGCATACTATTGGGCTTCTCATGTAAAACAAAATCTTAATTTCCCTCTAAATCCAGACACTGCACAAATCTAACTGTCGTGTACGTAGGAAAACATTGTGTTTTGTTGGTTGTTGTCTGTTTTCAGTATAAACGTTCGTTGGGAAGGGAGGTGGGGCAGGGCCATCAGTCCTTCTCAGCCCTGGCCTTCCTCATGGCCACCAGCACGTTGCTCAGCTCCTCCCACTTCCTGTTGGCGTGCATTTGCGTGCCCACCCTCTTCTTGATGAGCTCGTGCACGCGCTCGTGGTTGGACACCCTGAACGGCTCCATGGCACGGTGCTCATGGGCGTGAAGTCCCACACCTCCTAGATCATGTCCCATATGAACTTGGTGTCATTGATGAGGCCCCGCTGTGGTGCCGACTGTGCCCGGGCTTGCTGATGTCCCTTGTCACCTTGTGACTCTTGTTGAGACCCACAACCATGGGATAACCCAGGGCCATGGCTGTTGCTCTTTTATGGCGGCTGCTACAACACAGGAAAATATTGTTAATGCTGAAATACAAGTAGTCTTATTATCAGTTTCTTTTGCTGCATTTTAGCTAGAGCATTATATTCATATTTTAGCTAGAGTATTACACTGATTTCTTTATTTTGAAACCACGTGTACATATAAGGTTATTCATATATCTGTGGAGTAGAATTAATTATCAATTTAATTTTGGGATAGTGCTAGGGCTTCATGAAATGTCAGAGAATGTAAAGGAATGTCAGTCTGATGGCACCAAGAATCACGATTCCAGATGCTGGAGCCAGGGACAGATGTGGCCAGACCCTTGTTTCTTTGCTGTGAGTGGTAACAGCTGGTTAGTACTTAATCCTGTATTTAGTTAGCAGCACAGAACAGCGGCATTGCCAGTATCTGACAGATAGTGTAACCCTAGGTTCTTTGCTTCTTTGTGAGCTGAAAAGAAGCCCTGAGAGCAAGTACTTATGAAGACTTGCTGAGGTCTGTGTGGCCTCCACACACCGCACCTGCCGCTGGGTTGAAGGAGCAGCTCAGCCTCCTGGACCTGGGGAGCAGGAACTGCCATGGCTCTGCTCTGGGAGTGCTGCTCCTGGCTGTTCTGCCTGCCCAAGGCCGTAGCCTAGGTAATGCTGTGTTCTTTCTTTGAAAGATTATGTGAGAGACTTCTCTGGTCTTGTGTCAGGAGCGCTGGCTTGTCCTAAACTCCAGGCCCACGTCTACTGCTGTATTGTAGCCGGACAGACTTCTTACTGGGCTGATAGACATACTTGGTGGTAAGTTTCTGACTTGCCAGTTCTGAGTGCTCAGGACATCTTTAGATCACCTCCAGTCCTTTCAAAAGTCAACTTCTGATTTTTTTTCACAAAGATTATCTCATGCCTCTTTCTTCCCTTATTCTCCACCGTTAAACTAATTCAGAATAAAATGAAGTCTAAGTCAGTGCTAGATTTTGAAGTTCGTGAGCTGTGCTATGGGTGGGCGGATGACGTGATGTGCATTTGTGGCTGGGCAGGAAAACAACCTCTGCAGGCAGAGTATGGGACGTGCTCCGTAAGCCATTTTCAAGCATGTCGCAGCCTGTGACCGTGGCATGATCAGGGCAGGTGCCACGGAAGATACGTCCCTGAGTTAGGATCTTAGCGAGGGAAGGGAATTCCAGATAGTGGAGATGCATGGGGAGAATGCAGGCCATTTTCCCATCTGCACACCCAAGGTGTGGTGGCAGACACACCAAGAACACAGGCTTGAGAGCAACCACGTTGTCAGGGCTTCGGGAAGACTCAGGGGCTGGAGCGTCTCCCTGAGAATTCTGGGAACTGTTTTACACAGCTGTTTGGAAAGGTCACCCTGGAATAATGGAGATTCCAGTTGAAAGTTCCAATGGGAAGCAGGGGACTGGCCAGAGGGCTTTAGAAAGCCATGAAGAAGGCAAGGTAAGGCCAGGGTTGAGGTGGGAAGAGATGAATATTGTCTTGGGCAAGATGAGGCTAGATGAATGTCACCTTAGGTGAGGTTGGCTAGGTGAATGTCACCTTAGGTGAGGTTGACTAGGTGAATGTCACCTTAGGTGAGGTTGCCTAGATGGATGTTGTGGGGAGTGAAATGAGTGTTGGGAGGAAGGACAGTTCTTCTGTGCTTGGGCCATGTTTGGGGGTGGACTCGGAGGCAGAACTATGACACATAATGCATTCAGTTTTAGACAGGTTGAGTTTGATGGGTCTATGGGACAATCAGGTGAACAGGACTGCAGGCACCAAACCAAGAGAATGTGGCAAGAAACCTTAGTCCACTAGGTCCACATAACTGACAGGCACATTTTGTAGACCTTCTAGAACGCATTGAAGGAATGTTAGAAGCTGTTTGTACCTTCCTGTAGCGACAGCATTCCACTAAAGCAAAGACACTTAGGTGTCTTCCTTTTAGATGCCTACACAAGACTCAGTTGGAAGAACAAGCATCCTGAAGATAAAAGTTTCTTATTTCTCCTCAGTGCTAAACTGAATGTCTCTTGGAGGTGCATTAGAGATTAGAGCGATTGTGCCCCTCTCCCCCTGCTATGGTAATGAGTCTGGATGGAGGAACTGGTGTCTGCAGCTGTCATAGAGTAAAGAACTGTAATAACTTTAACCTGGAAATTAACTTTGCTGTCTTTGTTAGTGTGATAAACGATTTTATTATTATTATTGTGAACCAATTACGGTTTTATAATGTCATGATTGCAACTGTACTTGAAGAATAATGAGAAGTTATTCTGAACAAATTAAATGGCCCTGTCTAGTCACTGTTCTTTTGCTGCCAAGAAACACCATAAACAAGGCAATTATTTTATAAAAGAAAGTATTTAATTGGGGGCCTGCTTACAATTCCAGAGGTGTAGTCCATGATGGTGGAGAGCATGGCAGCACCCATGGGTGCTGGAGCAATGACTGAGAACTACATGGTGGTCTGCAGGCAGAGAGTGAAGTGGGGAGGGAGAGAGATTGGGTCTGGCATAGGTTTTGACATCTCAAAACCCATCCCCCACCCCCAGTGACACCCCTCTTCCAACAAGGACACATCTCCCAGTCCTTCTAATCCTTTCAAAGAGTTTCATTTCCTGGCAACTAAGCACTCAAATACATGCACCTATGGGAGCCACTCTCATTCAAACCCCCATAGACCTCAAAGTCATTTAGCCATTTGAAAAGAAATAAGCTCCATTCTCTTTCTTGCCTTCTGTAGCTTTGGAGCCTGGAGCCTGTCCTTGAATTAGCTCTTGTAGACCAGGCTGGCCTCGAACTCACAGAGATTCGCCTGCTCTGCCTCCCAAGTGCTGGGATTAAAGGCATGCACCACCACCGCCCAGCTCTTTGTTTTATTCTTATCAGTCTCTTTACCCTGGGATTTTCTTTTGTGTTATTTCCCCATTTCCTTGAGAAAGGCAGACTGGCCCTAAATTTGTTATGTAGCCAAGGATGACTTTAATTTTATCCTCCTGTCTCCTCCTTTCAAGCTCTGAGATTGCAGGCACAAACCACCGTGTCTGCTTTATGACTCAGGATTGTCTGAAGAGCCGAGCACTGTCCTAGACGATGCTCTGAAAAGTAAGGGTTCTTTCAACCAAGCACATAGAAAATGCTTTCTGTGCATCCTGACTGAGATCCCCAGAATGCATTTGATGTGTCACAGGTTCTGCTAAGTCAAGAATTAGGACCTTGCATAACTTCATTCAGCTCAGCTGATGAATGAAAGAGCCTTAGGAGGTGGGCTGAGGAAGGTTCTATGGAGAGTGATGTCATCCCACATCTCCCCTGACCCTTCCTCTCGCCCCATTTTCTCTTCTACCACCTAGGTTCTCCACATCTGTCAGCACAGTGACATTCTCTGCAAACAGCCTAGGGAGGCACGTATGAAACCGCTCAGGGTCATCTTGTGGACCTGAGGCCATCTGCACCTCCTAATGCCCTGTCACAATTCTCTTTATAGTTCTGTGCTTTTCAGACCCAGGCCTTTCTGGATATAAAGCCACTTGGCTTCTCTACCTCTTGGATGCTGAGATTAAGTTTGTGAGCTACTGTATCTGGTTCCCACAGTTCTTGGTGTATAAGAGGCCCTGCTTGCTTGGAGCTTGTTGGTCATAGTGCAAGCTGAGAACTATTACAGCCCAGGTACCACTGTTCAAATCCAGGTTGTTTATCATTTTTTAGCATTTATTTTATTACTATATGTAACATCCGTGCCACTACAGATTGGTATGTGAATCAGGAAAGGGGCCTAGAGACTTAAAAACACACACACCCAGACAGATGGGGACACGGGTCATCCTTGATACAAGAATGCCAAGTTTATTGTGCTCCAGGGAAGCTTATATAAGGATCCTTAGCTGATAGTCATGCCCCAGCTCTCAGGATCTTTCAGCTGCAGGCCTCACCAGAACCCACTCCCCTGCCATCAGGGTCTCCTGCTCACGGTAGCTGCAGGCACAGATAAACAAGTTGTTTTGCTCAGTTCACTCCAGCAGGCAAAGGGTCTGAGGTAGGCAAAGAAAGTCAAGGGGCCAGGGATCTGCAGCCCCCAACAACCATATTTTAATTACAGAAATGAGTAGATTTTATTATGGTCCATGTAAGCAATAGAGTTTGATCATACTAATCTATTAAAAAATTTTTTTTGTAGCTGGGATAAACCATCTGTGTGATATGCTGTCTAAACTTCTGTGACATTGGTCTGAGACTTTATTGTAACAGCGTCTCTCCATATTATCGCCCTCAATAGTTTCATTAACAAGGAAACAGGAAATGGGGATTTGAACGTGAGTTCCAACAGGGAAAAACCATTTCCTTTGGGGCTGGGCAGGCTCAGCTGTTGGCCTGTGTGGATCTGATGAGGAAGGCCAAGAACCCACACAGAACACAGCCCGGGCAGGCAGCTGGAGCCCTGTGGGTTCTCTCCTTGCCTGCTAACTATTTCGTGTCTACTTTGTGCTGGGCGCTATTGTAGGCCCAGTGGTAACCAAGTGGTAACCAAGAACAAGCAACGAGACCCCTGCTCTCAGCTCCATTCTCAGTAGTTGTTTCCACCATTTTCGAAGACTTGCTGTTTGCCAGGCCTTGTCTTAACCACTGAGTCTGTGGCGTGAAGCAAAGGAAGCTGAGGGCGCGCATGGAGCATGCGCACTAGTGGTCATGGGAAAGGGACATTTCTGAGAGTTAAGAATTGACTTTTCTTCATGAGTAGTAGCTCAGAAGTGATTTTTCTTCAGTAGCACCTCTTGTCTTGGCAGTCAGAAGTCAGTTGGCTGTCAATCGCCATACCCATTGCGCTCCCAGACTATTTATTTATTGAATCTATTTTTTGCATGTTCACACTGCTGATCTAGAAGTCTCTCTGGCGTTAGTGTGATGGAAAAAGCATAACATCAGGATCGTTGCCTGGAAAATGCTAATCTCAAACTTTTGTCACTGGGAAACTTGTGGCCCGCGTGCGCGGACTCGTCCTGATGATACGTGTTGCCAGGCAGCAAGCGGACAGCTCAGAGCCTAGCTCTGCCATGAACTGGCTTTTCAGCATTTTGAAAGCTCCTCAGCCCTGTTTGCTTGGTTGGAAATGACGGAGGAGGGTGGAGGGAGCAGAGGTGCGGTGTCATTTAATACTTAAGGTGAGGCACGGGCTCGGTATCTGGAGTAGTGGTGGCCTGGTGCCTGACGTAGCTCCAGCCGACACCGAAGTGTAGCTAGTGGTGAAGGTGTGTGTGTTATGTGACTGGAAGTGAGCAGATTCTTTACTGGAACTGTTCGTGTAGTTCGTGGAGGAATGGTTGGCTGGTTCTCCATATCTGAGTATTTCCTGTTAGACAGTATGGGGAGAACAAGAGGGTTGTTACCCACACGGTTTCCTTTCTAAGATATTTTATTTTAAATACTGTAACTCGGAGATTTTTTAAAAATATTTGCATGCGGTACAAGTGTTTCATCAAGATGTAAGCACTTTAAGCTGGGACAGTTGAGAACTGAGCTGTAGGGGATTGAGGATGCCTTTGAGGAAGACGTTTTCTAAGCTGACGGCTTAATTGAAGATACAACCTCCTCCTCCTCTAGGTTGGGGTATCTTAGGCTAGTAGGGGAAGCTGGACAGCGGTGGTGCACACCTTTAATCCTAGCACTCTGGAGGCAGAGGCAGGCAGATCTCTGAGTTTCAGGCCAGACTGGTAGAGAGGGAGAGAGAGAGAGAGAGAGAGAGAGAGAGAGAGAGAGAGAGAGAGAGAGAGAGAGAGATCCAGAACAATCAGGGGTACACAGAGAAACCCTGTCTCAAAAAAATGATGAGGACAATGACAAAGAATTTGGGCATTTTCAGTAATTTAAAATGGAAGGCACAGAAAGATAATAGTGTATGTTCTCAGTCATTAGTGGGAGTCACAAGAGTTGATATCGCAGGACAAAGTAGAAAATTGATTATTAGAGGCTGAGAAGGTGGGAGATTGGAGAGAGGGAGGAGGTATTATGGGAATTTGGAGAACAGCTGCCAACATACTGTCATGTAAAAGGAACATGTTGTTCCATAGCACAGCAGGGTGACTGGAGTTTATAACACCTTAGCTATTTTAAAACTAGAAAAGAGGAAGTTATAGGCTCTGAAATCAAAGCCATGATAGGAATGCGAATTTCTTTGATACATTGTGTACAGCATCAATTAAAATGTTTTGTTAGTTCTTGGAAAGCTTCAGATAACTTGTTTTGGTCATATCCACCCCACGTCCCCCAACTCTCTCAGATTCGGCACCCCCATTCCTTACCCCTCTAATTTTGTATCCTAATTTTTTTAATCATTCAAAACTAATTTGTGCTGGCTGCCCATTTATTCTTGGATCTGAGGTCTCGCATTGGAACATGGTCAACTAACCAGGGGCCAGAGTCTTAGCGAATACTGTCTCTCCCCCTCCTGGCATCTAGCAACTGCCAATAGCTCCACAGCTAGGGATGAGATTGTGCCTGGGTTAGGACTGAACAGGTCTTACGTATACTGTCCCAACCACTGTGAGTTCAGATGTACAGCTGTCTTGATGAGGGTAGTGATACAAGCTGGTGCAGCCAATATGGAAACAGGTACAGCAGTTCCTCAAAAAAGAAAAGAAAAGAAAAGAATAGAAAAAAAGAAGGAAAAACCACAAAAAGACTGTAGTTAGCATTCCTCTAAGCCAGAAGTGGTTTGTAATTACTTCCTTCACTCTACTGGGAAGCACATCCTTCTCCAAATTGTTTCTAGAGATCGAGTTTGCCAGTGTTGTTTCTCCCAAAAGAAGACTACCTTCCATCAGTAAAGGTCCAAGGATAAAGACAGGCTGTCAATCTGAGAGCAGGCCTGTCATGGACACTGTTAGGATAATACCAGCTTTTTCCCATCCTCGAACAAAACCTCTTCTCATCTTCCACTGCATCACAGGACAGAAGGATGCGGTTTGCCCTGGGACAGACCTTCTGGTTCAACCACTTTGTGTGGCTCAGAGGCCAGGGGCTCCCCACAGTTCACCTTGAGGCAATGGATTTGTTTCGCTCTTAATTTAGATTCTTTCTTCCAGATGAGTCAACTTATCAGGCTTGGGATGAGTGTAAAACTCAGCTAAGGAGAAATAGTTTTCGACAGTTTATCCTAAACATACAGCCAAAGAATCCCTTTCTTGAAGTAGACTCTAAGTGAAGTTCCTAGACAGAAAAGCAAGGAAAGTCACATGTTGTTTGTCTCTTTGAAAGGCGACTTCCTTCATTTTATTTAAGCAGTTGACTTAAATTCGGAAAATTATGCCCTAATTTCACTTTGAAATCCAATGACTTTTTTTCTTAGAACTTCTGCTTATTGATGATTACAACCACATTCTGAGGCTGAGGTTGTCTCGTCTCTCAGCCCATGACTGAATCTTTCCCTCTTGAGAGCCTAGGGATAGAATGTGCATAGGTGTGGAAGTTCACAAGGTACATATGAAATAGTCATCACATGACATACACTCAAGAGGAAAGAGATGCATGTCTGCACACAGACTTGTATGATGACTGTTTAAAAGAAAAAGAAAAAAGTAATTTCCATTCTACGTGGATGTCCACGACAACACTAGTTTCTACTACGTAAGTATTTCTGAAGATCAGAGAGTATCAAATGTTCTTACAATAATTCCAAATGTTCCCCTAAATATTTTCAGAATACCAATCAAATTTGTAACTTAACTCAAAAGTATTTTTTATTTTTTTGGTCATGGCATTTAATAGCATTCAAAACCTTCTTCATGCCGTGGCTTTTAGAGTTGGGCTGAGGAGATGGTTTTGTGGATAAAGCTTGTGCTTCCCAAGGATGGGGGCCAGTGCGGACGCTGGCCTGTAGCCCAGCACTTGTGAGGTAGAGGTGGGCTCTGGGGCTTCATGCAGGCAGTCTGGCCGTGGAGAGCAGCCTGACTGGCAATTCCGGGCTCAGTGGGAGACCCTGCCCGACTCAGTAAACAAAGTAGGCAGTGACGGAAGAGGGACAACTGGTATCTGCCTCTGGCATGCACACACCTGTGCACATGTGAATACAAGTGCTCCTATGCATATATGAAAATATGTATATATATATCATATATATATCATACATATGCAGAAGTAAAATAAACATTTTTAAAAATTCATGGAGTCTGTTTGTGTTAAATTTTAGGTGAGATGTGTTTATGTCCAGAACTCTTCCTTACATGTTTGATTTTTTTCCCCCCAGTGTTTGATACTTTTAAAATACAGATAGCGGCTGTATTTACGCTTGCTGGCTTAAATTTTTCCATACTTCACAGGTAGCCCTTTTGTGTGGCAAATTCTGTTTTATTTCACTCAAACATAGAAAATTTGGAGCATCTATACTAATAATTCTGTAGTTGAGTTTTGTTTTTGTTTTCATTTTTTTTCTTTGTTTCTTTTTTTCCCATTTAATAAAACCAGAGTTATAGGTTGTTGTGAGCTTCTTGACATGGGTCTTGGGAAGGGAACTCCCGTCCCCTGGAAGATCAGCAAGTATTCTTCATCACTGAACCTTCTTTCTACCCCCAGCCCCAAATAAACATTTTAATCATTAAAAAATAAAGAAGTACTGATATAGTACTTGAAGACATGGTGCTGGGTTAATAAAACCAATTACAAAAGGCCACACGATTCTGCCTGTATAAAATACCTTAAGCAGGCCAAGCACTGAGAGAAATGAGGGTAGTGGTTGCCAGGGCTGGGCTGTGGGAAGGAGGTCAGAGGGCAGTTGATTGGTCATGGCTGTGGGTTTTCACATTGGCATTGAAGAAGATGTTCTAAAATTGATGGTGGGGGATGGTTACCCACCGTGGACCATACTAAAGCCAAATGAATTGTGGTGTGCCCTAAACAAATGGCGGATGTGCTGTGTGCACAAGTGTGCTATGGCTAGTGTGCACAGGGCTAGATAAGCTAAACCTACATTAAAATTGCTATATTCTCCTTTGTTGGTGGTTGTACTGATACTTGCTTTTCAAGTTCCCTTAAACAATTACTGTTGTAGCTCAGAAAAGAAGTATTAAGAATAATGTAGCTAAAAGTATTTCGCGAAGATGACATTTTTCTTTCTGAGTAATTCCAGATGTAAAAATAAAGTGAGCCCGAGCCAGCACGGGGAAGTACCTGAGGGCCAGAGGGCACAGATTTGCATGGGTGTCTCTGCAGCTGTAACTCCACTGGGATGATTTGAGCTCGTGGGCTTGCCTAATGTGTGGGCTCTTGGAGGAAAGGACTCATTGGGACTTTTGTGGATAACCGCCTCATTGTTTCCCCCATGCCTTACCACGGCCAGCAATGAGCGCGCCCATTAATATTCCCATTTGGGGAAATTTGGGAAAAATTCAACAGAAGTTCAAGCGTTATAATAGTTCGTGACTTAAGAGTTTTGCTAGATTAGCTGCACGTTCATGTTGGGGTGAATCACTAAGCAGCAGAAGGAAGGGAGCAGTGAAACCTTGGTGCACATGAGAGAGGGGGCAGCGCTACATGTGTAGGAAGAAGCAGGGGACACAGCCTGCATCTGTCCAGTTAGCCTGGTGATCAGAACTTTAGTAATGAGATCATGCTGTTACTGCAAGTGTTTGAATTAGCAGTTCAATAAAGCAAGCAGCTTCCCTTCTTCTCCCCATCCAAAGCTGGCCTGACACCCACCATATCCATCAGATGGATGTAGGTGGGTGGGGGATTTCTTGATTCCCCCACCTTGTATGTAATGGGCAGGGGATACAATTGTTCATTCCCAGACTGTTTCAAGGAGCGGCCGCTTGTTTGCCCCAGCTGCCCAGAACCAAAATAAACACACAGAAACTATATTAATTAAATCACTGATTGGCCCATTAGCTCTAACTTCTTATTGGCTAACTCTTACATCTTAATTTAACCCACCTCCATTAATCTATATATTGCCAGGTGGCAGTGGCTTACCGGCAAAGATTTGGCATGTCTGTCTCTGGCGGCTCCATGGTGTCTTCCTGACTCTGTCTTCTTCCTCCCAGCATTCAGTCCAGTCCTCCCCACCTGCCTAAGTTCTGCCCTATCAACAGGCCAAGGCAGTTTCTTTATTCATTAATGGTCATCACAACACACAGAGGGGACTCCCACATCACCAGACCAATTTGATCCCCGCCCAAAGTCTGTTTCCAGAATGCATTCATTGCCCAAGAGGAGAAAAGGACTTATTTAAAGACTATATGGTTTTGTTTTTTGAGACAGGATATCATCTTGTGTAGCTCAAGCTGTCCTGGAACTTAACTACGAGACCCCCCTGCCTCAGCCTCCCCAGTGAGGAATATGACACACCCCTAAGAGCACATTGCATGTGTGAATTAGTGTGTTGCTATAGGGGCTGTAGGGTGAGGATAAGCATGCCTAGGACGCTGTTTCATTTATTGGGGAGGCAGAGCACATGGATGTGGCCACCAGCTTGCCAGCTATGTGCAGGGCATTTCTGCCAGTCTCTGTTAGGTGTGGCCATCGACCATGGAATGGGATGGTAGAAAGCAGCCCTCGGGGGCAGCCTGGCTCTGGTGAGAGCATTTCTCTGTCCTTTCTGGAGGAAGGGTCCCGTGTTTAGTGCCAGGACGGTTGAGAGCATTCTGGCTCACTTTCTGTTGCGTAAGTCTCCACTCTGGCTTCATTTTACAAGAAGAGGTAATGAAGCTGTCCACGGAGGTGAGCGTTTCTCCAGGCAAATGCTAATGAGGCATTGATGCTAATCTCACAGCTCCTGATCCCTGGGGTAAGGATCCCTGTTTGTTGGTGCTGTGTCATTAGTGAACATAAGTATTAGCGATTATCTCTCGTTTTATTATGGTTTGGCAATATTTTTAAAAACATGTTTATCGAGTTTGGTAAGTGCGATTTAGAGAGGTAATCCTTCCTTGTGGGTGGACCTTGAAGACATTAACAGGCCCTTAAGGCAGAATAGTTAGAGTTACTGATACTATTAGCAACCAAGGGTTGCTATAGCAACGTGTGGTTTGATTGCACCACGCAATTGGTGGTACCCTGGGCTAGTGTAAAAGGAGCCCACTAATTTAACAGAAAGTCTCCCGGAGCAATTTAATTAAACCCCAGTAGAATGAGCACTGTATTCTCTGAGAGACCCTGAGGTGTTCTGGCTAGTGCTTCTAAGTTAATGAAAGATGAGCTATGAATCTGAATCTGTACACTTTCACAAAATTTAAAAAGTATCTTTAGGGTGGGGATTTTTATATATCTGAAAGTTATTTTTTAAAGTTAAAAGTAGTTATAATGGAAATCTATCATTTTATTATGGAGGATATGTAGCAGATCTTAAAACTATTTGGAATTTTATTGTCTTACGGTTTTTACCAAGTAGATATTATGTGTTGAGTCTACGCCATGCCTTTTTCCCTCTTTTCTCACCCTCCCTCCCATCCTGTTCGTCTACTTTGCCCCCCCCCGCTTTACTTCCTTCGTTACATATGTACATGCATACATACATGATTTATGTATTTATATAAAGTCTAGGAACCACAAATGAAAGAAATAGATAATATTTGTCTTTCTGAGACTGGCTTCTTCCACTTCATATGATTACCTCCAGTAATGTCCGTTTTTCTACAGCAGTTGTTTTAAGAAATAATAATGATGATGATGATGTCACAGGAGGCTGTACGGGAAAGTGTAGGGATGGAAATGTGCTAAGATCATGGCCATTTGAGGATGGGACTGAGGGAGAAGGCGTAATGAACCCTTTGATGTTGCAAAGGGATAACAGGCCATATCCTGCTTCCCAGGATGCGCTTCAGAATAAAGAAGAACCTGCGTGTATGGAATGCTTTAGGAATACAGTGGTCTGGAGTGGCGTTAAGGGCATAGCCCGTAGCCAGAAGGATGGAGTTATGAGGTCCCCATCCTCTCTGGGGCAGATGTGCTCCTGGAACTTGGTTCTGGCCACTCACTTCTTCGGCACATTGCCGCTATCTTCTCTACTTGAAGTTTTATCATGTCCGTATGAGTTTCCAAGGGGTTTCCCCAGCTACCCCTAGGTTGCAAACACCACGGTAGGCGGTTCGTACCAATTCTATGCATCTGTGAAGTGGGCTGGAAAACTTACTTTAATTGTTTGTGCTTGTTTAACTTTTGGCGCTGAAAGGATACACTCTCAAAGGCAAAACCTGTCTGTTTCGCCTGTATGGTTGTTCTTCACGCAAATGTTACTCTTCTGCCACCCAGAGGCCATATTGGGAAGTGCATGTAAAAGCTGGCATTGATGCTAGCTGTATTGACTACAAGGTCGGGCATCAGTACTATCTCGTCTCTGTTCTCTGTTGAGAAGAGTTGACACAACCGTACAAAATTGAGGTTATTAAGCCGGGCGGTGGTGGCGCACGCCTTTAATCCCAGCACTCGGGAGGCAGAGGCAGGCGAATCCCTGTGAGTTCGAGGCCAGCCTGGTCTACAAGAGCTAGTTCCAGGACAGGCACCAAAAACTACAGAGAAACCCTGTCTCGAAGAATAAAAAAAAAAATAAAAAATAAATAAAAAAATAAATAAAAATTGAGGTTATTATGCTTTCATTTTTATCAAGAAACCAAATAAGCATTATGAGTTTATGATCAATACACAGTTGCCCAATGTCACTGTAGAAGTGCTTGCTTGGTCTAAGATAAATCCAGCTATTCCTTTAAAAAAACATTCATTTTTACCTATGTGTATGTTTGTATGTTGTGTGTGGGTATGCACACATGTATGTGTGGGTGCCAGTAGAGACCAGGAAAGGTTGTCAGATTCCCTGGAGCTGAGCAGTTGTGGGTGCTGAGAACTGAACTTGGGTCCTCTGTAAGCGCAACAGGGGCTCTTGGCACCTGAGCCGTCGTCCCTCCATCCCAGACTCAGTTATTCTTCGGTATTAACAAAAATGTGACCAGTGGAGATGTGGCTGCTCCGTTCTTGCCTCCATCACTTCCTATTCCGTCTTTCCAATCTGTCACCCTTACCACGTGGTTTGTCGCCGTGAGCCATTTGAATGAGGCCTTGCACGTTTTCTATGCAGAAACATAGACTAACCCCCATCCCTGGCAGTGCTAAGAACTTCAATAAATCCACTTGGAGGTTTGAGGTAGAAGGCAACTGAAATTATCAGAGAGACAAAAGGGTAGGGAATGTCCAGTTTCTGAACAGTCTGGGGAAATTCCTGGCATTTCTCTGAGACCACATCAAAAAGGTCCTTGGGGGTTGGGAAGCTGAGATCATAGAAAAGGCCCTCAAGGTCCCCAGGGCTGTATATTCCTTTAAATTCAGGGGGAAAATTTTCAGCTATTTGCCCTTGGTAGGGATGTCAGTACGTACTCTTTCCTACGCCTGCACCCCGTGGCTATGCTGACAGCCTTCACACTTGTTCTGGGAACCTGAGAATTTGGAAAGAAACCCAATCAGTCAAGGAACAGAGAAACATACCACCTCACCTGGGTTTCCTGTTCATCACAGAACATCCTGAACACTGTTTCCAGGAAAAGCTTTGCTGCGAGGGGGACCCCTGGGCCATCTGGGGCATCTAGGGCCAGTCCCGGCTTAGTCAGTCCGGCCAGCTGAGGTCGGTGCTGAGGGCTGGGTGTCGTGTTCCACTTCCAGTGCTGCAGAAGGGACAGCAGGGTTTCTCTGAGAATGAATTAGTCATTTCCCTTTCTCCCGTTGACATCTGTGGAATCCAGGGGAGAGGCGAGTGGGATTTGCTCAGGTGGGTACCAGTCGCATCCTCTGCATCTGGGCTATTGTGTAGGAGCTCCAGGGATGAGCATCCTTCCGCTGCTGCCCCAGGATTTCTAGTGAGAGTTCCCTGCCATATTTACATCTTAGTATACACAAGCAATGCCAGTGTGTGTGTGTGTGTGTGTGTGTTCAGGGGATCAAATGCTTCATTCTTTGATAGGATCGACTGTTAAGTCTAATCTAAAAACCCTGCTAATACCCTATTTATAAGGTGTCATCTACTTTCTTTGTCCCCCCCCCTTTTAACTAAAGCTTTATTCAGCAGTTCTAATGAGAATGATTTCTTTTGCAGAGATTAAGAATGTGGAGTCGGGCAGATCTCCGCCTGAGGAGGATGATGGAAAGGTAAGGACCGATGGTTGTTTAGCCTTGCTGTCTCCCTTCTGTGTTAAAATAGACAGGACAGTTGAGCCAGTGTCCATAGAAGCCCACAAATAGGCAGGAGTGTGCCCCAAATCCAATTTCTTCTATTAGGATCACAATGGGCTACACTTTTATGACCAAACCTTGCTATCTGTCCGAGTTGTCACTGTTATATATACATGATAGTTGACAGCATCCTCCGGAGCACTTTGTACTGGAAGCTTCTCATCCATGGATTTTGCTGACGCTGCTTTACCCGTGGACAGCCTCCAGGTGTGCTTTAGCTGGACACGCATCCTTTCCTTGTTTTTAGCTCTCGGTGCTAATTATAAACACAGGCGGATTTCCTGTTTACGTGTTGTGATGTGGTTTCATTGATGTTTCCCAAGAGCGTCATTCTAGCTCACGAGAAATAGACATTGGATGAAATCCATGAACTGCTTCCCCGTGTCTTTCAGTGTGTCAAAAGCCAGGTGGATGGGCTGGATGAACACGAAGACCAGGAGCGCCTAGATTTGGGTATGTTGCAAATGCTGCACTCCCTGCAGCCGGGGGCGGGGTACCGTGAACTGGACGAGTGGTGAACGGAAAGAAACGCGTTGTAGTATGAAATTTTCTTCCCTGGCAACCTGGCTTACTTCTTTCGGACCACCCAGGTCAGTTTTCTTTAGCGCTGCAGTCATCGCTCCACAACTTCTGTTTACAATCTAAAATGCACAGGAAGAACTCAAAACATTTCCCGAGGGGCTTCATTTGCTCGGCCAAACTCTGACATGGTGGTTGTCATGGTTACCTCGTTATCACAATGGAGTGGGCACTGGGACCTCCATTTCGGGGAGGCCCCCAAGCCCATGCAGTGGAAGTACAGGACTAGACTTGGGGTGTATTCTGCCTGTTTCACAGTGCTGATCAGTGTGTTCCGACAGACCTAACCCTCTGTGGTCTACCCCCAACTCCCAGGCCTCAGGAGAAGACCAGATGCTGTGGTGGAGGTGTGGTCCCCTTAAGTGGGGGAGGGAATAAAAGTGGTACTTTCCGTGGACCTGGACATTCTCATCTACTCCCAGGTGTTCTAGTCTCTGTTCCCTGGGCTCCTCCCAGGTCTCCCCTCCAGGTGTTTTCTACGTCTTCGAGGCTAGCTGGGATCACTGGCATATCTGTGGACTCATTTAGAGGCAAATGGAGTAGAATGAAGTTGTCCGGGTAGGAGGATGTGGGTCAGGCTACCCGGGATGTGCATGAGGCTTCTTCTGGCGCGGTGCAGTTGGGGCACGGTGCAGTTGGGGCACCTTGCACACCCGGAGAACGCATGAGAGCAGAGCTGTCTGGAGTTGGCCCCGCCTGAGGAGGTTGGGGCCCAGGCCAATGCCCAGGCTAGTGAGGGTTGAGAGTGAATTGAGCAAGCGCAAAGGTGGTTGGCTTAAGGAGGCACCGTGAGGGGTTCCTGGAGGTTCTGGTTGTGCTTGGCATCCTTGGTAGGCACGTGTCAGAGCTGTTACCACAGTTGGGAAATCCCGTAGCCTAGAGGAGGCCAGGAGGAAGGGCCTACAGTGTCGGTTGAGCCTGCTGCTCTGGGCTTGGCCCTTATCCAGCGGTGTGGTTTGCTGGATGTCCCTGCCCGAGGTGCTGCGAACTTGGAACAGAAGCTTCGTTGTGCATTGGGCAGCGTGCACACATCTGTGAGAATAGTAATTTACTTCCAGAGCCCAAAACAGAGGAAGAGGAAGGAGAAAAAAAACCACACACACACAAGCAAGCATCATGAAATGGATGACCGGTGCGGGCCACAGAGCTGGGAGCGGGGCTGGTATTCACACATCCAGGATGTCTCATCTACGGATTGCATCACATCCCCGGGAATGTCAGCTTTGAAGAATGTTTACTCAGACAAATTGCGGGGGGAGGAGGAGTTGGCTGTCAAAAGTATTAAATAGTCGGATTATTTTTAATTTGGGGCTCTAAAAATTCTCCCCAGTCTCTCGCTGGCGCACTTGTTGGGTGAGAAGATTTCTGCTTTGTAAACTGCGGTAGCTCTGCCTAAACTGAGTGCTTGGTCAGTGATGTCATTGCCTCTGAAGAGAACATTAGGAAGGCCGGGAGAAAGACAGAGAGAGAGACAGAGACAGACAGACAGACAGAGACAGACACAGAGAGAGAGACAGAAAGACAGACAGAGACAGACAGAGAGAGGCAGAGAGAGAGAGACACACACAGAGAGAGGGAGAAACAGAGACAGAGAGACAGAGACAGACAGACAGACAGAGACAGAGAGAGAGACCAAAACACACACACACACACACAGAGAGAGAGACAGAGACAGAGAGAGAGAGCGAGAGAGAGAGAGAGAGAGGGAGAGACAGACAGACAGACAGACACACACAGAGACACGGCGGGGGGGAGGAGGGGGAGAGATACTTACATCTAGTCATTTATGAAAAGGGCCATGGCCATGTCTCTCTGAATCTGGCAGATTGTTGTTTATTTAAGCTTTTGAATGAAGAAGGGGGAAAAACCCTCCTAATTTTATGTAAGAAATAGGAAGAGACTTTTAAAAAAAAACCCAGAGACAGAGAAGAGGGCACCAAGCAGTGAGCAATAGGCAGATGTGAGCCAGGGGCAGGAAGGGGAAACCTCCTCTCCTCCCAGAGGCCACTTGGAAACCCTTGTCTTCTGTGTGTGCTGGTGCTCCGTCCAGACTCCTAGGGGCTGCTGGGAAAGCGTGGGAGAGAAGTGCGCAGTCTCCGCTGTATTGTATTGTTTTCAGGTGTGAAGTACAAAGGGCGTGTCGGCTTGTAAACCGTATCAGTGTTGCTCTGGGAGAGGCTTCTGTGTGATGCTTGTGTCCGGGACTGTGCTATCCAGAACAGCTGGCAGAAGCCACTCGTGTCTGATGAGCGTCGGCCGTGTGAGCAGTGGGTCCGAGGAGGTGCAGGCTGAATTCGATTTGATTTTCTCCTATTGGACAGGTCAGGCTAGAGGAAGTTTCTCATGACTCCCCTTACCGCACTGGGATCACACTGGCTATTTGTTCATTCTGCAGCGATGACTGTCATTATAGGAATTAATGGGTACAAAATAGCTGGTAAACTCATCCAGTGCCCCAGACCTGTCAGAGTGAGCAGTTGACATCACTGTTGGGAAGATGACATTGATGTGAAGTCCAAAGCCTTGTTCTCCATGGACACCATGGCAAACATGTCCAGCCTTGTCATCTGTCACACAGTCGAGTCATGGAAAGAAACCCTGAAAAAAGCTGCTATGTTTTAAGTAAGCTTATGATTTCATGTTGGGCTGCATTCGTAGTTAGCCTCAGACTTCTGCAGGATAAGGGTTTTACTCAAAGAGAGAATCATCCTGCAAAGGGCTGGGGTTGATTCTGCAGCCTTTACAAGGAGACAGTGGGATTCCTTCACTTGGAGAAGTGGGAGAAAGGAGGCAGGGCAAAGCCTTTGGAGGCAATGGAAGGAAAGGAGCTAGCTGGGATGGCACGGCCAGCGCTGGAGGCGAGGTAGAGAAGAATACATGCTTTAGGTCGAGATGAAGAAATGGAGTCAAACCCATAAGCAGAGTGGGGTCAAGACTGGGCCGGGGGGCTGGGAAGGAGGGGATGTCTGCTGGATACGGGTTCAGTCTGTGGGACCTGCAGCAGGAGGGTGAGCTGCAATCCCTGCCATAAGGATACACGAGCCACACAGAATCAGCCAAGCAACAGGCTGCCTGGTCAGTTGCTGTTTGGCAAACTCCTGCCAAAGAAGTTCACCCTGGGTAGCTTTGTTTGGAAATGGAGAGATCCAGCTGAAAGGTGAGTTCCTTTCTCAGGACTGCAAAGCCTCAGTCCCAGTGTCTAAGATGACATACAAAAGCTTCTGAGAAGTGATGGCCCTGCTCTGTCAGTGAGGAATGTTCCAGAGCATGAACGAGGTTGTATGGATCACACACCTGATGTCTTGACGCAAGGTTTATCTAATTATTCTAAATAATAAAAAGTTGGGTGTCAGATTAGGGTAAGAACCTGAATGGACAGAGAAGCAGCAGAGAAGCCACCAGTGACCTCCTACCTCTTCCACTCCTCTTTCTACTCTGAAATGGTTGAGCTCCTCTTTCAGCTCCGCCTCACTACTTCTGTGTCTATCTGTCCTCAGTCATCCAAAACCTCTATGGTTAATTTTGGTCAGCTAGTGGCTAGCTCCGCCCCCTGACTCAAGTAAGCTTTATTGTCAGAAAAGGATCAAAATATCACACAACACCTGACCAATGCTTTTCTACTGGCTTAGTGGCTACACATGAATCTACTGATAATTTAATAACGGCCTCTCAGTCAGCATCCTGCCAGTCACTCAGGCCTGGAGAGACTTCTGGTCCCTCAATCCTGGCTCGGCCATGGCCACCAAATGTAGATTAACTACATCTCTATTGTTCTATTTACCAGCAAAGACTCAGAAGTCAGATGTGGGGGTGAAAACCTGCTAGATCGGAGAGGCTGAGGAGCAACCTGTTGACCTTCCTTTTTGGTTGAGACCCAGCAAAAGACACATCTTTCCAGTCGTCCCAAACTAAAAAGACTGCAAAACTCCAAGTCCCCTCCTTAAATCTTCCTGGACATCTCTCTATCTGTGTTCCTGGCTCCTCCAGACTCTCTATGGCTAATTTTAGTCAGCCAGCTGCGGGCTCCACCCCTTGAACCGAGATTGATTTTTATTTAATGAATGAAAACACAAACTCGGGGTTCAGAGTGTGATAGAATACCCCGCCACGCCTGACACTTATCCTGAAACTAAGCTTTCTGCAGGACTGTATCACCCATGCTTTTTGCCAGATTAAAGATTGCATGAACGCATTTGGACAGTCATTGGATTCAAGATGTACGAACACTACAGCTGCGTGTCATGTAGCCTTTGGCATGGAAAAAAATGTGAGGGACTGGTGAAACTGAGAGGCAGTCCAAGGGCACGGGAGCATGTCTCAACTTTTCCTGGGGGGGGGCGGGCGGTGCTGGTGGCGAGAGAGGGAGAACATCATGGGGTGAGGGTGGGGTGGTGATGGAATTGGCTGGCGTTCATCTTGGGAAGTTTCAATACTGTGAAGCTCTGGCATGAGACCGTCTCTTATCTGCTGCTGCAGATCTGCCTGGCAGAGAGTGGGCTTGGCAAAGTGCAGAGATTCTAAACAGCATCTTGGTAAATAAGATTTTGGGAAGGGGTTGGGGAGATGGTTCAGGGGTTAAGACTACTTGCTACTCCTGTGTAGTCCAGGAGTTTGATTCCCAGCACTCACAGTAGTTACAGTTCCAGGGGTTCAGTGCCCTCTTCTGGCCTCTTTGGGCACTGCATTAATTCACTGAACAGTTCACAAATGCACATTCAGGCAAAACATTTATACACATGAGTTAAAAATAAAGCTTTAAAAAGCTTTTGGGGAGGGGGCTGGAGAGATGGCTCAGCGGTTAAGAGCATTGCCTGCTCTTCCAAAGGTCCTGAGTTCAATTCCTAGCAACCACATGGTGACTCACAACCATCTGTAATTAGGCCTGGTGCCCTCCTCAGGCATGCACATAGATAGAATATTGTATACATAATAAATAAATAAATATTTTTTTAAAAAAGCTTTTGGGAAAAATTAGTCTTTTATAGCTAGAGAAGATACCAATACTTGTTGACAGAAGTTTCCTGTCTCAGAGCTGGTCGGTCCCAGATACCCAGCAGCTGCTTCCCAAATTACCACACAGAGACTTAATATTATTTATAAATGCTCCACCAATACCTCAGGCTTATAATTAACTAGCTCTTACATTTTAAGTTAACCCATATCCCTTATTTATGCTCTGCCAGGTGGTGGTATCTTTTCTCGATCAGGCATGCCCATCTTGCTCTCTCCATGTCTGGCCAGTGTCTCCTGACTCCACCCTTCTCCTTCCCATCATCCTTAGTCTGGCTGCCCCACCTATACTTTCTGCCTGGCTACTGGCCAGTCAGCATTTTATTAAACCAATTTGTGTGGCAAATCTTTGCAGTGTATAAGAGGATTATCCCACAGCAAATGGTTGTGGAAAAAATGAAAAGATGGTTGCTACTGAATTTGGGTCTCTCTCCTCCCTGTACTTTTCAACAGAGTGGTAATCAGGCAAGCAATGTAATTTCATCCTTCATTAGTCATTACACCCCATGAGTAACTTCTGTCTAAGAAAGTAACCAAAAGGTTGCTGTACATACTTTTCACAGAGAGCTTGAAAACTTTTGCAAGAAAAAAAAGAAAATGGCTATGCATTGTAGTTGTTATAAGTTACGTGACCAGTTCATGCTGGAGCTCAAATTGCAAATATTTTTAAAAAAATTTGAGTCATATTTTCATTTTTTTACAGTTTTAATGTTTTCATTATCTTAAAATATTTGTTGTATGTGCATGTGTCTTTTGCCTGCATGTATGTCAGCGAATGCACTCAGTGCCCATGTGTGTGCCTGATGCCCTCAGAGGCCAGAAGAGGGTATCAGATCTCCTTGAACCGGAGTGACAGATGGTTGTGACCTGAGATATGGGTGCTGAACTCAAATTCAGATCATCTGGAAGAGCAGCCAGTGCTTAGTTAATTGCTAGGCTATCTCTCTGACCCCTATTTTTTTTTAGTTTTTAAATAATAGTTTAATTCATTGAACGTGTCATACACTTATACAATGCATATTGATCAACATTACCTTTGGGTCATTTTTGTTGTTTTGTGTAACATGAGGGTCTGTTTGTTGGGGTTTTCTGTCCTGCCTGGTTCCCATAGCCAGCAAGTCCCAAAGAAAATTACACAGAGAGTCTGCATTACTTATAAACTGATTGGTCCATTAGCTCAGGCTTCTTATTAGCTCTTGTAGCTCATATTAACCCATTGTTCTTATCTATGTTAGCCACATGGCTCAGTACCTTTCTTAGTGGGAGCAGCTCACATCCTGCTTCTTCAGTGATCTGGGCTGGAATGGGAGGAATGGGCTTCCTCCTTCCTAGAATTCTCCTGTTCTCATTGCCCCGCCTCTACTTCCTGTCTGGTTGACCCGCCTATACTTCCTTCCTGGCCTATCAGCATTTATTAAAAACATGATTGACAGAATACAGACAATTCTCCTGCACCAGTTTTGGACTTTTTCAGATAGGGGCTCATGGAATCCAGGCTGACCTCAAACTCACCAAATACCTGAGGATAACCAGAACTCCTGATTTCCCTGCCTCCATCTCCCAAGTGCTGGGATTAAACTCTGTAGCACTGGCTACAGTTTTGAGTCATTTCATTTCAATTATTATTACATATAATATGAGTAGAGGAAAATTTCCGGTAGGACAGGGAGGATAGACACCAGGGTAGATGAACTGATGTGGCTGTAGACAGAAACCCAACTTTATAAACAAACAGAACTGTAAAAGCCCAGCCAAAGACCATTTGAAAAGAGAAAGAAGCAGAAACAGAGACAAACTGGGAGTTCTGAGACTGGGCTTTCTCAACCCTCTGTAAGACACAGATCTTCCAAGCCTCTGCTGGAAGGTTCAGTGGGAGTATCAGTGGAGGGAGACTGGAGGAAATGGGTGATCTGATGGAACAGCACCCCTAAAGCAGGCAGAAAGCAAAAGTGTACGTGGAATACGCTGTGGAGGACTCTGTTTTGGGTGTCTAGTAAAGATCTTCGTCCTGGAGTCTAGTGGTGATGTGGAGAGTGCTGTCAGTGGTGTTGCCCCCCAACAACTACTGGAACTAGTTAAGTGGCCTTCCATATCTACTTATAGTAACGTGAACGTTTGAAAGTGGTTACTGAGCTACAAATACTCATAAAACAGCTCATTTAAATCACACATGCATGGGAGATCAAAGGATCTGAGCCAGGGCCCACTTATAAGTAGAGCCTTTCTCTCTCTCTCTCTCTCTCTCTCTCTCTCTCTCTCTCTCTCTCTCTCACACACACACACACACACACACACACACTTTCACACTCACACTCAAAAATGCATGCACACACTCTCACACACTCTCACATGCATGCTTACACTCTCACACACTCACACACACACACTCACACACACACACACACACTCTCACACACTCACACACCACTGCTGCTGCTGTTTCACTGTGCACAATCTCTATCTAGGCCTTGAAAATGTTGTATGAAATATGAAGGACAAGAAGGGGGAAGAGGAGAACTTCAAGGCTCTTGGACGTCCAGAAAGTCAGTTTTGAGTTTAATTTTTGACAGAGCTCATTATGACGTGGGCTATAAAATAGATACTCTTGTGATATCTTTTTTTTTTTTTTTTACACTTCGGTGTTAGGGTGGGTGTGGGTGGCATTTCTCTACAACAAATTAATTTCATCCATGATTTGAAGTACAGGGTCTGGGGACAGAGAAATCTTCCAAGAAGGGTATTGGAAATACAAAGTTATTTGTATAAAACTTGGGCTCTTAACTCCCTTTGCTCATTTCAGTGAGGTTTTATGGTGGTTGTTGAGGTTTTAGAAAGAGTTTTTGGTAGAAAAAAAGTTGCTGGCCTAGGCATTTGGCTGCATGTTTATTAGAAGGTCAGTGTGGATCTCTTGCTAAGTTCTGCCTCTATGTATTTGTGGCTTCCTTGTTTGGGTAAAATTCTCCGTGTGGAATGTGGAAAAAAAGCCACATTTTTCTTTAAATGTGACTGCTGGAGTATTTGTTGACAAACATTCGTCCCATAAATCAAAAGAAAGACTGAGGGATTTAGGTTAATGTAAACTGTGCTCTGTGGGCTTAGAAAGCAAAAAGAGACTGCAGCTTTGCTGGAGGGATGTAATCTGTGTTGTGGGATTTTCTCCCAGTGAAAAGTCCCAGGAAACTGTCAAGTTGGAGGACACTGACTCCTATCATGATGGGCCGAACGTTCTTCATCTTGCTTGTTCAAAGATGTAAGATGGAGAAAGAAATAGAAACAATGACATAAAAACCAGTTGGAGTTATTTGCTAATAGAATGAAGCATTTATGTATTCTAAATTTAGCCTACACATCAGAATGAGAACTGTAGGAATGCTGAAGCTGGCCCTAATGTCCAGAAGCCTGACTTGATCATTCTAGAAGGAACATGTACATCAAGACTTTGCAAAGGGCTCCAGGTTGTTCTTAGGTGGAGCTGAGGATGAAGGCCACAGCTCAGGGTCCTTCCAGAAGCCCAGTGATGTTGAAATCAATGCCAACCTTGCTGGTTTTCAGTACCTCTGCCACTGAGAAATGATGTTGCACTTTTATCTCCAATGACTAAGAAAGGACTGAGTGGAAGCCTCTTTGTATTAGCTTTGGAGATTCTCAGCTGTCATCACTGCCGTGTGGGGATCTGCAGGAAATGTGAACTGGAAACTTCCGAAATACTTGAATTGGATAATAAAATTTAAAAATTATGTTAAACATTACAGAGGATCACACGATTCTCATTGCCCGTTAGCTCATGGACCAACTCGGGGCTGGCATTTATTGGAATGTTGGATGGGCTGGGGGAGGGGTGCATGTTCATGTTGAGGTCGTAAGAACATTATGGAGAAGCTCCATGACAGGTGCAGACGCTATCTTCAGTACACTATAAATTGCTGTTTTTTTTTCCACCTTGTCGACTAGATATGTTTTTGAAATGTAATTGAAAGCAGGAGAAACTATGGCAATGCTTCCTCCGAACTCTAAAGTTTTCCTTCTCTCAAGCAAAACCTTTAACTTCAAGGTTCTAAAGTTAAATAAGCTTAGTAAATAAGGAAACACCAAGGTTCTGTTTACCCCAAAAGCTTTGACTTCGATGTTTAGATGATTAATTTACAAATTTCACACATGTCTTCAACTAGTTAAAGAAACTACAGATAACTCATAAAACACAGCACACAGGAAAGAGATGGACTGTCTTGGAGTGGTATTATAGCATGTGTTTTATGAGGGGTTCCAGTGGCACCCAGAGATTTTGTCCCACTTCTGCATATGCAAAGCACTCCAGTGTCCCAGCAATTTTGGAAGCTTTCTATTACTGAGCACTCTTTGGCAGCTGTGCTCATGGGAGTTCAGCTTGGGTTTTTATTTGCTTTTCCTTCCTTCCTTCCTTCCTTCCTTCCTTCCTTCCTTCCTTCCTTCCTTCCTTCCTTCCTTCCTTCCTTCCTTCCTCCCTCTCTCCCTCCCTTCCTCCTTCTCTAAATTCCTCCCTCTCTTCCTCCCTCCCTCCCTCCCCCTTCCATCCATCCATTATCCATCCTTCCTTCCTTCCTTCTTTCCTTCCCTGCTCCATTCCTTCTTTCCTGTCTTCCTGCCTTGTTTCCTTCCTTCATTTAGGTATCCTGTGGTTTATCCCTTGGAAGGAGGGCTTCAGCGAATTAAGATTTTTGGTGAATTTCCACACCAGATAGTAAAAATGCTAACAACTCACTAGAACAATACATTGCAACTTCCAGTGTGTTGAATCGGGAAGACATTTTTACAGAACAGGGCCCCTTACTTCAGCTGTGGGCAAGAAAGTCACCAGAATTTGTTTCACACTGTGAGACTCTAATGAAGAAGTTTTGTAGCTGAAATATAGGAGGAAGAGAATCAACCATAAATTAAAAGAAATAATAACAACAGAGTAAAAGTGAAGCTGAATGTGTCCGGAACTTGAAAAGAAAATGGTGAGTGGGCTAGGAGAGTCTACCTGGTTCCTGAGATCTGTCTGTCAGTGAGATCCCAGCTGGCTGGACTGAGATGAATTGAGCTTCCCCACATGAAAACCTCTCTGGCAAGGGTTGTGAACATCCTTTAGCAGGATCAACTCCACACTGAGTGAACACAGATTATAAACAGTTGGCTCCCATCTTGCCCTTTTAATAATAAATCTTATTTTTAGGAGTGCTTTGGATTTGTGCACTTTCTCCCCCTTTCTTTATTACCCACTTTCCCTTTTCTCTCCTGGCTTCTCATCCTGATACTGATTTATACCACATTTTCCTTATCTTATGAGAGTGTTTTACACTTTCCTGGTTTTTGATGATCTTGACAGTTTTGAGAAGGACTGATGCAGGAGTTTTGTGGATGTTCCACAGATGGAATTTAAATGTTTCCCCCATTATTAAAGGGACAGTTTTTGAAAAGAAGATTACACAGGTAAAAGGCCACATCCATCACATGGTGAAAAGGGTTTGTCCTGTAGGAAGGAGGCCGTTTGTTCGTCCCAGCCACCCAGAACTGAAATAATCACACAGAAACCATATTATTTAAATCACTGCTTGGCCCTTTAGCTCTAGCTTCTTATTGGCTAACTCTTACATCTTAATTTAACCCATTTCTATTCATCTGTGTATTGTCATGTGGCAGTAATTTACCAGGTAAAGTTCCCAGCATCTGTCTCTGGCGGCAGCTCCATGGCTTCTCCCTGACTCTGCCTCCTTTCTCCCAGCATTCCGTTTAGTTTCACTCTCCTAACTCTGTTCCCCTACAGCTCTGCTATAGACCCAAAGCAGTTCCTTTATTTACCAATGGTAATCACAGCATACAGAGGGAAGTCCCACATCATTGTCCTATCAACTTTATTAAACACTGCTGATGACATTCATTTCTTAGCTGTAGCTCTGAAGTTATCCTTCTTCACTCCTTTTCCATACTGTAGTCTTTGGAAGGAAGGCATGGTGTTTAGTCCACAGTTAAGGAGCAGGGAGTTGCCTGCATGCTTCCTTGTGGGTGGAGGAGCTACATAAATTGGAATTCTTTTACACAGAAGGCTTGTATTCCTCCACTACCTGTTTGGACATTTACTAATATCTTTACAAAGATACTGCTATTCATTTTGAGTAATAATCTAACAATATTTTGTTGTCAAAGTATTAAGAATTTATTTAGCTTTAGTATTAGGAACTATCTTAGTTGACATCTGTCCCTTTTTTATATCCTCATGTTTGTGTGCATGTATGTGTGTTTAGCATGGTGAAAATATCATTTATGATTTGTTAGTTAATATGACACATGACACCTTGGATTTGTCAAAAGTCATAGAACTTTATGGTACATTAAGTTGATGTTAATGTAAACAAACAAACATCAATGATAGGTATCTTAGTTACAAGTTTAAAGGTTTAGTTCATTATTGTAATAGTAGGAAACATGATGGTGTACAAGCAGACATGGTGCTGGAGAAGGAGACAAGAATTCTATATCTGGATCAGCAGGCAGCAGGAAATATGGGCCTGGCTGGAGCATTTGGATCCTCAAAACCCACCCCTTAGCGACATACCTTCTCCAACAAGGACACACTTCCTAATAGTGCCACTCCCTGGTGACCAACCATTCAAATCTGTGAGCTTATGGTGACCACTTATTCAAACCACCACAGTGAGGGAGCCCAGAGTGAAATGCAGAATGTCCCAAAAGCAATTTGACTACATTAAAACATGTGAAACAAACTTATTGTGATTATTATTATTTAGACAGGGTCTCATGCAGCCAATCCTCAAACTTGCTAGTGTAGTCAAGGATGGCCTTGAATTCTAGCCTTCCTGCCTTTACTTTCCAAGTGCTAAGCGTGTGTGGATTATGCTGTGATGCCATTTTATTTGGTACTGAAGGTCACACCCAGGCCTGCATGCTTGCTAGCATATTCTACCAACTGAATTACCTTCCCAGTCCCTGAAACAAACTCATTAAAGCGGACCAAATAACTTTGGGAATGAGTGATGTTTGCAAGAATAACATGTAAAATAAACTGAACTGAAGCACAGATCTTTCACTGGTAACAGTTTTACAATTTAGATACTGCTTTACAGGTGTACTAGAACTGAGTACTTACGTGAACAGATGGTGGAGGATGGATGCCAGGGTTTTGTGGAGGTTTAAAGATAGCGTGAGGAAGTAGACTTATCCCTGTGATACTGTTGTCATAGACTTTTTGCCTGCAATACTTTACTTTTGCCCTTCTAATCACTGGCAGATCACATGCTTTGCAAAATAGAGTTTGTAAGCAGCTGACCGTCACGAGGTGAGAACCCAAGACTCAGCTCTGATTCTTTAAGGATAAGGTTTAGATGGCAAGTATTTGTGGGATAAATAAACACTGTGGTCTGAAGCATGAGAACAAGGAACTGAATAGTGAAGTCATTGGCAGTCTTCACATGTGTAGCTGCTGAAGAAGAAGGATGCTGGAACCTTACCAGTAGGCCACAGCCTCCTGGTGATACACAGATGAATAGAAATGGGCTAATTTAAGATGTAAGAGCTAGCTTGGAATATGCCTAAGCTATTGGGCAAACAGTGTTGTAATTAAAATCATTTCTGTGTGATTATTTGAGTCTCGGTGATGGGGAAACGAATGAGCAGTCTCCATTTGCAAAATGGTGCCAACGTGGAGCACAAATTTCCACATAAGGCCTGAGAAAGCTTTTAAAAAGAAAGTATTCTAAACAGAAAAAAGAACAGAGTCAAGCATGGCTTCTTCGTAGCCACATATTTTCAGATAGGCTCTGTTTGCTAGCAGCTAACAGAGGTGCAACTCATTTGAGAGAGAGCTTTCTGACTCAGCATCAGCAGCAAAAACTGCATGACTTCTTTAAGAGATAGTTGTCTGATTCACAACATGAATGACTCTGGCTCTTTTGGAAGCCCCTGCACTTAATGCAGTGTGCTACTAGTTGCTTAATAGCAACATAGACCTGCTGCGTCCCTGGAGCTGAGGCAGTGAGCATGGCTCACAGAGGCGGAAAACATAGCTCTGCCATGTTGGATGTGGTGGAGCCAATAGGCAGAGCCACAGAGTTGGTCCTAGCTACTCCTACTTAGCATTTTTTTTAAAAAAGGGGCACTTCTGGTCAGAAAATGATTACAGATACTCAATAAAGACACATTCAGACAGAAATAAATCTCTAAACAGGTCATAGTGTGTTTTAAAAATGTATATAGGCTTGGGAGAGAAAAAAAGAGTATAAGCAATTATAAAAAGAAATAGTTTGAAAACTAAAACAAAGTCTTTCAAGAGGCAGTAAAAGTAATATAAAAGATTACAGACCATCATAGATTAGAGGAATAAAGATAATAACTATTAAAAAGTAATTTAAAACACCATATAAAATGAAAAATACACAGAGAGCCTGGATTATGTATATTATTGTATTTTTAAAAATTTTTGACTGCAGAGAGACATTTGATTTGGGGAGCTACTAAGCTAAACAAACATACAAATTTTAAGGATATCTTGACTTCAAAATTTGAATATAAGGATATGTTGCAAAAGAGGTTCTAATTTTTTTTCCACAGAAGATGAGAGCCTGTGGACTCCTTTCAGGCTAATGTGTTTTGATGGAACAAGATCCTCTTCCCACAAGGTCTCTGTGAACCATAAAAATACTTTGCCCAAAAAACAGCAGGAAGCAGTTTGGAGAAAACAATGCCCAAGTTCCCAAAATGATTGTTTATAAATGTTTGTTTTCATTTAAAGGAAGTTGATTATAAATGTTTAATAGTCACAGTCAAAGTCTTTCTACAGAAAAAAAAGGGATATGATATAAAAATGAATACTTTACATTGGTATGGACTTTGGCATATTGATACAAATTTAAGGTCAATTTTGCTATATGTATATTTTTACTTATTTTTAAAGTATTATGCTTATATTGCTCATTTAAAAGTGCAATGTCTAATTAAAAATTACAGATTAATAGTCATTTATAATAGTCAAACTTGTAGTTGTGTTTGTTAGGCTTTCTAAATATATAGAGATATATTTCAGTTAGATAGGTAAAAACCTACAGAATATGGCATTCAAAATGTTTTAAGAACCTAGACTTTTCTTGACAGTGAGACATGTCTGCTTCTGGCAGCACCAGTTACTTTACAAGGATGATGGGCATTGGAGAAGCTTGTTATGGAATTTGCCTTCAATGTGACAAGGCTAGCCATTTGGGCAAGAAACTGCTCTTCCCTGGACTGCATGATGGTATGCTATGTAAACTGGACATACAGGAAGACCCATAGAAGAATGACTGCTGAACTTGCCTAAAGAAGGTGAGACCATCCTTCAGGGTTCTTGCTTCATGAAAAAGTCTGCCAGATAGTCTGCAGACACAGAAGAAAGTGACTGACAAGCTACCACTATAGGCAAAACGGTCTTTCAAATCTTCTGCTTCATGGAAAAGTTTGCCAGATACTATGGTCCTGTAGGCTGAAGATGGATGCCCCAATGTTACAGAAGAACTTTGGGTGACTATCCAGGCAGCGAGATGTCTCTGTCAATTCTAGAGTTTTGAAAGTTGCTTACAATGCACTTCCTGTTTGCTTAGTTAATATTGTACCCTTCTGGGGTCTTTGGAGGAGTTGAAGACAGATAGTTATAATTTTCCTTAGTTATTATAAAAGATAAATTAGATATGAAACTTTAGACTCACAAAGAAATACTGTAACTAATTCTTGCCTGATACCTGGTTTATTATATGTAATTTTACTATGTTAAAGTTTAAACCTTATTTTTCATGTAGACAGAAAAGGGGAGTTGATGTGGGATGTCCTTCTGTATATGTGTTGCTCTTATTGATTAATGACTAAAGCTGCTTAGCTCTATGGCAAGGCAGAATATAGCCGTAATGGAAGAGTATAGAGAGGGTAGGTGGAGTCAAGGAGATGCCATGTAGCTGCTGAAGGAGAAGGATGCCAGAACCTTACTGGTAGGTCACAGCCTCCTGGTGATACACAGATTAATAGATAGAAATGGGTTAATTTAAGATGTAAGAGCTAGCTAGGAATATGCCTAAGCTATTGGGCAAACAGTGTTGTAATTAATATAGTTTCTTGTGATTATTCAGGTCTGGGTGACTGGGAAACAAATTCAGTCTCCATTTACAGAAGCTTGTTCAGAAAATGGTTCCATTAGTGTCATCAGAGGGTGGCCGTGGTCTCTTTGATGTCAAATGGTCATATCAGACACTTGTGTAAACTCACATGAAGGGTGGGTGGCTTCAACAGATTTGAGTGACGTCCAGGTCACTCAACTGTAAGACTGCTGTGGCCACCATCACCTTCCTGACCAGTGTATCAGAGGTTCTCTCTATTGCTGGGTGGTGTGGCTTCTAAAATAGATGACAAAAGAAGGAGCCAGAAATAATACGGCTATTGACTCTTGAGGTCATCATGTGAATACTTCAACAGTACACTGTTGAATAAAAACTACAATAAAAGGACACTTTATTTCTTATTCATATTTAAAGTATACTGGAAATGTCTAACCCCTGCAGTATAGATGTTATGATTCTATTTTGAATGTGCTAAGATTCAGATCATATGAGTGACGTGGTTAAGGATACTAATTAAGTGGTAGATATATATGTATATTTATCAGATGTGTGTGTGTGTGGTGTGTGTGTTGCTGCTGCCCATGATTTTCCTTGTAGCATGAGGTACTTTTAAAATATGAATCAAACTCAAGGAATTTGGTATCTCTTTAGGAGATAAGAAAACTTCACAGTTACCAGTCCTCAAATCCCATATTAATATTCTTTTGAAAAGATTTAGTTTTATCGAGATCAAGAGGGAAGTGGCCTATTGTCCGTATGAAGAAAGTGGAGGGGTATTTTCTGCATGGGTCCCCCAGAAAGCAGCAACTTGAAGGCAGCAGTGTCTGCCTTGAATGATAAGAACCTGGTGGAGCTGCTTTGCTCAGTGAAATATCTGGTAATTAAAGAAGGCTCTGGGAGGTGAAGGTATAGCCCATGAGGTCACTTGCACACTACGGTCATGACTGTGTCTTAAGTCTTTACAAAGTGACTGGAGACTGTATCATTAAATTCTTCCAAATGCAGTTTTGATCAACCAATCAGACAAAGTAAAAAAAAAAAATGTATCTTTTGAATATGAATGAGATGTAAATAACTTCTTGAATTAATTTAAATGCAATTAAATTGACAAAATGGAGAAAGAGAGAGAGAGAGGGAATGGTGTCCTCAATCACAGTAGGAAACAATGAGGATAAATGAAACACATTTAAGGAGTCTTTGGAAGGCAAGCAACTGAGCTGACCTAAAAATAAAACAGGCTGTGCAAGTAATATTTTCTACCTCCCTCTCCATGCTACCGCAGGGCTGGTGAGTGGAGCTCATTTCATTTCTTCAACAACTATGGACAGACGAAGGCAAATGAGGGCTCTGGAAAGTCTCTGGATTGCACAGCTCTTCGTATCGCTGATTCTTTTATTGTCAGAAAATTTCCATGAAGTCATTGATCTGTCCTGTGTCAACAGGAGTGTGCCTCTAGGAAAACAGATTAAGACACACCTACTTGTCACCTCAACCTGTAGAAACGCCGTGCCCGGTTCCTCTGTCTGTCTTTTTAAACTCTTCTGGCCTCTTAGTCTAAATGGTAGTCAAGGGAGGAATATCTGTCCAGAAACTTCTTTGAAAAGATTTGCTTTTAATTGTGTGTGCACGTGTGAGTGCATGCTCATGTGAGGGCAGGTACCCTCAGAGATGGGAAGAGAATATTGGACCTGGCCACGAGGCAGTTGTGAGGTGCCTAGTGTGGGTGCTGGGAACTGAACTTAAGTCCTCGGAAAGCGCAGCAAATACTCTTAACGGCAGAGCCATCTCTCTAGCCCCTCCTGTAGATTCTTGACTTGTTCTTACCTATCTCCCAGTTCAATGGCTCTGAAATATCTCTGAACCTGAGGATCAGCTAGGATGGTGCTCCTTCTTAGTACAGAATCCTGCACCAGTGTTGGACTAGGAATCCAGTTGTTTGCATTGTAGTGAACTCTCTGCCTCTTGTCCGCCTCACCTATGCTGATGATGCCTTTGAGGGAGCCCTGGCCTGCACTGCTGCCTGGACTGATGAAGCCCGAGTGTGTCATTCCATTCTGGCCACCTTCAGCAAAGCAAATTAGGGGTCCTGATTGCGTTGCACGCTTGTTGCGTTTCCCATTTTACCAAAAACATAGCTCCCCTTTCCCACGTTACCAGGACAACATAGTACATATAGCATCCCCATGCCTTGGTGGAGCAAGGAGCTAAAAACCACTAGCAGTGGCTGGGAGTGAGGACACCAGCATTTCTAATAGCCTGGAATCTCCTTGCAGACTCCTTGACACGTAACTGAACGAGCATAGCAATATCCTGATAGTATTTCAGGCTATGTGAGTGCAGATCCCCGCCCCCCCACACATATTTTTTTTGCCTAGAAATGACTTAGAAGAAGCTTGTGGTCACACAATGTCCAAATGTTAGCTGAAGCCTTAGGGAACTAGAAATTTTCTTTACTGAGAGATGATGTTCTTTCTACAAATGCAGATACCTTTATTACACAAATATCAATATATTTTAAACAATTTTAAGAATTCTGTGCTTTATCAAAATATATAGGTGTAGTCAATAGATGCTCCAGCTACTACAGCTGTCGTGTAAGGTTTTTTACCCTCAGGTTGTGACCAACTTGTATGACTCATTCATTTAACAGTTGTTTACAGTGCCCCAGGCTTGCTCCTTGGTTCTGTACGTGAAACCACATCTCATGTACCCCTGACTGGCCTGAAACTTGTTATGCAACTGACTTCTGATCTTCTTGCCTCTCCTCTTAAGTGTTGGGATTCCAGGCCTGCACCATCAAGGCCAGTTGTGCAGTGATGGGGACCAAGCCCAGGACTTCATGCGTGTTAGGCAAACACTCTATCAACTGAGCTACATCTCAAGCTTCCAGCTTCTCTTGTCTACTTTGTTTACTTAAAAAAATTAATGTTTTTAATTGAAGAATTACATCCCTTCCCCTTCCTTCCTCCTACCCCTCCCAACTACTCTCCCTCAAATAATATCCCCCCTCAAGTTGATAGCCTCTTCTTATTTGCTTGTATTTGGTGCACAAATACACACATGTAATTTTTAACTTTTATTTAGGAGGGGGACACATATGTCAGGATACACATGTGAAATCAGAAGATGAGAAGATGACTCTTTCCATTATGTGGGTGCCAGGGATTGAACCAGGGTTGTTAGGCTTGAATCCATCTCCCTGCTTCCACTGTCTGTTTTTTTCTTTTCTTTTCTTATTAAGGATCATATCGATTAAAACTCTCTTACTTGATGTTAAAGGCTGGGAATAATTTATTCTTACAGTTGCACCCATCTGTTCAAGAAAAATGTATACTTTATTCTTCAGCTAAAAGGCTACAACCTAGAAAAATCACTCAGTTTTCCTTTAGGTTAAATCCCCGCAGCTATATTCTAGCTTTATTTTGTTGGAGTTTCCTAATGATCTAGAAAACCATATGAAAGCACAGTAGTGGTTTACCTAATCCGGATTCGGACTTGAATTTACACCTCGTAGACCCTCCCACTTCTTATCTTGGCTTTCGCCCCTCGCTCACACCTCCCTAATCAGAGAGGATTAGCTACCCTCAGAGCAATCTGGGAAGCTGTTTCTTCCACAGCACAACGCTGGTGCCAAGGGCTGGAGAGGGAATTGAAGAGATGAATGCTAATGAAGACACACGCTGTTGTGTTCCAAGCCTACAGGATCAAATGGCTCCTCGTGTTGTTTCCTTTAGTTTCACTGAGCATCCCAAGGCTTCATAAAACAGAGCAAAACCTAGAACTTCTTGGTGTTCCTCTTGCATGGAGTGCTTTAGGGAATCTTGCAAGAGAGTCCTCTATAGACCTTGGCCGCTCAGCTTGATCTTATTTGGGTCCCCTATCTCTGTGTGCCTATAGGAGTGGAAAAAAATCAGTGAGTGGCAGCTGTCATTTATAGGGAGGCAGTGTGGGCTGCCACTGAATGCTAATCACTGGGAAGCGTTTAGGGGGAACTGCAGGAACTTTGGGTTTGTGGCAAATGAGTCATTAGCATAGTGAGATGGACTGAAAGTTTAGTACTGAGCTGCAGAGTCACCCAAAACCTTATGACTGACTGCTAAACTTGGTAACAGTCCAGGGAAGGAGCAAACAAACAACCAAGTCGTCCTAAACAGTAGTGAGTGACTTTGGATGGGTGTAATGAGGTGAGCACCACTGCGTATGAAGTTGAAAGCGTCTGACCAATTTAGGACCAAAAGAAGCGGGAGACCAGACTGTTAAATAAAATATCAATTACAACCTCCAACCTGCCCAGGTCGCTGATGGTGTAGACTCTCAGTTTCTCTGGAGGGGTGGTCCCTGGAGCAGACTGGCTTGCGTTTGCTGTGGATCGACTCTCTGCACACAAACTGCAGCGAAGCACAACACAGCTTTCCCTAAGAAACGATTTCCTCGCTCTCAGCAAAACAGGCGCCTGTCTTGGGAAGCTTTTCTTGAAACACTGGGCAGCGTTCGTTCTCATCCCCGCGCCCTTCCTTCATCATTTCCATATCTAGCCACAAGAAGAGGGGAGTTAATGATTCATTTGCTCCCTGATGACCCTTTGAATAACTGGACTGCGATGTATCAGCCAGACTCCAGGTCCCCCGCTCTCCCCCTCTGGCTTCTCTGGTTTGGCTTTAATATTTACAGCCTCCTTGTTGGTCTACATGCCTGAACGCCCGAAGGAAGCAAAACATTTATTGCCTCTCCCTCCCTGAGTTTGGAGCTGTTTCACCCAGCCCCATTCCCGCCTTTGACATCACGGGGAGGCTCCTAGCTGGGCACAGTCTGCCTGCTCTCCTCCGCCTCAGCTGGTCCTTTTACCCAAACAAACAATGGATTCTGACTCCGACTCACCTTTCAACTACTCCTGGCCTTCCTTCCCCAAGATGAAGATTCGGCGCAGGGCATCCAAGAAAGGTAGATAGATCATGGTGCCTTTTGTTTGCCCAGAGCCAAACCCCGGCACCTCCCGCTCTTACCTCTCTGCCGTGCATTTCCCTGCCTGCCTGGCTGCCTGCTTGCGAGTGTAGTTCGTGTTTTCACACGTCTTTTAGAGCTCTTGCTGTCCAAACACTTTGTGTGTGGACTCCCAAGACATACTTATTTCCTTTTTCTGTTCCTTCTACTTTAAAAACTACTTTAATGTGACTATCCATACTTAAAAAAAAAATGCAGGGGTCAGGGAGGTGGCTGGTGGGAGGGGGGGTCACTGCAAGGTAAATGTTTTGGATTCATTTAATCAGAGTTACCTTGGAGTTACCTTGACAATAGAGTCCTGTTGATTTAAACATGTCTAGACTTTGTAAAGTTTAAAGAGAACGAGCGCTTGCTACTTACTTTATGCTTCTAATTTTTTTTTTAACGTTTTGGAATTAATTGCTTAAGGAACATTTGTTCGTAAAAGGTTCTATCTAAAGATTTTGTAGTTGTTACAAGGAAAGGATTTAGAAACAGTGATTTCAACAAGAAAGTCTCCGGGAACGCGGAGACCAATCTGTTTGCCTCGAGTCATAACAAGTAAGCAAGGTCACCCAGAAGGAAGAAGGGCCTGGAATCTCTGGTGGTGCTGGTGGAAGGGACTTGCCTGGTTTATTTCCTCTTCTTGGGCCCTCACCATAATGTGGGCTTAGCAATCAAGGGGAAAGTTCTCCGGGAAGTACTGAGAGAAGGGAGACTCTCACTTCCTGGACTGAGCGGCAAAGGTGGTCCTTGTTGCCTTCTGAGACTTAAAAAAGCCAGAGAGGTAGTGGGCAGCCCTTCCCATCCCTTGTCTTGTGTACAGACTTGAGTGGTCTTACTTTTAACTCCAGGGGGAAGGATCATGGAAGATGGCTGGTTAAGGGGCATTTCTCCTTTCGTTTCTGTCTTCTGGAGCTTGCCAACTCTGTACAGCAGTGACGTACCTAAGGTACTTTGTGTTCGCACAGGGGACGGACTCCTGTCATAGTCCATTTACCTGGTTAGCTTCAAGGATTTTCTTCTGACCGTCCAGGATAAGATAAAGGTGTTGTTTGTTTGTTTGCTTTTTAGCTGGGCTTAACACAATTTTAGGAATAAGATGAGTTGGACAGGAGGGGAAGCAGGAAGCCTCAGCCCCAACACCTTTCTCAGGCTTTAAAGGCAACCATAAGATACCTTAATACTTAGTGTTTAATATATTGTTTGGTTATCCTGTCTTAAAACCAATTTCTTCTTTATTTTGTACCCAAGGAAAGGGTTCGTTTTGTTTTACAAGGTTTTATTGAGTTTATAGATATAAGGAAGGGATTTTAAAATATGAGTGGTAAAGCTTGTCCCCCTTTAAAAGGTGCAGTTCATTTATTAAAGGGCATAGGGTATTGTTATACATGATTCTGGGAGAAGGCACACGCAGGGCAGCAGCCACCAGCATGTAAAAGTGAGCCCGTCCCTAGACAGAAGCAGAGTAAAACTGTAACGAAGGGGAAATCTGGGTAAAAATCCGGTAATCTTTGTGTTTCTCCTACCTTTTCAGGTCTTTTGTGATTTGCAGTTATTATCAAACCATAAAGTTTTACCAAGTATGACTTATGTCCAAGAGGAGAGATACACGGAGGCCCTAAAAACTGAGGGTGCAAGTTTAGTTGTGGGATACTGGGGAGCGTCGCCAGAGCAGGTTATGTTAATTTTATATTTCTGATGTCCGGACAATCTAGTGGGTGCCCATACTTTGGTGGCTGGGACTCCAGGTAGAGAACAACCTGGGAGGGAAGGGATTAGGACTGGAAGCCAGGGAGAGCCTTGAGAGCCAGTGGAGTGGTAGGAACACATGAATCACATTCTCCCTTTAAACCCAAATCTGGAGCACTGCCAGCCCGAGCCAGAGCGAAAGTCATAGCAAAGCTATGTATAAATTAAACCTGGTTCAAGTGAAAGCAAGTACATGGGTAGGAAAATGATTAACTCTTTGCCCCCAGCAAGCAAAAGACAAGTGAGAATGAAATCTGTAGGGCGGCATGGGGAATTTTTAGACTGCATAGCGCACGTCCCTCCTTGTTTAAGTGACCTAGTTGTGAAGAAAGTGATTGGTCCTGATGTAATATCAGCTGGACAGAATCCCAGACCCATAAACCCTTAGAGAGCCACAAGGGTTATAGAGATGAGCCAGGCCAGCCCCCTTACCTCTGTGTGCAGGAGGTAGAGCTCAGAGAGGCCCAGCAAAGAAATGATCGAATACTCCAACAAACGTCTCTGGAGTGGCAGATGCTTAACAGGGCAGGTCAGCACTGGGCAGGTCTCCCAGGGACCAAGAGCACCAGTTCCTCCTCTCCCCCATTTAGTAGCAAAACAGCAGCAGCAGCAGCAACAACAACAACAACAAAACCATAAGAAATCTGACGTTGACAAGGTCTCACTATAGAGTCCTGGCTGGCTTGAATTTGCCATGTAGAACAGGCTGGCCTTGAACTCAGAGATCTGCCAGTCTCTGCTTCCCAAGCACTAGGATTAAAGGAGTGTGCCACCACACCGGGTCCAATAATTCTGCTTTTCTAGCTCAGCAGCCAGTTTGTGAAGAACGCACTTTCTCGTCTTTGAAAGGGTAATACCATTGTTAGTGCCTCTTCACCAGTTAAGATTTTCTCTTCTTTCTCTCTACCTGTCCTCCTGTGTCTTCCTGTGTGTGTATGTGTGTGTGTATGTGTGTGTGTGTGTGTGTGTGTGTGTGTGTGTGTGTATGTATGTGTGTGTGCTGAGGCTAAACGTTAACCTCCGACATTGTTCCTTAAGAGCTGTCCCTCTTTTCCGAGACAAGGATTCCCCCTGGGACCTGGGGCTTACGATGAAGTCAGGCCAGCTCTCACTTCCCCAATACTGGACAGAGCTTACAAGCCTCTGCCACCACACTTGTTTTTTTCTCCTTGGGGACAGAACTCGGCTGCTCATGTTCTATAGTAAGCAGTGGACCCGCTGGGTCGTGTCCCTGGCTTCTCTCCCTTTCCTTTCAGTCATCAGCAAAGTTATTCTCCCTGGAGGTCCAGCTGCGTTGGAAGTCTTGAAGGAGGATCTTAGGGCTTTGAATTTATGGTCTGTTAAGCAAATGTCTCTTGTATTCATTAAGGTGTACGCTCTTCTAGTCTTTGCTATTGGCTCTCGACTTCACCCTCTTTGCTTGTATTTCTTTCCCCCTCTCCTGTCCGTTTTCAGTTCTTCGATAGATGTTCAGATGCGGCCACACTCCCAGCTTGCTTAGTGAGTGACACGAAGTTTCAACAGGGGTTTGTAAACAAGAAAACCCAACAAACAGTATTTTAACTCAGAACTTGCTTTTCCTCCTGCCTTCAGAGAAGGAGACTATGTCACCATTCTTTGGAAATTACGTGTGTCTCTGGGAGGGGCTCATGGGAGCAGTTAAAGCCAAGTTGCCCAACATGAGACCTGGGGAGGCCATTCTCAGAAGCTGTCCTCCGTCATCTCATGGGCAGCCCCACGACAAGTCGCTTTTGGAGCCCAGTGGTTACTAATTGGAGTCGGTCAGAACCCATGACCGTTCTGCTTCAGGGGCTCTAGGAATGCCTGGATTTTTGTTTTGTTGGTTTCAGTAGGCAAATCAACAGAGAAATGTAATGTTTGCTAATCAAAGATTAATCATAAAAAAAAACCCACAGAGATTGGACTTCATGAAGATTTCCCATCATTATCATTCAATCTTGGAAGGGCATACCTTGACGTAAGTCATCAGACCCTCGGGAATGTCGGCATAGGCTCCCCTTCATGCATTTTGTCCACTCTGCAGCGTCTCTGTCTCTCCTCCCCCGGGTCATAGCTGGTCCCTCTTCAGGGAGGTGGAATGTGAAGAGATGCCACTTTTCTCTCCGTGTGGGCAGAGCCTCCTGAGTTCCAAAGGAGCCAGTACAAACTAGAAAGTCTGACAAGCCTGCAAAGCTTGGGTAATCCTAGAATTGTGCAGTCACGACCAGTCTAAACAGCACTGTGTGATGCTTGACCGATTGTTGCTGAACTACAGTGGATACTTGCTGGAGAGAGCACATGATTCTTACAACAGCTCTGTAATAAGGAGTTGTCTCTGTTCTCTAAGGGAGGAACGCAAGGCTCAGAGAGTGCTGCCGTTTGGGTGTGACTTGTGCTAGCTAAGGGTGCGTATGTTGGCAGTTCGATCCCAGGATAGTATTGGTAAGATGTTGAGACTGAGATGAAGTAAGACCCAGAGGAGGTCGTTAGGTCACAAAAGGCCCTTCCCTTGGAAGGGATTACGCCAGTTCTTTTGGGACCCTTGTTAGTTCTCGAGAAGATTGGTATGAAACAGCAAGACTGGCCCTTGTGTGTCTTCAGGAGGCCTGGCTTACGTGGGATGTCTCCCTTGATAGCTCATGCTGCGACGCTCTTGTGCTCTTGTCGCTGTTCCATCCATTCCCTTTCCTTATTGAAGTGGTTACCAGTCTCTGCGCTTCCTAGAATACCTTTGGAGTCAGCTTTGAAACACTCTGTTATCTGTGGTTATCACAAAGTATCTGAAGTTAGGTAACTTATACATCAAAAGGGTCTGTTTAGCTCACAGTTCGGGATGTTTAAAGTTGAAACAGTAGCATTGACTCTTATGAGGGCTCCTTCGCTGTCACATCACAAGGCCACACCTACTTCAGCAAGGCCAAACCTTGCTACACCCTCAGCATTCTTATGTGAGTCTATGGGGAACATTCTTATTCAAACCATCACAGGGTGAGCATGCTAGGAAATCCACAGCCTTCTAGATGGAGAGAGAGACGGACAGAATGGTGAAGTGTGCCGGAGCGAGATGACAGTGCTCCACTTTCCCTTCTGTGCTGGGGTCTTCCTGTGTTACTCAGTCTGGTCTTGAACTCTGGGGTTTAAATGATCCTCATGTTCCAGCCTCCCCAGTAGTACGACTACAAACATGCGACACCCTACTTGGCTTGTTTTGTTCTGGACATGACTTGAAGAATGGGTCTTTGATCTGAAAAGTAACTCTTGGTTTGCATTTAGAAGTATGATGACATTTCCGAAGTTTAGTGATAATTGTTAAAGGCAGATTGCTTTAGCTTCATGAGCTTGCTCATTCCCTTCCTCCTTTTCATGGAATAGACATGTGTGTGTGTGTGTGTGTGTGTGTGTGTGTGTGTGTGTGTGTGTTTGGGTTTAATCTAGAAATTTACAAGGAAATTAATAGGTCACTTCAGAAAGTCTTACGACAAATCTTAGGGACTGGAGAGGTGACTCAGCAGTTAAGAGCACTGAGTGCTTTTCCACAGGACCCAGGTTGAATTCCAGGTTCAATTAGCACCCACATGGCATCTAACAGCTGTCTGTAACTCCAAGATCTGACACACTCACACCGACAAACATGCAGGCAAACACCAATGCACACAAAATAAAAATAAATAAATAATTTTTTAAAAAAATGTCTTCCCTTTAAGGTGACATAACTCGCTAAGGTGTCTTTGCTCTCAGTGTGTTTCTCGGAGAGTAGTTTCAATGCCAGACTGCCCAGAAGTGCCTCTCTGTCATAAAGGAAAGGGGCTGCATTGCAAGTCTGTGGCAGACAACACCGATAACAATAGCTTCATCCTCCCCTTAGTTGAACAAATGCTTAGCCAAATTTTTGAAAGTGATCCCCCCTCCCATCTCTGTAAGAGGAAAGAAAACAGTATTACCATTTATTGTCTCTGTGTCTGAGGAACTTCTCCCCAAGTCCTACAGGAGAGACTGGTACAACTTACTGTTGAATCCACAGTGAAGAGGGGGCAGGCATCCTGACTGGGAATGTAATTTGGTGGGGAGGCTTGCTTGCCTAGTGTATGTAAGACGTATGCTTGTTCAGCCCCAGCCCCAGCCCTGAACAAAAACCACACAAAAATTGAAAAGTCGTAGGAAGGTAGGGTGGAAGACATCACCAAGGGGATGGCACTCGGCAGCCTGTGGTGTGATGGGTTTGCACAGGCAGTGTGACCCCTCCAAACAAATGCTGAGTCAGACGTGCACAGAGCAGAAGAAAGGGATGGAAAAGAGCCCAGTCGTGTGCACTGTTGATCCACGGGGATGCGGAAATCCTGTGCAACGCTCGCGTTTCACTGGCCTCCGTGCCTATCTATTTGTGCGCTTGGCACCTCCCCTTTCCAGCACTCACGTGAGCATGTGCCTTCCGAGGTATGCTGACTGGGGCTCTCACCCATTGAGACCAACCCCAGTGATAAGCCTGCAGTGGGCACATCACCCAGACGGAGCCGGTCAGAATCCTTGCTTTGGATGAAATGCTTTTCTTCTCGGCTGGCATCTCTGGAGAAGTTGGCGACGAAGCCATTCGTTATAGAAAGCTAGTCTGTAGTCAGAAGGAATGCAAAGAGAAGCAAATAAGGCTCCAGGCCTGTGCACTAGTCTCTGAGGCTCCCATAGCTGCCCACTTCCCTACTCAAGCGCTGGCTATTAAATCCCAATTCTGTGAGTTAACCTCATGGTCTCCTTTATTCCTTTTCATTCTGAGAAGTTTCGGGGAATATCTCTTCTCACAAACTGGAAACCTCTGACTTTTCCATCAAAATGCAGCTCATAGACCCTTTCCCAGGTCTCCCCTGTCTCCCTCAGAGGTCGGCATTCTGTCTCAGGCACCATTCTGCTTGCTATGTGTTATTCCCATGGCCCTTCTCCTTCTCTGTCACAGCTGACATTTCACATCTCTACGCTGAGTTCCCGGAAGGTGGGGTTCTCCTATGCGTCCCACATCGCCAGTGTTGGGTCATGGAAGGCAGACAGTAAATATTGATTTGCTTCCTTTTTATTTTCGTCTACAGCCAGCCTTATTTCCACAAAGTATGCTGTATAGCTGGTGGGATGGGGCAGTGGGGGAAGAGTGTATTTTCTTAGATTTCTGCTGCCGACTCTTTACCCCTTCCTTGTTAGTATTTAATATGTTTTCCTGGTGAGACTGGAGGGCAGTTGGTGGTAAGGGGAGCCTGGTTCTTGAATCTGTGCAGATTCTGAATCTTTCTGGGTCTTACTGAACTGACCTAGCTTTTTCTCAGAAATGTGACTTCTTGAGTTTGGCACCTGTGACCAAGATCCACTGCTGGGGCATCGCCTGGTGTCAGCAGGGCTTGGTGACTCTCCTCCTGGACTTCTAGTGATTTGGCTTTCCCTTGGCCCTCATATGACAGAAATTGGGGTCTCTGTCCTTGGATGCAGTTCCAGACGCTGTCTCCAGGAACATTTACCACACGTCTTCTTTCACACGGTGGTGGCTGTGAGAGGCAGCCATACATCCTCAATCTACCCCTGATTGCTTCTCTCTGGGGTGTTTGGGATCTCAGACGGCCTCCCTGGCACATAGGCAACTGGAAGCAACCTGGAGAAGCCAAGACTGGCACTTCTAGGTGATTTTTTTGTGTGTGAACCTCATTTCCTCAGGATTCAGATGATCTGAATGAAAAAAATAAAGCCCACCCAATCTTAGAGTGGACACCGTCTCACACTTCTTCCCAGGCAGAGGAACCACTTATCTGTGCCTTTAACCTTCATTCTCCTCACAGTGGAGAGCCCTGACCATGGACAGATCAGTTTCCCCCATAAAGGAGTACGATTTAGAAATTCAGCAGTGTTTCTCAGCAGAAGAAACCTGGAATGATTTGAGGACTTGCCAGGCATTGCTTAGCTTTCATTATTCATTCACTTGCCCACACTCATTCATTCATTCAAAATGCTCTTGTTGAAGACCCTGAAGAAATAAGTGACTTTATTACAGTTCCAAGACTAGTTCTCTGTTCTGCTAATGTAGCGCTTTGCCTATGGTAGAACTCAATAGCTTCTGATGACTTTTGGGGGTAGAAGCGTGTATCGCTCTGAAGGTAAGTCCTAGGGTTGCCAAAACTCCTTGCAGCACTAGAAATGAACAAAAATCATGTCTGTGTGCCAGTGTCTGTCCATAGGAAGGATATGAATTATTCATTGAGTTCCCACGATGATGACGTCTGGGGACATCTTCCTTAGCCGCTTGTTAATGTTTGCAAAGAACAACAGCAACAAAGGAAAACGCTTTCTATTTCTGTGGCCGTCAGTTCTGTCTTGGGTCTCGTGCCATGGGCTAGTTTCTACAGCTTGCCAGCGTTGGCTTTATGATCATTTACTTCAGGCCTCGGAGGATTGAGCCAAGAAAAAACGGGATTGTTGACTGAATCGAATCACACCAAAGTCCACACACCAACACAATATCTACTTGAGTGCCTGGTGGGAACGAGAGCAGAAACAAATTATTTACCCACTTGAGAGTCCATTCAAATGTGAACATGCACGTTGGAAGGCCACTTTGTGCTGCTAGCATTAGGAATGAGGACTAGGAAAGATTTAGCGGAAATGGTGGCAAGAGAATGATTGCTCTTTCTCCCTGCTTCTCACTTTCCTTGTTGCCTCTTGGGTGTAATGGAGGAGCGGTGGTGGGCTAGTTTCTCATTCAGTAATTAGAACTGTTGAGTCTTTCAAACAGCAGAAAGGACTTTGCTAAAGATCTGATATAATGGAACCAAAAATAACTGGGTGTGGACAAAAGGATGTTTGACCCTCTCAGAAAGGCCTTTCACCCCAGGAGTCTACTGGCTTCTGTGTTTGGCTATCATTCTTGGTAGAAGGACTAGGCAGTGAGGCAAGATTCCAGGAGGTAAAGCAAGTTCTGGGGACATTGGACATTTTGGTATGATGGTCAGAGGTTTCTTGTTTTCTCTATTGGCCTTCTCTTGGTACAGACTGAGATCTACAAGTAACCTAGCTTCCATCCAACCCACAGGAAATTCCTGGACTGGAGATCTTTCTGGAATCTGGATAATTTTCTGTGTAGCCACAGGTCCAGCTCAGAAAAGCTTGAGGTGAGATCTTCCATGCCAAGACTAATGCCAGCAAAGCCCCGAGAGAGCCCTGAAGAGGAGTGGCTAAGGAGAAGAGCAACAGTTCTCTGGGCATGGCCGCTCTTAGTGTGAGGGCACTGTGTACTTGCTTCTGCATCGCAGAGAAATCAGCTCGCGGGCCTTCTGTGCATCCCAGAACTTCACAAAGGCCGCTTAAATCGGGAAACAGAGACAAGGGAGAGGGTTAGTTGTTGGTCATCGCTGGGTTTGTGCCGCAGTAGTGCAGTCCCTCACTCACCTGGACTGGGTTACCACTGCCCCTCTCCTTTGGTCTGAATTTTATTCTCCCACTTTTATCTGCTAGTTCTGGGGTGGAATCCAGGGCTTTGTGCACTGTGGCTGAGCTATGCCCCCAACCCACCTCACATTTCAAGACATGAATGTGGGAGGGGGAGGGGGAGAGCGGTCAGTATGTGTTATGTGCATGTTTGAAATTTGACATGAAATATGTACATTTGTCAAGTATAAATGTAAACAACAGAAATACAGTAACTAGAAAAATGAATATGTTAATACCCATGTGGTTATGGAGAATGTAGATGGCAGGTGGCTACAAATAGCCCTGTGTATGTTCTTGATAATACACTTGTGCATGTATTACCTGATACAGGTGACTTACTGATAAACTGCCGTTTTGCATGAAAAGACACATTGCAAAAGAAATGAGCTCCCCCCTTGTTTTTTTTATGTTGTTCTTGAACAATCTAGAGATTGTAGGTCATAAAGATTTGAAATTAAAAACAAAATATATTTCATGACATGCAGCTATCTTTTGACATCTTGGTTTTCCTCTCCAGCTTTTTCCCCTGGGTATTTTGAATGTTGTGCTGTTGAAACAAAATGAAATTTTACATCTTCTGTTTGATGGATGTTTTCTCAGCTAGGCTCACACTATCATATCCTGGCAGCAAGTTACCAGGAGAAATTGCACACAGGGGACCCAGGAAATAGGCAAGCACACCCAGGGATAAGTCCCACTGTAGCATATTAATGAGACTTCTTAATGGGAAAATACCAGACATTGTTCAAATACCATTTCCTTTAAATTTTTTAAGTGCACGTGCTATGTAAATTGTCTTAATAGTAATCTATTTGTTACAAAACTGATGGAAATTTCAAATTTTCCTTCTTGTATATTGTAACACTGTAAAAATAAAGTCGTGCCTACTTTGTCTCGGATGTATGCCATATTGTATAGTCAGAGGCATTCATTTGTGAAGAGAAAAATTAAAATGATGTTATTTCTTGACAGTTCATTCTTCTAAGAATAATAAAAATGATTATAGATAATTCATCCAGACTTTTACACACGCACACATTCTCTCCTTCCCTCTTTTCCTCCCCCCTCTTCCTCCCCCCCCTCTCTCTCTCTCACACACACACACACACACAGAGAGAGAGAGAGAGAGAGAGAGAGAGAGAGAGAGAGAAAGGGTGGTTCAGAATTGTCTGCCAGACTAGATTGAAGCTGTGCCTGCATTTCTAAAACAATTTCTATGAAATATTTGAGCATATATCAGTTTTTATGTTTGCGATAGCAACATTTTTTGGAAAACAAGAAGGTCATGCTACTGCTAAAGCATCTTTCTTTCTTTCTTTCTTTCTTTCTTTCTTTCTTTCTTTCTTTCTTTCTTTCTTTCTTTCTTTCCCCAAGGCCAGGTGTTTATTATGCATTCAATGTATCTGTTGAATCTCCATTATGAAATGCTCACCAATATTAGGAATATTAATTTCACATTAATCTTTAAATTGATTAGTCTCTGCTAGAGCATATTCCAGAGTCAAACATTATTTCTTTTGTTTCAAAACAGAGCATTCAGTAACCTCAGAGATATAGTAAAGTACTTGGAGCCTAGCAAGGTGGTTGCCAGTTATTGGTTATGTGATCTTGGGGACCTTGAATGACACCTTGGTTTCCTTGCCTGTGTTAATTGGGAATCAGATAATTGAATAGCATCACAGATGTCTGGTTCGTAAAGGGGACATTGCATGCAGTTGTCATAGCTGTGCCACGCCGTGTGGATGGACCGGCTGTGCCGAAGATGATGCTTTGGTTATATTTCATGTTTTATTCTTTCTTGATCAATGCCTTTCCCCATCCCTCCCCCTGTTCCTTCGTTTATAATTTCACCTGATGTCCCCTTATTTCTTCAGAAGAGAGCAAGTACCTGTAGTCTACTCTGTTAGGTTTTTGAGGCAGAATCCCTCTGTGCAGTCCAAATAGTTTACACTCACAATCCCCCTCCCTCAGCCTCCTGAGTACTGGGATTATAGCCTTGTGCCACCATCAACAGATCCTGATGTTTTGAGTGAGGGAGTTAAATAGTGCTCTTCTCAGGCTGTTGATATCAGGGGCAAAGGAAGTCAGGGTCTCTATTGTTTCATTTGCACTGTTTATTGGTCAGACCCAACCAGGAAGTTACCTCTGCCTGGAGAAGTGAAATGAAAATTTCTTCTCTGAGGTGTGGTGGATGCTTGGGAAGGAGAGCCTGTTGGCCCTGCTGAGACTTGGCAGGCGACAGTAATGATGTGCCTTGAGGATGTTTGCAGAGGTCAGAGAAGTAGAGAGGCCTGGGTTGGGCCCAGTGGGTCATACAACTAGCAGGTTCATGGTGAATGTTGGGAAAAGAGTTGGAAGGAGAGGGAGAGAGAAGGAAGTCTGGAGAAGAACTAGAAAAACTGGGACAAAGCCAAGGAAACTTCCAGAAGCCAAGAAGACATTTCAGCGTCCCCCATCCCACAAGAGGATTCTTTTAATTGTTCCTGGTTCAAGTTTATTCTTTCTTTCTTTCTTTCTTTCTTTCTTTCTTTCTTTCTTTCTTTCTTTCTTTCTTTCTCTCTCTCTCTTTCCTTCCTTCCTTCCTTCCTTCCTTCCTTCTTTCTTTCTTTCTTTTTTTCTGTTCTTGTTTGTTTGTTTGTTTGTTTTTCAAGACAGGGTTTCTCTGTGTAGCCCTGGCTGCCCTGGAACTTGCTCTGTAGACCAGGCTGGCCTTGAACTCACAGAGTTCCGCCTGCCTCTGTCTCCCAAGTGCTGGGATTAATGGCATGCACCACCACTGCCTGGCACAAATTTCTTCTTTAGAGGTGAAATTATTACTTATTTCCACAGTTACTGATTGCATATTGCATATGGCCCGGCCTGCTTCTTGGCACTGGGGACAAAGAGAATAGAATGTTTAAAGTCACTCTTCTTCCAGGACTTAAGTTGTTGGAAGGAAGTGGATGCATGGAGTAAGCAGATATAACTGGTGGAAGAGATGATGAAGTAGATTGTGAGTGGTGGAAAAATGCTGCCACTGGGTGCCAATGGATAAGACAGAAGCTGTCCTAGGAGGGCCACTGCTGCCACAGATGATATTGGTCACTGTTTCATAGGGGGCCTCCCACTGAATCCTGCAGCCAGGATTACCTAGTGTGCCTGGCTAGTTAGTCTCAGTAAATCCTCCTGTGTTCATATAGTTCTATGTTTTTGTTATTTTGTCTCCCTGCCTCCTCCGGAGCTGAGGACTGATCCCAGGACCTTGCTAGATGAGTGCTCTACTATTGAGCTAAACCCTCAACCCCCAGTTCTATGTTTAAGATAAAGCACACTGCAGGAAGAGGAAAAGGAAGGCAGGAAGGAGGGAGGGAGAGAGGAGGGGGAGAGGGAGGAAAGGAAGGAAGGAAAGAAGGAAGGAAGGAAGGGAGGAAGGAAAGAAGGAAAGAAGGAAAGAAGGGAATGAATGAGACTAACTTGCCTAGCTGTGGTCAAGAAACTTTGGGAGTGCAAAGCCCTATGTAGCTTTTGTGGCAGGAGCTTGGCAGGGAGCGGGCGAGAGCAAGCCAGGCAGCAGCTTTGGAGGAAGCTGGCCACAGGTTTGTTTATGTCTGGGTGTGTTTCTCTTACATAACTAGGCAAATCGGCTACACTTTCCTTTAGCTACCAGGCCTGGCCTTCCAGAAGGCAAGCTGGCTTTCATCAGAAGTCAGCTTGTAGACATCCAGGCTGTTCTATGTTGGTAACCACTCCCTGTCAGATTTGTAGCATCTCTGAGAGAAGCGAGGCCCTTCAGCCTCCTCCTCCCTCCCTTCTTGGTGCCAAAGGGCCCTCTTTCCAGGACAAAAATATCTCCCTTGTTATCTCCTGCCACTAGAGCATCTGGCATAGCTAGGAAGTACTGATGGGAATCTGTGGTTTAGGAGCCCCAGCAGAGCTACCCAGTAGCAAGGATAATAACTGTAGAAGGACCGGGGATCCCCTGAGCAGTTGTTGGTCCTGTAGGATCCTCAGGAAGAAGCTGGCCCCCACCCGCTCTGTCTTGTCATACCCTCTCATCCCTGAGCCGCCCCCGCTGTTCTGGGGACGCAGCATCTCTGACCGATTCCACTTAGCAGTTATAATCCCTCTTCCTTCTTCAAGAATGAAGAAATGTTCATTCTTGAGTCCTGGGAGAGAAATCCTATTGGAAGTGAGATAAAAGCAGCATTTTCCATGGTTTTTATGCAGCACATGCAATGTGTGGTGTGTTCCGGTTGCCTTGGGTTTGGTTGTTGTCTTGTTTTGCTTTTATGAGACTGAGTCTCGTGTAGCCCAGACTGGCCTTAAATGTGTTGTCTAGCCAAGGGTGAATGTGAACTCCTGATCTTCTTGGCTCTACCTCCTAAGTGCTGGGGTTATAGGAGTTGCTGCCACAACAGTCTTGGGTTGTTTTTAAACATGTGCCGTTATAGTTACATGAAATTGTTTGCTTGCTGTTTGTTTTATTTATTGTGTGTGTCCATGGAATGTATAAGTCAGAGAACAACTTTGTGGGCTTGGTTTTTTTCCTGCTTCACATGGGTCCTGGTGGTGGGGACTCACCAGGCTTGTCCTTATACCTCCTGAACCACTTGATTGGCCCAAAGTATTTTTAAAAATCACCACTGCACATAAATATTAAAGGCCAACCCTGGGATCTGGAGAGACTCTGTCACAGTAGGCCATCCTTGGGGTGACAGAGCAATGACAAGGTCTGGGAAAAGCTGTTTGGGAGGTGGCTAGCTTCATGCTGGGTCACACCAGGTCACACCCGCGCTGAGCCACTCACACCTAGCTGCATAGGTAGGTTTCGAGCATCTCCTCTCTGACAGAGTGACAGCAGCATTTCAGGGCAGGAGGTTTATTTGGGTCAAAGTTTCGTGGGAGAGAAGATGTGGCAGAGAGGCTCAGTGTATGTGGATGGGAACTGGTGGCTGTGACTTCTCTCGTGGGGAGAGCCTTCACTGTCTGTCAGTGTCTGCCAGCTGGGCCCCACAGCCTTCTAGAACAGTACCTCAAGGTGGGGACCAAGTCTTCAAGCATATGAGCTTGAAGGGGCCGTTTCACAATCAACCTGTAGCAATTCGTTACTGCTTTTGCAAGTTGCTCTGTGTATCTCTCTCTCTCTCTCTCTCTCTCTCTCTCTCTCTCTCTCTCTTTCTCTCTCTCTCTCTGTGTGTGTGTGTGTGTGTGTGTTCCTGCCCTCGTGGAAGCCGGAGTACAGCCTCAGTATCCTTCCCCGAGTGCTGTTTTTACTTGAGAGAGCTCTCCGATTTGCATGGGACTCCCTAAGTAGTTTGCTTTGGCTGCTTAGTGAGCTCTAGGGATGCGTCCGCCTCCCCAGCACCGGGATTACATGCCTGTGTCGCCGGGCACAGCTTTTTCTTTTTTAATCTTCTACCCCAACCTGGGTTCTGATACTAACGCTTGGGTGGCAAGTGGTTTAGTGACTGAGCTTCCTCAGGCTCTCGCAGTCTTTCCGTCTGCCCGTTGTTAAGGAGAGACTTTTAGCTGGACACATTACATCATTAGTGCTTCTTTGGGATTCTGGAATCTCCATGTATTTAACAGAGAAGACAGGCAGGCTCCTAGCTTGAGTAGATAGCTATACTTGGAATTTACTGTATTGCTTCACTTCTGTAACCTTTAGCTTGTCCATTCCTTTCTATTTTTGTTGGGGGGGGGGGACTGGCTTTCTGTTTATACTGGGGATAAGGTATTTCTTTAAGACAATGTCATTTAAAAAGTATATGGATTTGATGGAAATACTAAAAAATGTGCAACGTAGCTGTTGTGTTGCTGCAGAAAAATGTGAAATTAGGAGAGGAATGGCAACGGTTTGAGATGTTTTGGTCCATTATCACTTGTCGCTACTGTTGTAGAGACTCACAGTCTCTTCTTCGTGAATCTGGGATCGTCTGTATTTGGGAATTGTCTTTTTGGCATGGGGCTTGCACTTTGTGAGTTGTGACTCTTGTAGAAGACCCTGGGGCACCGCAGTCACCTAGACTACTTGTGTCTCTGTGACAAATGTCTGAATGTTGACCTTAAGCGGGGGAAATAAAGACTTTACCTGAGTTTGAGTTAGATTTGGTCACTAAATAGATTTGTGAAACCAATGTATGAAGAAAAAAAAAAAGATTTTCAGAGCTTTGACTAAATTACTGCTAAGGAATCGTTCGTAGTCCTGCCTCTGTAACTCAATCAAATCATTTTCTAAGCCCTAATCAAATTAGTAATTCCGAAAACAAATTAGACTCTAAGCCTCCAAACTCAGCCATCTCGTAGTTTATTCTGTGACACGGGCATGGTCCCCTGACATGACTCGGAGGGCACAGGTTTATAACGGACAAAGTTCGTCCTACCTGTGTGCTGGAAAACAGCAGGAGTTTCTGATCCTGCTCATTGCTGGAGTAAGTGGTCGGCATTCTGCACACAGTGTTGTTGGTCGTTACAAACAAGGCTCTTGGGGACTGGAGACAGGCCTGTTAAAAGTGCTTGCTATTTCAGAGGGTCAGAGTTTGATCCCAGCACCCTCCCCTGCAGGGTAACTACCACCCGTGACTCCCAGGGGATCTGATGTCCTTCGAAGACCTCCTCAGACCTCCACAAGCACTTATATGTGTGTGTGAATACTGTGTGTGTGAATCCATGCCCACAGAAAAAAAATCAAACTGTTGGTAGCAGAGCAATACATTTCATCTAAGTCCCTCAAGTTGGGGCGAGCTTTTACTTGATTCTGTATCTTTCCAATTAAATCTATTCATTGCTTGTTGTCTTCTTAGGTCAATCCAGTTATGAATGAAGTCTTAATAGGGCAGCCCCCAGAAAAGAGGTGCATGGCCTCTAAGTGTGAAGGCAGAAATGCCAGGTGTTTCATGTCTGTATAAGCAAAGCACCGTAAAACAGCCCTGCTGGATTAATCACATGCCCCGAGGCCATGTTGTATTATTTGTGATGGCTTTCAAACATTCTCCAGAGTGACAAATGAGCATTGGAAGTGTGTTGCTGCGTCATGGATGTATAACTCATGGAGCTTCTTCTGTGGAATCAGAATGAGTGTGTATAGCCATTGGTCATAAAGGTCATACTTGTGAGGTGCCTGTGGGCTTCGTGTGTATCACGTTGCTAGCTAGTGAAGCACACTAATGAAATAATCAATTATGGTTATAAGAAAATATTTTCTTCTATTTTGTATATTTTCTTAAGAAACTAAATAAAACCCAGTTTTGGGGTTCTTGGAAATGAGATCAAGATTTGTGATCTGAAGCCAGGGCCATTTGGTTTATTCGATTCATATGTCTTTGTATCTTTTATGTCCTCCAGAACTTTCTGTGGAAAAATAGAATTTTAAAATATAGACCAGTAGTCATGAGTAATAATTCACAATCTGATTTTACCTATGACAGAGCTAAGCCAGACAGTGGGATACAAGCCAATTCTAATGGCCTTGGGACAGTATTGTCTCCTTGTTTTGTTTCTAAGACAGGGTCTTATTATGTATCCCTGGCTGGTCTAAAACTTGCTATGTAGACCGGGCTGGTCTCAAATTCACAGAGACCCGCCTTTGTCTGCCACCCTGCTGGGTGTGAAGGTGTGCGTCACTGCACCCAATCCATTTCTCTCCATTTTGTATCTATTCAAGAAAACTTGCTAGGTAGCTCTGCTTGTAGAGCTATACCATAAATCTACCCTATTAAAGTCACTTACAGATACAATACTATGGCTCATTTTATTATCTTGTACTTCATCCTGATCATAATTAAAGACCTTAATAATGACAGCAAGCATTAATGCCAGCCACACATCATGTTAATGGAGCACTTACTGTCAGCTGCTGTAGGCAGCCAGGCTCGTTTCACTGCACACAGAGGCAAGAGTGGGGCTGCTCTGCCTTCACAGATGGGAGGACTCCACGGAGGTGTCTGGAGATTGAATAAACAGACCGGGCACAGGGAGCCAGGCCTCTGGCTTGCACAGGCTTTTATTGCCTTCAACTCTGCACTCCCTGCAAACACAGTAGCATCTCAACTGTCCAGGACCCCATTCTGAGCAGCATTTGCTATCTGAAAGCAAAGCTGAGACCAAAGAAGAGACCACGGAAGCAAAAGCCATTTCAAAATTCAAAACGAAGGAAAGAGCCCCCTGTGAGGGCTTGTGGGTGATCCAGAGCCCCCACTGCTGGGCTTCGTGCTGTCTTTGGATCGTTAGTAACTCAGTCTAACCCCATCACATACTTGAGAAGCGTGGTGCTAACAATTATTTCATGTTATTAGTAAAGGAGATGGAGTGAAGGTTAATGTGTGAGAATTTAAAGGTCTCCCATGAAGGGGGAGTCTGTGCTTGCAGTGGGCTAATATTTATCTGTCTAGAACTATTCAAGTTTCAGATAACAGAAAAGATCTCGGTATAGAAGAGACAGTACTTGCACTATAGCTCTTAAGGTGTCAAGATAGAAAATGCCATGTTAAAATGCATTTTTTTTGTTTTGTTTTTTGACTAACAAGGCAAGACTTGGTTGTAAGAGAAATTGCTCACACTTGGTCATTTCCTAATCCTGTTCATTTCTTCTAGATCACTCCTTTGATGGTTTCAAAAAGTCCAAGCATGCCCCAACGTCCCATGCTGCGGGCCAGCTCTCTGACGTGCTGAATGGGGGTGATGAAGTCTATGCTAACTGCATGGTGATTGATCAGGTAAGGCATGCTGAAGTGACCAGGGGAATAGGAACCACTTTCCAAAGAGAGAGAGAGAGAGAGAGAGAGAGAGAGAGAGAGAGAGAGAGAGAGAGATAGCAAGTTTTTCTTGTGATCATTTGAGAATTGTAGCTTAAGCCTCACCCTAATCTTTAACTGGGATTCTTCCTTGGTGTACAGAATACCTTACTCCACCAAGAAGCACTAGAAGGGAAGGGTCTTGAGTATAGCCAGGAGGAACGAGAAAGCTCTTAGGTGCAGACGGACAGCAAGTGGCAGTGAGGGGCCAGTATCATTCATCTAGCTTTTCAATAAGTGCTGTGTCTGTGGCAAATTATGTGTTCAAATCTAGCAGGCAGAAGTGAGGAGGTAGATACCCGATCCCAGCGCATCTGTTGTGATCGTCTTTCATCCTTATAACATGCGAGCCGGTGTGTGTTGAGATGGTAGAACTTTGATGTGTTGAGAGTACAGTGTCTGGACCGCTTAGAATTTCCCCACTCCTCGCCCATTTTAGAGACTTGTGGGCTTGAGCTCAGGGCAGAGCTGAGATGCATCAGCTCTCTCAGATTTGGTTTGGTTCTGCGACTCAGTCACCTCAAAGCTTTTTGGTATTTGCAAATTTAAATATTCTTATAAAAGTGAATGTTTTTTCACATCCTAATTTGGCAGAATTTGATGCAGTTTTCTTGGATAATTTTGATAATATGAGATTGCTGCCTTTACCTGCTACCTTGAAAAGTAATCTCCTTATAGACATGCCATACTCACGTACACGTATGCACACATACACATGCATTCACACGTGCACACACACACTAAATGGACATTAAGGTGTTTTCCCATTTTCTTGTCTAGCAGATCTCTGCTTCGGCCTGTAGTTGAGTGCTCCACTCCTCTGCTTTGGTGTCATGAAGCAGGGTTGCAATAAATGCATACTATAAATTGCAGAGGGCTGGGGTGGAACCCAAAATGATGGAGAAACCAATAAATCAGAGTACGGCGTGAGTCCTTCAGGTTCAGGATGATCAGCCTGTGTGTCTTATAAGCGGGTATTTACATGTCAGGTTTATTATATTTGTGATGACGTTTAAGATTTATTTTCTAGCCCTTTGGGGGGATAGTTGACAAAGATGATATGTGCTGAAGTCTACAAGGTGATGTGTTGAGAGGCATGTGACTTGTGAAGTGCAAATGATGGTTCTATGCTGTGGGAGCAGAAACGGTTCTTAAGGAGCCTGGTTGGATTTCCCCGATATACCCAGAACGGGGTTTCTGGATTGTGTGGTGGTTGTGTTTTGAATTTTATTTTGTTTTTTTGAAGACTCTCTGTTGTTTTCAATGATGAGTGTGCTAATTTACATCTTCCATCAACAGCATGCCAGGACTTCCTTCTCTAGCTCCTTGCTAACTCTTTCCTGCTGCCTTCCGGTGACAGAAAGCTGTAACGTGACAGACACTTTGCTGTGGGTTTGGTTTGCACTGGTGTCAGCGGACATCTTTTCATGCGCACGGTGCCCATTAGGAAGTCTTCTTTGGGGAAATGTCTGTTTAGGTCCTTTGCTCATTTAAAAATGAATCGTTCGCTCTCTCTCTTTCTCTCTCTCTCTCTCTCTCTCTCTCTCTCTCTCTCTCTCTCATGTGTGTGTGTGTATTATATGTGTGCACAAACCACAGTGTCAATGTGGAGGTCAGAGGACACCAGTTCTTTCTCCCTGCGAACATAAGGCTATCTTTGCATTTCTCTCTGTCTTTTCAAAATCCTTTCAACAGTGTTTTATAGTTTTCAGCATACAGGTATTTCTTATCTTAATGATATTTTCTTGCATTATCTCCATAATTTCAGTGGACTTTTCAAGTCTTTATTCCATCTTGTTCTAAGCCTCACTGGACAGATTATTGATCCTACTTTGATTTTCCCCGACTATTGTGGATGTTTCAGCTTTATGTGGGGAAATTGTTATTATAATATTCAAAAATGCATTAAAATTGAAAAAAAGGTGAACTTAGGTTATAATTTTCATTTATGACTGCTTTAGATGAGAGAAATGCTGCTTTAATAAGATGAAACAAACAAGAAAAAAGAGAACGCAGACAGCCCAATTCAGTAAGCATAGTATAGGATCGCTGAATTTGTACAGTTAAGACAAACTTGGCTAGCCTGGCTGGCTGGCCAGCACGCTACAGGCGTCCTTCATCGTTTTCTGCTGTTGGAGTCACAGATACACACCACCATGCCTGGCTTTTCTATGGGGTCCCCCAATACCAACTGAGGTATTCCCCTAGCCCTTCCCGTTACTCGTAGCATCCCATTTGCTGCCTGGAGCATTTGTATTGGTTTTTGTCGTAGTAGATTATTAAGATGATGGTTGATGATCCAGGACCCTAACAATCCCACTCCCTCTGCCTTTCCCTCCTCCTTTATCCCTTCACTCTTTGGCACTAGGAATGGAATCCAGGGCTTTGCATTTGCTAGGCTGCTCTCACCACGGAGCTCCTTCTGCAGCCTCCAGTCCCCTCTACAGGGGTGTGGCTCTCTTCCTTTTCACTGCCTGTTCCTGGGAAATGATGCCTTTGGGCAGCCAGCCCTAATTCACAATCACATGTAAGCCCGTGTCTCAGAGCAAGTGTTCCGATCAGCCAGAGCTCTTTTCCTTGAGCGCAGCGGGGACTGCTGTCTATGATAGGTTTCAGGTCCCCCCCCCCCCCCCCGACTTCCTTCTCTTTCTCCGCTGTTCCTTCCCAGGCCTTTCCCACTTTCTGATGAGTGCTCTGCTATGGATACAGTGTTGCTTGTTGACTTTCATGCTTATTTTATTTGCAGGTAATTTGAGGTTTAAGCATTAAAAAAATCTTCTAGTTATACAATGTGCTTTATGTAGTTTGAGTCATTAGTGATGTTATTAGGGAACCTCAGACGTCTGTACCCATGTGACAATTCTTATGAAGCATGTGTTGAATACAGAGTGTACTCTTTGGTGTTCTCTCAGGTGTTTAACAACATATGCCCCTCGTTTTGAGGTAGTGGGTCATAAAGTGTTAAAAGGACAGCCAGGTTCTGCTTAGTTCACAGGCTTATGGGTAAGTGGTAGAGGATCACGGAATAGACCACACGAACACAAACCCAGCGTGAAGGAATTTGATTACATAAAGCACAAATTAGAAGAAAAAGATAAATATGGTGGAGATTTTTTTTTTTTTAAAACTCTGGGGGTTTTGTTGATTTTAATCAAACCGCTTCTTCCTGCTATTGTTTGGCACAATGTTCTCTTTCAATGTCCAGGTTGGTGATTTGGACATCAGCTATATCAACATAGAGGGACTCTCGGCCCATACAAGCCCCGAATCCATGAGGTCCACTCTGGGGCCTCAGGCTTGCAGACACATCCCTCCTCCTGACTCCAGTCCCTGTGGGCATCCACTCGGTGAGGACAGTGAGGGGCCGGCGAGCACTGCAGCCCTGCAGCCCTGCATGTCACCGGCCAGCTCCTGCACTTCTCAGTTGAACCTTCCTTTTGGTCTTCATGAATTTGAGAAGGAGCAGGGTCATCTCAAGAAAAGAAGGTAAGATGTTTCTCTCTGGAGGAAAACTGCGGGGAACGGGGAAAAGGTTTCTTTTTAAAGATTGTCCTTATTGCTATCTTTCTCTATATCAAAATGCTATCCCCCTTTTATTTCCTGTATATGTTCATTTGAAAGTAAGGCAGTTAAGAAAGCCAACAAAAGCTGGGTAGTGGTGGCGCATGCCTTTAATCCCAGCACTCAGGAGGCAGAGGCAGACGGATCTCTGTGAGTTTGAGGCCAGCCTGGTCTACAAGAACTAGTTCCAGGACAGGCAGCAAAGCTACAGAGAAACCCTGTCTCGAAAAACAAACAAACAAACAAAAACCCCAAAACCAAAAAACAAATAAACAAACAAAAAAGAAAGCCAACAATAATGCAGGAAAGGAAAACCACAATTCTGAGTAGTAGTATATTGGTAGAAATTGAAAAGTCTGACATTGCCAAGATTGTGACGTGAACTCACTGGTGGCTGAGGGAAGAGCATCGTGTAACAAGTTTGGAAAACGATTTGCATCGTCTTGTCGCTACTATTGACCAGCAGACCAACATATCAGAATTTGTAGCAGAAGGAAATAGCTCAGCTGGGAACTAGACGTGTAGCTATACCTTGTCTTAAACTGTATAAATGGAATGCTGTACAGGTCAAGAAAATGAATTAAATACAAGTGTGTATATATGGTGTGCATCTCAAAGACATGAAGTTGAAAAAAGGAAGCTACAAACAGATTTAATTTTCACAGAATGCAAAATAAGACAAACTATTGCATATGCACATAAGCTATAAAGAGAAAGAAGAGAATGGGGAGGGAAAAATCCCTAATTTCAGGACAGTTGCGGGAAAGCAGAAGGAGAGTGGGCTAGAGCGGGCTAGAAGGACTTTGCCTGGACTTGTCTTTCAAGCTGGGTAGGCTCATAAAGGCTGTATTTTCTTCTGGTACACATGAAATACCATTTTTTAAAAAGTGCGATTGTACATGTCATGGTGACATATATTTGTGTGTGTTCATGCTCTCTGTGTCCATTTCCTTTAGGAAATAAGCCAGTTTCCACTTTCCTTATGGGTTAATCTACTTTTCTCTCATGTCTTAACCCTGTGAGTCTGTGTTTAATTTCACAGGTGACGTTAGAGATCAGTAAACTTATCATATACACGTGTGTATGTAAATGTTTATCTACAAATGTACATGCATGTAGACGAACAGATGCTCAGAAGAGCTATAGTTGACCAAGCAGAGACGAGGAGGGAACCAGTGTCAGTGGACACCATCCACTGGGTGTATGTCTATGTGGATCTACAGACTGGGTTTCTTATAGTGCCAGGTATTGATATTGAAGGCTATTTTGGCCGTAAGTCCTAAAATCCTCACTTCGGGTTTGTGTTTTATCTTATGGTTTTGTGGATGCTGGAGAGAGGTTATTATTATTATTATTATTATTATTATTATCATTATTATTATTATTATTATTATTTGCATTGTAGGATCTTTGGGGCTTTGAACCTCTGCACTGGGGTAAGAAACTGTCAGTGTAGCCAGACTCCATACTGTGTGTGATTTGATACATTCTGGCAGAATCTTTTGGGTCTGTTAAGTGCCCTTCAGGTCTCAAGAAGTGGGTTGCTTAAAGAGCCATTTGAGAAATATAAGGCAGAAAAAGTACAAATGGTTATTCTGCTCTCTTTATGAAAATATTCCCAGAACTTCAAATTGATGTCTTCATGTTCTGTTGTGGAAACTTTTCTTGCTACAGATAGTTTCCTTTTTATAATAACAGAAAAACTAAGCAAGCACTCAGGAGGCAGAAGTAGGAAGATGGCAAGTTCAAGGTCAGCTTGGGCTACGCAGCACTATATAAACATATCTGCACACCTACCCACTTGCATACACACACACACACACACACACACACACACACACACACACACACATGGTTGTTATTGGGAGGAACAGAAGCTGTTCTCCCCCAAACACGCTTTACCAGCACTCTTCCAGTCTTGAGAAATGAGAATAGTGCAGGGATAGAAGGGGGGCTGGTGGCTGCAGATATTTGGTTTTAGCCTTGAGATGACTCCCGTCAGTGAATGCTGTCATGGAGTGAACAGCCCGAGAGACAATAAACCGTAGTGAAATTTAGTAAGAGAACAATTTCGTGAGAGACCAGGAACTTCTAACAAAAGAGGAATTTGCGGGCACAGAGTCAAAACTGTGGATGATATAGGGACAAGGCTAACCCAAACAAATCTTACATTTCCTGAGGGTCAGAGCAATATTAAATGGGGCAGCACACGCTAATCCCGATGCTGCAGCTCTCTGCCCACTCCGTATCTATTATGTTACTGTAGGATTTTCCTGACTTCGCAGGACAGAAGATGCTCCCAGAATCCATTCTAAATCCTACCTCAGTGCACAAAGGATGTGACGATTTGTAGAGAAGATGACTGCGAAGAAGGAAAGCACTCACAGCCACACTGACCCTTTTGGGAAGTGTGGGTTTACCATGACATACAAACCAGTCTGCCGTCTTAGCAGGAGAGGAATGGGTATCTTTGACTAACTGTCTTAGTCACAGTTGACCTACTTTCCCGAAGGAGACAATAACAAGTTGTGATTAACATTTGTCCCGTGACAGATAACGTGCAGTTTAGTTATTCCTATTCTCAGTTCTTTCTCAGCTATAGTCAAGGTATTGGGAACGAGTCAGGGTAGGAAACTTATCTAATTATAAGCATGGAGTAAGAACTCTGTCTGAGAGTCACAGTTTATGAAATCAATATTCCACTATTATATGACCCATGTTTTTTTAAAAAAGTCAAAAGAGACAATTTAAATTTTCATCTTCCATTGTTTGTAGTTCCAACAAGATGGTTTCCCAGTGCTGTGTTGGATGAAAACCTCATCCTCTAGCACTGAAACAGTCAAGGAAAATAATAAAAAAAATTCCCATGTGATAATGCATCCATGACCACCTATGGCCACCCATGGCCTTGATGCTTGATGCAATGGTTTAAAATGTAAATGCTATGGGGGACTGAACCTTGAAAGTGTGCAGTCACATTCTGTCCTTTGATGCTGTGGTTATGAACGTTAAATAGGAGGAAAGAAGTTGTAGTCAGGCAGAAGGAATCTTTGCTTCCATCTGAGACAAAATCCTTAGTAGGAAGTCTCTGAAAGTGACCATCTCACGTTGACGTGCTTGAGGCTTGACACGCAGTTTATCTCTGACCCTTGTCTTGACTCCGAAGGTGAGACCTTCACGGCACTCCCCTCTTGTACTCACCGCTGCCCGTCTGACTTTCCAACCGAAGGGATGGTAACTGTGTCTTTCCTGTGTCATTGCCCGGAGGCTGCTGTGCAAACAGCCCTGTGGATCAGCATCACTGGCACGTTTAGTATGTGAAGGGTGGCTATACAGGACTGGTAATGGTGCTTACAAAACATAAATAGTGAAGTTGTCACTATCACACCCACTTCTGTAAAGTCATTGAAATGGAGTGTCGGGCTGTTTTAGGCCTCCAACCAGTTCCCAAATCATGACACATCGATTTCTTATTCGTTTTGAATGCTCGACCTTAGCTCTTTGCTGGCTAGCTCTTTTAACTTAGCCTGTTTCTGTTCATCTGCCGTTGCCTTGGGGTGTTTCGCTTTTTTCTTTCTGAATATCTTACTTTCACTGCTTCTCTGTGTCTGGCTGGTGTCTGCCTGACTCCTTACCCCGGCCTTGCTCTTTCCTTCTCTTTCATTCTGTTCTCCCCTCCTGAGCCTGGATTTCTCCTCCTCTTTGATGTCCCTGCCCTCCAGCCATGCCTATCCCTCCCCTGCCTAGCTATTGACCATTAACTCTTTACTAGACCAATCAGGTACCTTAGGTAGGCAAGGTGAAACAAATCCAAAACATCTTTACATAATTAAAAACACATTTTTACATTTTTAAAACAAGTGCAGCATAAAGAGAAGCAAACCACCTTTACACAGCTAAAGTAATGTTCTGCAGCATAAACAAATGTAGCACATTTTTGTCTAATTAAAATAATATTCCACAGAAAATGGCTTTTGCTAGGTAGGACCAACCATTTGGGGACACATGAAGTTTTGTTTAAAGGGCTGGTGAGGTGGCTCAGCGGTAGAGGTACTTGCCACCAAGCATGACATCCTGACTGTGCTCGCCAGGTTCCGTATGGTGGTAAGAGAGAACTAACTCTTATGGATTGTTCTCCAACTTCCACGTGTGTGCAGGTGGCACACACACCCCCACTTGTGCACAAAGGAGAAAAAACAATAAAAATGTTTATTGGAAAAGTTATAAAAAGCAGTATCAATGAAAAATTATGTGGGCACTCATTGCATCTCACACCAGTGATAGGAATCTGAACACAGAAAATCAAAACCCAGCATCTATCTGACCGCTTACCGAATGATCTGTTTCATGCTCTAGTTCCAGCCTGGATGCCCTGAATGCCGACAGTGAGGGAGAAGGGCATCCTCAGCCCCCCATCTGCTATGCTGTGGGCTCTCAGAGTTCCTCAAGAACGGGGCTTCCTAGTGGAGATGAACTGGATTCTTTTGAGACCAGCGCTGAAGCAGATTGTAATATCTCCAGGACTGAATCGCTTTCCCTATCCAGTACTCTGCATTCAAAGGTATTCTCCTTGGCTTTATTCAACTTATTGTAAATGCACAGAACGTGTTCTCAATGCCCCCACCTCCACCTACAGGACAGGTTCTGTCTTCTTCCCACAGGAGAAATGCTTGTGTATGTGTTGAGAGGGACTTCGGTGACCTCTGTTTTTTTTAATATCCGTGACTCCATTTTAACTTTTACAACTCTTCCAGCAGTTGGTTGATGTTATTGACTCACAGGGAGTACATCCCATTTTTACGTACTTGGGAGATGTTACTATTTCAGTTAATATTCCTGCTCTCCTTCCTGCCACAGGGTGAGGCAAACTGATGATACTGATTTCAGTGGTCAAGCTTGTTTATGCACATAATCTTTAGTCTGGTCCAGGCGAGGAGGTAGATGATCTCAATAAGTCAGAGGTGACGTTTACTGGATGTTCCTGGCTTCACGAGCCAATCTCCAATGTTACTCACTTCTTCATTTTGAAGTTTAATTTTTCTTGATAATTTCATGAGTTTCATGGACTCCCAGAAACTGAACGACAATCAGGGAGCCTGCATGGGGCTGACCTAGGCACTCTGCGTGTATGTTAGAATTGTGTAGCGTGGTCTTCCTGTGAGACTCCTCACAGAGGGAGCAGGGGCTGTCTCCAACTCTTTCACAGGCTTTCCGGACCCTATTCCTTATACTGACTTACCTTGCCCAGCCTTAATACATGGGGATGTGCTTAGTCTTACTGCAACTTACTACGCCATGTTTTGTTGATATTCCTGGGAGACCTGCTTTTTCCTAAACAGAAACAGAGAAGGAGTGGACTAGGGGTGGGAACAGAGGGGGTGGGTGGGAGAGAGGGGCTGGGAGGGGAGGAGGAAGGAGATACTGGCCGGGGTTTAAAATAAAAAAATAAATTTATTAAAAACAAATAAATACTTTAATTTAGTTTCTCAAAGCAAACTCTTCTGTTTGAACATTATTTATTTTTTCTATTTGAATTCTGTTATAGTCCAGTCATTTTCCTCTTAAATTATATTTATACACTACTGTAAAACAATGTGTGAAATGCCAAGGTTCTACCCAGAACATGGGGTTAGTAAGATAAGACCTTACCTTTGCAGTGTACCCTGTAATGTACCAAACGGTTTTATGTATGTGAAAAATACAGAGGCTTTTCTTAGCCCATCTAAGATGTAAGTAGCACTTTTATTTTATGTTTTGAAAGCATTAGAGTTTTGACTAGGTGGCCCCAGGTTGGTCACCTGTCATTGCTAAAATTAAGGTCTTCTAACCTCCATTCTGAATCCATTTTCCTGTGTAGCCTGGAAATCTATGCCCGTCTTTTGAACCTGAACATCATGTGATAATTCTGGATTATAAGAATAGAAGTGTGAATGAAAACTATTCAAGAAAAAGATAGGTTATGGTTGTGAACGCTAATGCTAGCTAGTTTTGAATGGAATGTGAAAACCTTATCATTCCTTGGAATGAACTGCAGCTCTTTGGAAACAGTTTCACGTTGATTTGAAAGAAGATTCTTGCTGTGAAGCGCAGCTTCTCCTGCCTCCGTAATTACTCAGCATAGCGTCGCCAAAAGATTTTAGACAGCTTCCAAAGTTCCATCGCCATGAACAGTGGTTACCATGCACGATTTAAGAGAGAGGATGGCTTCTGGTGGTTTCCTTGTGGCCAGTTCCCTGCTCGGGTTAGAGTACAGCTCAACATCCGGGGACTCAGCCTCTGGGCCCAGTGGGTGCTCCTACATAAGGCCCCTAAGCCAAGGCCCCTTGAAGCCAGGAGAGGCTTCTGTCCTCAGCTCTGTCCTAGGCTCTTTAACCAATGGCTGCCATGAACTTTCTCTAGAGGCTACCGCTAGCCCTGTAAATTTAAACAGCCATTTGAAAGCTTAAAACCTCTTATAATTAGACATAGCTGTTTCTCTACCTTCTAAAATTGCTTAAGGAAAGAGATCTCGGTTAGTATATAATTTTGTTTAAATGCTGGAGTGTAAACTAACAAAAAAAAATAACCTGTGTAAAAACAAACTAATGCCACGGCTGAACATTCAGAGAAAAAGTCGTGTGATTTAATTTTCTCATTTTTAACCCAGTTGTTGAAATGGTCCAAAGGTATTTTTTTTTTACGTGGATGAGAACTCTTCCACAAAACTCTAGTTTATCAGGGCTTAGATGAAAAGGAGAACGCTGGAAAAGCTTTGAGAGGCAAACAGAGCAAATTATTAAGAAGGTCATGTGAGAAAAGAGATGGCGGGTGCAGATCTCTTATCCCAGCTACGTGGGAGTCCAATACTAACCCAAGATCCGTGCCAGCCTGGGCAACTTAGTAAGACCATGTCTCACAAGGCGCTGTAGAACATGGGCTGAGAATGTAGCTCAGTGATAGAGTGCCTTCCCAGCATGCACAAGGCCCTGGGTTCAATTCCCAGTACAAAGAAATAGCTGCCTGGATGAAGTGCAGGGGTTGGGGCTTTGTTTCGTGATGGTGATTACATAGCGCTGCCCTCTCTCTTAGGAGTCCCTGCTCTCTGGGATTCGCTCACGGTCATACTCCTGCTCGTCACCCAAAGTCTCTGTCGGGAAGTCCCGGCTAGTGCGTGATTTCACGGTGTGCAGCTCCACCGAAGGTAAGCGCTGTCTGCATCTGACTCTGCACTCATTCCATTCCAGAGCAGGCACCCAGCTGGTCGACGTGCATAAAACACACAGGGACTGCAGGCCAGCTCCAGCTCTGCCTCCACAACCGGTTTCTCTAAGCCAAGTAGAATCCTTTCCTTGTTGGATGTCAGCTCTTATAGGTTTCATTTTGATAAAATTATACATGCGTGCCCACTTCTCTGTTGTTTTAGTTTAGTAAAATGGTGCTCTCCAGGATGGTGCAAACAAGAACGGACTTCAGGTATATTCTGTGAGGGCCTTAAAGGGTTTTACTTAAGTGGATTCTGAGAATTACTTTTGTCCTGTATGGATGGTGCTAAGAAGCAGCCACTCAGAGGCAGAGCAGCAGGGCAGATTGGAGGTGTTCCCTTCCTGGTTTAGCCCAGGGCTTGGAAGAGCTGAAATAATACTGTGTTCACGGTACCAATAGCTACATCTCAGCATTTGAAGAAAGAGCAGCCATGTAAGGAAGCAGAAACATAACTTTTATACGATAAACTTGTATTAAAATATAGCATAGCTGCAAGAAACAAGGCATCTTAGAGGAGTGTGTTGAATTTTCAAAAGTGGATTCTGCCTCCAAATAGAAAACTTATGGGCAGTGTAGAGCTCTCCTGGGAGCTGCTCTCGTTCGTTCGCTGCCCTCAGTTTAAACTTTGCTTTGATATGTAATTAGTTCACCCTTCCCTGTAACATGAGGGCGCCATATGTAACATGAGGGGGCCGACTTGTCGGGGTTTCCGTCCTGCCCGGTACCCCCCAGCCAGCAAACCCCAAAGAAAATCACATACGGGACTCCATAAGATTATAAACTGATTGGCTCATTAGGTCAGGCTTCTTGTTAACTCTTATAACTTATATTAACCCATTATTCTCATCTATGTTAGCCATAATGGCTCCGTACCTTTTTCAGCTGGGCAGGTTACGTGCTGCCTCTTCAGTGGTCTGCACAGGAATGGAGAGAAACCTTCCTGCTTCCCAGAATTTTCCTGTTCTCATTGTATCATCTCTACTTCCTGTCTGGTTTTCCCGCCTATACTGCCTGCCAGGCCAATCAGCGTTTTATTAAAATATGATTGACAGAATACAGACAATTCTCCCACATCACTTCCCGTGGACAGATTATGTGTAATAGTCATATTTAAAGGCTGATATGGGAACATTCGTTTCTGTGTGACATCCTAATAGTTTAATAAAAAATAAACCTTAGTACATCAGACAATGCCCGATTTTCTCCTGAGTCGTCCAAAAACAAGCTGCCAGTTCAGGACTCTCCGCTCCCTCAGCACGCCATGTGTCAGGTTCCTCCTCTTTCCCTTTCTTCTTTTTCTTACTTTGTTCTGGTTTTATTACCATTCTGCGGTTTTGACTTCACGTGAAAGAACGCTAAGCACGTAGCATGAGCTTGGCGATGCTGTTCCAAAGTGAGACGTGTCCTCAGTATCCCAGCAAGATCCGCTGCAAGAGTGAGGTAGACGAGGCCGGGGAGCCACACAGCCAGTACTGCCTCGTGTGTGTCCCCTTTCTCCATCATTAGTGGAGAAGGAAGATGTGGGTCTCTCTCGGCTCTCCAAGTGTCCTGTCAACCTTGGGTTCAGGTCCCTTTAATGATACTCGACACCTTTCCATCAATAGTCCTAGATGGTGACTTAGTTTCACACTATTGTTATTTGGAGAGCATACTTGAATCTTCCGTTCCATGTGAGGTATGGGAGCCTCACTGTTAGAACTGCCGTTTCTCTGGCCTGGAAGGTTTGAAGTCAGTGACCCGACAACAGAAAGGAAATCGACAGCTAAGGAAAAAGTCCCTCGAGCTATACATTTTAAATAAGAGCTTAAATCTCTGCATTTGAATTAGAGGGAATAGAAATACGACACCAGTTTCTTTTTTGCCCTGCTAGTCTATAAATATAATCTCTAAGCAGTGTGTTTAAAAGCAGTTGAATGAAGTTTGAAAGCATTCAGAAGGCAAGAGTTCGAACCAGGTGATTTAGCTTGATGCAACACAACACACACACACACACACAAACACACACACACACACACAGAGAGAGAGAGAGAGAGAGAGAGAGAGAGAGAGAGAATATTGAGGATTCTAGTGGATAGAAACTGTACAGTTGCCAGCGTCTCCATTGACACCATTTATAGGTCAGTCACACCCATTGGACACAAAGGATAATTTACTGTCTAATGGAGAAAAAATAATTTTGATTGTGTTCATATAAGCAAAACACAGGCATAAAAGCTTGTCTAGTTCAAGGAAATATTCAAATGTTTATTGTTTAGTGTGTTAGAATGAATCAAAAGTAAATTGATACTAGCTTTGCTGGTACCTCTCCCTTAATGAATTTTGCATAGTACTCATTTTTCCTCGATTTGAACAGAGACCAAGTCTCCATTTGCCCCAGGGGGATGCACCCCAGGGGGTGCGAGACATAATACAAATACCCAAGCTTAGGATGCATTTGTGCAATTTTTCATTCTTTTAAAACCTTTTTAATTTATTTATTTGTGCATGTAGGTGTTTTGCTTGCATGAAAGTATATGCACCATGTGCATGTCTGGAGACCGGGAGGCCAGCAAGGTATCAGATCCCCTCCAACTGGAATTAGAGATAGTTGTGGGTATTGGGAATTGAACTCAGGCCCTCTGAAAGAGTAGCCAGTGCTCTTAACTACTGAGCCATCTCTCCCTCTTAATCCTTCTTAAAATCTTTTATTTATATTTAATTTATGTTGTATGTGTAGGTATGTGCTTGAGTGTGTGTGTGTCTGTGCGCACACATGCGTGTGTGCACCATGTGCACAGATACCCGGGACAGTAATGAGCTACCCAGTGAATGATGGGAACTAGACTCATGTCCTCTGCTGGAGTAGTGAGTGCCTTAACTACAAAGCCACCTCCCCAGCCCTTCTTTTCTAGTTCTTATTTGGCATATTCTTCCTTATCAGTTCTGAATTTATTTCTTATTCTTTCTCATGCCTTCTTTTCTTTTTGAGTCGAGTGTTTAATGGCAGTAACTTCAGTATTTAATTTTTATATACCTAAAATAAAACCCAGCTTTATAGTTTCCTTTGGTACTTGGTGGATTTCTATAAAAGGAATGTTGTCAATATCAGAATGATAATTGAAACCTCACTGTGAAGTCCACATACAGAGATCTGAGCACTCTAGAGACAGAGGCAGGCAGATCTCTGTGAGTTTGAGGCCAGCCTGGTCTACAGAGTAAGTTTCAGGACAGGCTCCCAAGCTACAGAGAAACCCTGCCTCAAAAAAAAAATAAAAAAAGAAAGAAAAGAAAAAAGAAAGAGAAAGAGAAAGAAAAAGAAAAAGGAAGGAAGGAAATAATTTATAGAGTGATGTCATACTTTAAAAGTTGCTATAAATCCAATTAGATTGTGACCAGTTTCCTTATAATGGACTTTGTAAGTTGATAGGCTTGACTCTTGACTCTCTTACTTTCTTGGAATGTCAACCTATTTATTTATAAGAACAATGACTTAATTTATTTTTTTAAAACTTTATTTAACTTTATTTCATGCATATTGGTATAATGATGTCAGATTCTCTTGAACTGGATTTACAGACAGCTGTGAGCTGCCATGTGGATGCTAGGAATTGAACCCAGGTCCTCTGGAGGAGCAGTCAGTGCTCTTAACCACTGAGCCATCTCACCAGCCCCCATGACTTAATTTAAAAAGCATTTTGCAATGACTATAAAAAGCCTTTGATTTTTCTCAAAGTAGATTTTTCTATTACATGCAAGAACTCAGGGGGTATTTATTTACACGGTGTACATAACTGGCTCATCTTCCTGTATTCCTATTCCCACCCCTTCCCTCACTCTGTATGGTATTGGTGAAGGATTGCCCTTCTCTGTGGGTGGTGTGCTCCTCGGTGCCCGCTCCCGCCCACCCTCTCTCCAGGTCTAACTCAACATCCGCCCTTCGTCCCCATAGTGAGTATTCTGAATCTGTCAATAGAATGGCACCATGTTTGCAGAAACCTGCCCTTCTTCCCCAGCAGGCCAATGGGGAGGGTAGTTCTTCTTTTCCATCAGCCACAGAGTGTATCTCTGATTGCGCTGCTTGAGGATGAGATTTTGGAGTTGTGTTAAGAAAGACCCTTCCCTGTGCTGGCCTTCAAGGCATCCACGGAGCTTTGCTGAAAAGCAGCAGCTTATTGATCCCCTGTGTTGGGGGTTGGTGTTACTAATAAAGGTTGGCGTCCAAGTGAGAAGTACCTTAAAGTAGCCAGTTTTCCATACTGTTTGCAAATCGCGGGCTTCCCTTTGCTGGGGCTAACACACTCCCTGAAGTTACCGAATTGACCTCTTCGCCTCCAAATCGGGGAAAACATCCACCCGCACATGCAGGAGGTCAGTTCTCGCAGGTTTTCTAACTGATGGCGTATAAAATGATGAGTTTGGTGAACATGAGCATCTCAGACTGACAAGTGACTGCTGCTTTGTCTTAGCTTCTTTATTAACTAATTGATTAATTTATTTATTTGTGTGTGTGCCTTCCAGAACAGAGATCGTATAGTTTTCAAGAGCCATCAGGAGAAAAAAGGTACGTTGAGGGTTCTCCTTTCTTCGGGGTCCACTGATCTGTCTTTGCAAATGTCTGTACATCACTTTTCCTCCATGTCCAATAGTTGGTAAGAGGTTTCTGTGTAATAAGCTATGCAAGACCCAGTATTGCCTCTCTGGAATGAGTATAGTTAGCCAGAGGCCTGTTTCCATCCTCAGAGGTACAGGCTGCAGGGCTGCGGACAGGGGGTTCTGTTTTAGGTTCTTTTCCGGTCTGAACATCTCATGAGGACCGCAAGCTTCACAGATTTCAGGATTTCTCTACCTCTAGAAGACTCTCTGTAGCTCCGGTTGCTCAGGTGGTTGCTGTGGAAAGCCCAGAAACACACCTGCCCTTGCCCTCTGTGCATCTCTGCCTAACAGTGTTAGGCCTGATGCAAGTGTGGCCTTCAGCACAGCCAGGCTTCTGCTTAATATGTAGATCTGAGGCTTGAAGCCCAGGCTGCTGTCTATCCTAAGATGTAAAGCTGGTGCCATAGCCCAGCCTGGGAAGAGACCAGGCTGCGTGTGGGAGGGAGGGCTGAGTTCTATTGGCCTTGAACACCTAGCTGGTGTTATTAGCCCTGGACTTGCTACCGGACAAGTGACAGAAATGGCAGACAAGGTTGGCTTGAAGGACTCCCTGGGAAACAGTGAAGTAGTTTTCACTTTGGTGGCGTGAATCCTAGCACTCTGGACTTTTTTAACATCTAGGTAAAGATCAGTGTTTTGCTTTAAAACCTCCCGATGAAAGTAGCAGTAAGAAAAAGGTAGTTTGGGTTCATTTATATTGTTTTAGACAAGAATAGAAAGTCTCAGATACACGAACACCGGAAAACTAAGAATGCCACTGAAGGAGGGGGTGATGACGAGGATGGCATTAACAAAGATGGTGATGACAACGGTGACAGCTGAGGCAGTAGTAACTGACAATTACTGGTGATCATGTGTGCCTCCTGCTGTTCTAAGCAGTTTATATTTAAGGACTCTGTTCCAAACACTGCAATTTGACAATCGTCTAGGTTGTCAATTCCCTGTCTTCAGGATCCTGTCTTTCCAAATGTTGTAGAAATAGTAGGTTGATTATTTAGACTTTTTTTTAAGTAAGATATTTTCCATTGGGAGGTTGTAGGATGAGAAGAGCCAGTACAGCACTTGGCCGGGTCACAGCTTGTGCAGTAGCGTCCCCTGCATGGCACGGTGGGGGAAGTGCCTTTCTTCCCCCTTGTCACTCTGTTTTCCCTCTCCATCTTACCCCTCCCACTCATGCACTTAGAGGGCACAGTCGGGCACAGCAGGGTCAATGTGTCTTCTCCCTGACTCGATTCCTGGTGTCTTGTTGGATCTGCTAAGAAGCTCCCCAGCCGCACCTGGTGCTTTGCCTTGTCATGATGTAGGTAACTGCTCAAGGAACTTCCTTCTCTGGAATTCTCTGACTTAGACCAGTCAGTTTCTGAAAAAAGAACATATCTAAGGTAAAAGAGGACTTACCCCAGACCTTGTAGCCTTACTGCTACAGACAAGCTATTTTTTCACTTCACTGATGCTTACAGATCATCATTATACCGACGACTATCCATTTGAAATTAATTGCTTCTCATTAAATTAATTAGCCTTAAAGCATCTAAGTGTTAAAGAAGTCCAACTATGTTGATCCTCAATTTGCATAGTGGGAACTCACTTTAATACCTTGAAGCCAGTTCATTGAAAATAATAGGTTATCGATAAAATTGATTACGGTTAAGATTTGAAGATTCATATTCTCGATACACCTGAAATATGTGTTTTTCTGTTGAAACAGGTGTCACAGAGGTTTCTGAAGAATAGGGTTTGTAAGATTTTGCAGTGAGAAATCCCATTGGTCATCAACCTGATATCAGAAATAGAACATTTTTGTTTGGGGATATTAAAAAGAACTTCTCCTGAGTTTTGTAGGTTTAGAAGTGACTTAAACAGAGTTAGTTCTTGTCCAAAGCAGCAGGAATGCAGCACAGTCGATTTTGGTTAAAACACAGAATAACCCAATCTCCTGCTTGTGCAGAGAGGCTGCACCCCTCCCCCATTCTCATGACCCAACAGTGGCTCATGTGTGTGCTGGCCGCTCTTCTACCAGGCTGGGTGGTGGTTCTAATGCCTTAATAGTCCATCTTTGTTTGTTCACACTTAGATTTAAGTCTCCTCTCCTCTGAGCCTAAGGGTTGAATGCCATAGTTTTACAGCATTCTAAAGAACATGGTGTGGGGAAGTCAACTTACAGATTTTTAATAAAGACTACTAGTTTCTTCACAAAGCCTCCTGGGATATGGAGAACAGAAATAGAGTTGAGGAACCAGGAATTCAGTTATTTTATTTGGGATAGTTCAGTCTGTCTCTTCTAGGAACGGCTGTATGTACTAGGGGGATGGAAATGGCCATGGTGAAGTTACTTCTGTTTTGCAGCCTTTGTAGCCTGGGCTCCTCCACAGCTTAGTCTCGAGGTACAAACCTGGCTGAGTGGCAGAGGCTGAACCTACAGATGCAGAACCTGTTTCTCTATTGGTGCCCACCAGGGAAACGCCTGTCTCGTGAAAGCCGCTCCTGTGTTCCCAAGATAATAACATCTCCTTCCAGACTGCCAGTTATTTGGCTTCTCTGTCTCAGGAAATTTCTGTTTTCATATTAAGCAGGTGGATGAGTTTTTTTCAGGGTAAGATTATCCAAGTCTATTTCCCAAATATTTCAGTATAATTTCAGGAATATAGGAAAGTTGAAGTAAGTGTATGGCAACTACTTCTTTTGTTGGATTCTGCTGTTGTTAGCATTGCTAGACAGTTGCTTTATCAAATCTAGTTACCTGTTCATTCCTTTATAAGATATACTTTTAATTATGAAGTTGCTATTCTTTCTCTTTGAAATCACTTAAATCCAAAAAAAAAAAAAGTTTAGCCATGTCCATACAGACGTATGTACAACCACGTTTCATGATGCCCTTTGGCTCCCTTTAGGCCTCTAACACCTGGTCACAGAGTCCTTTCTTTGTAGAATTCAGGAAGAAGAATGGGATGAATACATCATTCCTGCAAAATCTGAATCTGAAAAGTACAAAGTGAGTCGGACGTTCAGCTTCCTCATGAACAGGATGACCAGCCCTCGGAACAAATCTAAGGTAATCCAGGGTGTGTGCCTACCCGCTGACAGTGTCTCCTTTAGGTCACCCGCCTTTGCCTCAGTGTGCACCTTTCTTACGAATTCCTGTCAGGTTGTTGGGAATATTACGGCAGCTCCTGCAGGGACAGCCTGTGTTGATGCCTGAGTTCTGTAAGCTTGCCCACTGACAGCTGTCTCCTTTGTCCATTCCCTCCCACTTTTCTGCTGCTTCTGAAGATGAAAAACAAGGAAGCCAAAGACAAAGAAAAACCGAATCGGCACCAGTTTGTCCCAGGAACCTTCTCTGGGGTTCTGCAGTGCTCGGGTTGTGAGAAAACACTCCTAGGGAAAGAGTCACTCCAGTGTGCCAGTAAGTCCTCGAATCCAGCGTGTGATAAATTTTCTCTCCATCCTGCAAGCTCCCCAAGGGTAAAGCCGCTGCTCAGCACCTTTACACAACCCATTATTACCTATGTTAGCCACAAGGCTCAATACCTTTTTCAGCAGGGTAGGTCACATCCTGCTTCTTTGGTGATCTGGATAGGATTCGGGGCAGAGCTTCATTCTTCCCAACATCCTCCTGTTCTCATTGCCCCACCTCTACTTCCTATCTGGTTTTCCTGGCTATACTTCCTGCCTGGCTATCGATCAATAAGCATTTATTTAAAACGTGATTGACAGAATGCAAACAATTCTCCCGCACCACAGGGCCTCGCATATCACTGAGCTGTTTGTCCTGCTGTGGTCAATACTGGTTGTTTGGTACTTTTCATCTGTGGTTGATGACTTTCTTACGTCCAGGCCTATCAACCTCGCTGTCTGCTGGATGTCTCACTGCTTTCAAATGTTGCATGCCTAAAACTGAGCCCTTGCTCCCAGCTCAGTGCTTACAGGCAAGCCAATCCTCCCATCACTCCAAGCAGATACTCATGACAGGATTTTAGAGGATTTGTCCATGACTCCCATTTCTGATTTGCGAGTCCTTTAGCAACTCCACTGGCTCTGTTTTCAGTGTCTATTTCAAGCCCATCCACTTGTCAACCCACTGCTGCTCTCACTGCTCTGAAGCCACCTTTCCTTTAGGTCCCTTATACTTTTGCCACCTCTGTTGGTTTGTTTTCTTTCGCTGTGATAAACACCATTGATCTGGACCAGCAGGTCATTGACAGGAAGAAGCAGGGGATCAGAAAACAAAGAAGATAGGAGTGGTTTGGAATCAAGAGTTCTTATATAAACTGCGATACGCCGAACAAGTTTGTTAAGAAATGTGGCATCTTATATACAGTTTGTAGGGGAAAATGGAACAGAGTCAGCAAAAACTATCATACAATGGAAAGAGATCAGCAGAAAGCTGATCAAGTGATGCTGCACAAAGGAAACAAAGCATAGCTCAAGTGTGTCAGAGACGAGTGCACAAAGCCTTGGGAATTAACCACAGCCCTTCAAGGGGGCAGGGGAGTCGAGTTCTCAGGATCCTGAACACTGTAGCTCCTCCAAGGCCTTGGCCCAAGCCATTACTGGCCTTGCCAAGCATATCTGGGTTCCTTTTCTATGCATCAGGGCCACAGGGAAGGTCCTGGAGCAGCCTGGCCCTCAATACACTATGACCAAAAGCAGCTAGAACAGGAAAGGGTTACCAACCTCATGCATCCTGATCACAGCGCATCATCAAGGAAATCCAGGACAGGAGCTCAAACAGGGCAGGAACTGAAGCAGGAAACATGGAAGTATACTGCGTACTGACTTCTTCTCTGTGGCTCACTCTGCTTGCTTTTTCTATAACCCAGGACCACCTAGCCAGGGGTATCAATGCCCACAAGTGGGCTGGGCCCTGCCATATCAATCATTAATTGTAAAACTGCCTATAAGCCAATCTGATGGAGACAATTTCTCAATTGAAGTTCCCTCTTCCCAGATGACTTTAACTTGGGTCAAATTGACAAAGAAGTAACCAGGACACAAGATAGGCTATTCTCAAGATATCTGCCAGGAACAGGGGATCCCTAACGCCTTACAGTGGCTGCAAAGCTCTTTAAGACCTGGCCTATTTACTTTCTCTCCCCTTTCTCTCTTTGTTCTGGCCACACTGCCATCTTTGCTGTTTTTTCCAACAAGCCAGCATCTTGTCTTAGAGTCTTTTGTCTTTGAGGCTCTTCCTTCTGAGCCCTGTAGATGGTTGGGTAACACCCCTCAGACATGACCACCGTGTGTTTAGCTCATCATTTCCCTCATCATTAAATCCTGGGCCCTATAATTTACCACCACCTATGCTGTGGCATAGTCTCCATGTCATTTTCCTTGGCTGTCTCTGTCACCATAAATGCTGGAAGGGGTAAGGGAGGCAGGACATATTAATTTTTCATAACCCCCCAGGTGCCATCACAAAGCTGACCCTTAACACTTAGGCTTAGTTAATGGCTGCTAAGGAAAGCTGCTGCATAAGCAAGACCCACTCCTGTTGAGTTCATTAAGTGCATGTTGATGGCATCGTGGTGGAAGCCAGAAATTGCTGAAAATACCTCAGACATGCTCAGTTATCAAATCTGTCATTGCTTAAAAAAATAAGTATATAAAGACTTACAGAAGATATATGGCTTCAATAGAAACTTAAATTGTGTAAAAATTTTCCATATGCAAAAACTTTGCTATCAATATATCATCATTTTGTGAGCATTTAAATTGTATAAGCTAATGGGTTTTATTATGGCATTTCATACATGTATATAATATACTTGCATCATTTTCAATTACCTACTGTCATACCCTACTACCCCCTCTCACTGTTACCCTCCCTCCACCGCCCACCCTCCTCCACTCTTGCCTATTATCTCTATTGTTTTCTTTAATTACTATTTTTACACGTATGCATGCACACATATAAATATACGGCTACAACCCGGGTCCATTTGGTGTTGCTCTTGTTTTGAGCACTGAGCACTTGGCATTGAATAGCCCCTTAGAGGGCTCTTCCCCAGGGAGGTCTAATTCTCCCTCTCTCCACATTCATTACTTAGTCGCTTCTAACCCTAACGAAGTTGCATCAGTTTTTAATGCTGGGATTTCGCTTGATGATTCTATCAAGAGTCTTCAGTCATTTTTCATCATATCCTTAGTTTTCCTATATTTTCATAACATAGACAAACGTGTTTTCACATACCTCTGTCTACATTGCTGATTACTCACTTAGATTAAATTCTGTAGTCTGTATGCAAGTTGAAGTGTACACTCGCTGTTTCTCTCTATACCACAGTGGCTTTTAGGATTAGTTTGGGGACCTCCAAAGTTTTCACTGGAAGGGGGAGTGTTGGTCACTTAAACTTGGATTAACCTTACATTTTGACATTGAGTCGTAGACAGACTACTTCTGTGTTGGGTGGATAATCCTCTTCTATGTGTTTGGTTAATAGCTCTAATCTTACAGACAGATATGATGTGAAACAGTACATTGTAGAGCTACTCAAAATCTTAGTGTCATTTTCTCTGTTAGATCCCGAGATGCTAACAGTTCATAAATATTGCAGTTCTGTAACAGTCTCGTGTATGCCTAAACTCAGTTGCTTGTGTTCTGATACAACATTATCTGGTACACAGACCCTCACGCATGATGACCCTCATTGCAGATGAACTTTAATTAATATTGTACTTTGATGTTCTTTCTTGCCTTTTGGACTGAGTTCTGCATCTTTCAACTTAATGCTTCTCTGGCTTTTCCTTTCTTTGTGTCCCTTAACTGTTTCTGGGGTTTTCGTTTTGGCATGTATGTCTTTAATTTAGCTAGAGACAATCTGTAATGCAACTGAAGATTGTGTTTTTATAACAAAGGGGTTTTCTTATTTACATTTAATTTTACTGTTGCCAGCGATCTTTGACAGTTCCTGGCTGTTTTTCTTGCTGTCTGGCTTGGGGCTTTAGACCATGTGTTGTTTGCTTTTATCGTCTCCTGCAATTTGGCACAATAAGGGCTCTTAATATCTACTAATGATACTGTTATGGCTACGTAAGGCTCATAACTTAATACAGTTTTATCTTCCTTATGTGAACCTCTCTCCCCCTCTCTTAGTATACCCAGTTGTCGTATTATTACATTCTCTTTTGTACTGTAGGCTGACCGTTTTAGAAATGACTTCGGTGCGTCAAGAGAAATTCAATGTTTTCGTTCAATTTTGTGTGTATACTTACAATAGCTTTGAAGCCCCTCCCCCCTCCTTCTCTCCCTCCTGTTCTTCCTTCTTTCTGTTCTCTCTTCCTTCCTTCTTTTCTTTTATTGAGCTATGGTCTCTTGTAGCCCAGGCTGTCCTCAAACTTACTATGTAGCCAAGGATACTTTGAACTCCCCATCCTCCTGCCTTCCTCTCCCAAGTACTGAGAATACAAATGTCTATCACCAAGCCCAGCTTTCTTTTATTAGCCTGGATCACTGCTTACTTTTAGGCTAGAGAGATGCCTCAGTTTCTAAGAGTGAATGCTGCTTTTGCAAAGGACCTGCGTTTGGTTTTCAGTACCCATACTGGGCAGCTTTTAACCACCTATAATCAGCTCCAGAGGGATCTGATACCCCGGCCTCTGTGAGCATCTTCACTCTGTCGAGCATTCCCACATACAGGCACATAGATATGATTAAAAATAAAAAGAAGTCTTCAAAATTGAAAAAGAAAACTTTTTGTCAATCCATTCTTCAGTCTTTACTTCTGATTCTCCTCTCAGGCTCTGATGGGACGGCATAGTTTAATGAAACCTATGCACTTTGCTTACGTGGCTAAATAAAACGTTAGTCCAAAGTTCCAGCTTCCATCTACAAAGTCCAGTGTAGTGGAGTATTAACTGCTGCCTCAGGAAAATCTGGTGCCTGTGTGACCCAAATCCCTTGTTAGTAGCCCCACTTCTCTCTACCTGCACGCCAATGTACTTTTAACTTTTTCGTCTCACGGATATTGCCAGACCGTGTCTATTATTTTTATTAGGAAGTAGTGAGACTTTTGATTTAGCCCTCAAGTTTGTTCGTTTAGCTTCAGGACGTTCTTTGCTGTTGTACCTTGGGCTCTGATGGCTCTGGTGTCATCTTTTCTGGCTTCTTTCTTAGACAACGGTCATCTCTGGGATCTGCCTTTGTCTGTTTTATAATCACAACCTTCTTCTTCACATCTTGGGGTCTTTGAAGTTTGAGTTCACACAGCACATAGTTTGATATCATGGTCACATGGATCCGTGTCTGTTCAGTTGGAAATCTGCTCCTGCCGTTCTCCTGCCTGGCAGTTTCTGCTCTCACAAAGCCCCGCCCCCTCTCATACGCTGTTGACCCACAGTCCTGATCTCCCTCCATGCCCTCGGCTTTGATTTCATAGACATCTTTGCCTGCCCTATCAGAAGCATGCCTCAAAAATCTACATTTTTCATCTCTATCTCCAGGCCCGAAGCCCAGTGGCCGGCTCTTCCTGTCACCCCCCTCACACCCACCCTCACCCCACCCCCCACCCCACCTCCTGTTTTGTTCACTGGCATCTCAGAACCTCCGCTTTTCCTTTCCTTCTGCTTGGTTAGAAATAAGAGGAAAGAAAATGGATTTCATCTGAAGAGTCAGTATATAGAGTTGCCTTGCTCTGCTCACTGGCATTAGCTAGTCAACTGAAATGCTTCTTTGGACCACTGAGGGACAGTTTGAGGCTCAGTCTCCTGCCTGGCTCACAGTGGGCTGCAGGGTCTTCTGCAGTGTGGCCTTGGTGGGCTGAAATGGGCTTTTATGGATCAACTCCCAAAGACATTTCAGTTACAGACCACGGGCTCCTCCTGAGAGAGGCGGTGTAGGGGTGGGCGATTTGAAGGTGGCAAGGAGGATCGGAAAGGAGCATGACAGCCTCCGGACTACAGCCTCCACGGACACCAGTGTACATGAAGACATCCTGGTCCCTGTCCCTGTGGGCCGAAAGCTTGTCTTCCTCTAGGGATATGAGGCCGTATGAGCTAGTGACAAACCGTTTTCATCTGATTTACCTGCTACCAATTTCTTTGCCTTTTAAAGATGTATTTTTGTTTTAAATTGTGTGTGTGTGTGTGTTTGTGTGTGTATGTGTGTGAGGATCTGTGTACTTGTGAGTACAGCTGCCTCCCGAGGCCAGAAGAATAGGGCTGGAGTTCCAGGTGGCTGTGAACCACTGACCGTAGGTTCTGGGAACTGAATTCCAGTCCTTAGCAACTGCAGTGTGTACCTTTGACTTCTAAGCCGTCTCTCTATATAGAAATTTCTTGCAGTTGAAGCTGACATGCATTGTTTTTCTCGGTCAGCGTTATTGTCAGCTCATTTCTTTCCATCCCCCTAGACAGTTTTCCTGATGCTAGAGTTGAAGGCTATCAGTCAAGCCTCAGCAATCCCTGAGGACACAGTGCATACAATAGGAAGTGAGCTATCAGGCAGACCCAGAGGGGCTCGGTACACAGCTGTATATTTTCTACTTTATAAGGTCATTACAGATAAGGACAAATTATCTTCAAGGGACTCACAGTTCCCACATGTGCTTATGCTTGTGTGGAGCTATGCATCATTTAAATATTTCACTTCTTAAATATGTGTACTTCTTTGTGTTGTTTTTATAATAACTAATAAAAGTGTAATGTGACCTTATCTTAAGATGCATTTAAGTCAGATGGAAATGTTCGTGTCTTCTATTTCAGACTGTAAGGCAAACACACACAAGGGCTGCAAAGATGCTGTGCCTCCGTGTACCAAGGTAACTTCCCAGTCCCTGAAGAACATATGTGCTCTGTTGCCTAGCTGGCTTACCTGTGTCGTCTGCTGCTGGACACCGAACTCTTAGGGCTATTGGACTTACCATATGGTGGTAACACATACTTAGAGTGTGTGACTATTGGTTAACTGTTCATGTTTACCAGTAGAGAGAAGATCTGCTGAGTTATTTGAGGTGAGCAGGCTAGGTTTTCTGTCTAAAGCCATATTCTCAAGCAGCCGTCATCAGAATCACCCAAAAGGCTGTAAGAATCTCAACTTCTAGGTCCCCTCCCTGGTTTTCAGATTCTCTAAATCTGAGTGGGTCCTGGAGATGTGTATTTCCAGCACATTCCCAGGGAGCACCGCTGTGGCTGAGAGCCTACCTGGAGGCATGGAGCTAGGATGCATATTTGGGACAAGGTTAAAAAGATGATGACAGTTACGCTTCCAGTCCTTTATTGCCACTCCACCGTTGAGTGTGAGGTGCGTGTGAGTTTGGGCAGGACCCTCCTGCAGTGTGGAGGTGGTGGGGTGGTTGTCACGCAACTCTGTGTTAACTGATACACTTAAGGGTTGTTGTAGAAGGTGAGACCCCAGAGTTTGGGGTAGTTATCCCCGGAAAGAGGAGTATGGTGAGGTAGAAAGACACAAGAGAAGCAAGGCAATGTGGGTAGAAGGGCCTCTTTCTCCACGGCCTGGCTGCATGAGCCATAGATATTGGTTGTCTAGAGCCTGCTGAGCACTGGGTATTCACGAAGTTCATCCCTCCTTCTTCCTGGCACATTTCCTGGTCACCACACTCTACTTTTGTTGCATTTACTGTTTTCTGCTTTGAATTCTTTCCTGAAATAAGTAAGATAATGACTATGGAGTAGATAAGAAACCTATACTGTGTAACCACGTGTACATTCTTGTAGCCTAGTGGTGCTTTGATCTTATTTTATGTGTTTCTAATAATTTTTTTTTACTAGAAATTCCAAGAGAAATACAACAAGAACAAACCACAAACCATCCTTGGAAGTAAGTGATGTGGGAAAATGACAAGAACTTTTAAAATATGTAATGCATACCATACTCTTTCCATCGTAAAGCTACCTCCTGTGTTTGTTTTCTCATTTGTCCAGTGATTTCTTCTTCATAACATATGCATGGTGTAATTTTTACCTGGGTAAAGAAGTCAAGAAGGATATAAACTTTTTGGTCAGCCTATGAGTTTCTGCATCATCTGTAGAGCGTGGCCTGTGTATCACAGGGACTGTATGGAAATAGTGTTACCTGCTGGGTCTCAATTCTAATGGTGTTTATTGGAATATAGCCTATTGATTTAATGACTTTGGGGTAGACAGAGACATTGCATTGAATGTACATGATTTGATGTTTTTCTAATAGTAGCATATGTTCACCTGTAGAAATGCATGCTAAAACCTCCTATGACTCACACAGTTTAGTGGAAAAGAAATCTTTGGCTTTGGAACATCTCCATTCTCATTTGTCCCTGTGGTCCAGTGTTATGGAGACCCCGTGCTTGGATAAGAGTTGCATTTGAGGCTGTGGTCTTTTTAGTACCTTTAATGTGATGCTGAAATTATAAAGCATGCTGAAGTTTTATTTGTATATTTCCAAATCTGATGACTCTGTTCTTGTTGTTTTAATTATACACTACTGAGGTTTAGGTAGTTTCTCTTGAAAACAACCAGGAACCTTTAACACTTCCTTGTGTTACAAGTAAGGAGCCAGTCACACTGATGTCGCCTCCCTTTGGAAAACACTTGCTTTCCCGTGAAAGCATTTGTAGTTTCTTCTCTCTGGGGTTGCTCTGCATGATAAGTGGCAGGCATTTTAAGTTCCTGGTAACTTTTCACTTCAGTGCTTTAACAAAGTGTGACTGGCATCTTGGAAACTACTCTGGTGGGGACAATCAAGTGTGCTAAGTCATGGTGACGTGCTTTGGGTGTGGTGCTGTGCACCTTTGTTTGAACTCTCTTGTCACTTGGTCCCCTGCTTTGGCCTCAGAAACTCTTGTCATCAATTCTGAGGTGCTTCTCATTTTCATGATGTTAAATGGGTGATGAAAAAGGTGCTCAGAGTTTAGAAATTTGAATGTCTTCTGCTCCTCTTCTTTCCGTGGAATTCACAAATTCACGGGACCAAAGCGGAGATGTATGCATTTCCTTGTTCCATCCTGGCATCGATGTAAACACTTCTTCCTTTTGCTCCAGAGTGTGCACTCAATAGCTGCAATCCAAAGGGTCTGAAATACCCAACTCAGGGTTGTTTATAGTTCTTCCCAAACATAAATGTGTCCATGCTCGCTTGTTTTCAGTGTCTAGAAAAAACAACGTGGCTGGGCTTTGGACTTCGTTAGCCCAGGAGTCTTGTTCCCTAAGGAGTAGATCTCTAGCATCATTCCTTTCTCTTGAGCTGCTCTCTCTGGGTGCATATGCTTGTTTACACACACCACATGCATTTTGCCAACAGAGCTAATGACACCTTGGATCTATTTAAAGCTGGCTTCCAAGAGCACAAGCAGTGATTTATGAGAAAGCCGGCTGGTCCTTCCCCATTCCATTCATCTGTTTGCTTGGGTCGCCCCAGACATCCCCAGTCTCCCAGGGGAGGTGTGGAAACAGCCGGCAGCATGGGTGTTGGAGGGGTGAGAAGAGGAAGGGACACGTGAAAGGTGCCAGGCAGTGTCAGAGAGACGGGTTTCAAGGCTGGGCCACTGCACTTTGGAAGTGGTGCTGGAGGGTGTACCTGTCTGGATCGCCTGTGGCTCTCTTGGCTTGTAAATGCTGCCCTGGTACATGAAGTGTCCCCTGTGATTCCAGGCTCCTCACTCAGAGACGTCCCACAACCGGGACTCTCCTTGCACCCTTCCTCCTCCATGCCGATCGGACTGCCAGCTGGAAGGAAGGAAGCTGCAGGGCAGGTGCACCCCCTGTCCAGAAGTGTCCCGGGAACCACCTTGGAGAGGTGAGACTCGGCGGCCTGCTTTGTTTTCATGGCCCAGGGAGGTTACGGGGGGCTAACTCGTGTCTCCCTTTCTGTCTCCCAGCTTCAGGAGGTCAGTGACGTCCTTGGAGTTGGAGGGGGACAGTACCAGCTGGCGAAGCAGATCTCATTCTGATGAGCTGTATCAGTCCATGGGCTCTTCCCCCTCCACAGAGTCCTTCATGATGGAAGGTGAGAAGATAGGGTGGAACGCTCCTGTCTCTGTGAGCACTTACTGAAAGGAATATTTTGTGCAAGAAATGAGATAGAGTGTGTTATTTTGTTCTTTTTCTCATGTCTCTGTGTATGTGGTATGCACATATGTGTATATGTATATTGGTCACATGTGTGTGGGTACACATGTATGGGTAAGAGAGCATATATGTGGAGGCCGAATCCTGAAGGTGGGTGTCCTTTTCAATTATTTTTCACTTTATTTCTTGAGGCAGGGTCCTCAAACCCAGAGCCCACCAATTCTGGTTAGTACAGCTAGGCAGCTTAGCCTGGGGGATCACCTGTCTATCTCCCAGATCCTGAGACTGCAGAGGCCACAGCCTGCTTGCCTGGCTTTTGCATGGGTTCTGCATACCAAACCCTTTATCTGCTAAGTCGTCTCCTCGGTTCTCTGCTGCTCTGTAGAAGTCGTTTTGGTATCTGCCTGCAGTAGAACCTCCTTTTCTTAAGGGTCTCAAGAAAACCCGAGTGTAGGAAAGTCACCTGTTGGGGGTGTGGAGGACGGAGGGGAGAGGTTTCAGTACTCGGGATGTACTTCAATGTTGGAATCATCAAAGATCAAATTCAATAAAAGGTCTTTTGTTTTTGTTTTTTGTTTTTGTTTTTTTTAATGACAACTTAGTCTTGAGGGACGCAGTCAGGCGTGACTGAGGAGTTAAGAAGCCGATTTTAAATGGACACATTGCTAAGAGATAGATGTAATGAAAAGAATGAGATGCACTGTGTGGGGATCATGGGAGGCGTAGCACAGCCGTTGGGAGAATGGGGAGAATGAATCCCCCACTCGATTACTATTTATTTAATTAAGACAGCTCCTGCCCGGGCCACTGTGACGTGTGCCCCACCTGCTGTCTGCCACTTCTAGGAAAGAAAGCATTTAAAGAGTATTTTATAGGATGTAATTCAACCTGGGGGACTGTTTGTTGTTTTCAAGTTGCCTCGATGAATGAGGGCAAGGCAGATGAAAGAGAACTGGGTAGACGGAGTGTACTCAGTTTCTCCTCTGTTTTCCTAAAGCATTGTCGCCTCATCTTTACAGTCACTAGATGGGATCTCTAAGGAGCATTGTTTAGGGCAAATAGGTTTTAGTTTTCCTTAATGGTGTTTGATCATTGTGTGTGTATGTGTGCGGTTCTTTTCCTGAAAGATGTTTGTGTGTGTGTGTGTGTGTGTGTGTGTGTGTGTGTTTCTTTTCCTGAAAGATGTTTGTGTGTGTGTTTAGCTCTATTAAAAAAGTTTTTACCTGCAGGACTTAAGCCTCCCATTGTGTTTTGCATCTTGCCAAGTCGAGGGTAAACCGAGTGGACACGTTCAAATTCAGATTTGAGTAAAATGTGTAAATCAACCCAGGCAAAAAGCTACCAGTGAGGTCAAGACTCTGTAAACAGGGCATGGGCTGGGAAGCTTACTGAATCAGACTCCAATAGAGTGGGCCCAAACCAACCAAGGCAACTCCAGTTTTCCACAGCTCCCTGCACTGCTGCTGTCGGACGGTGCTCTTCTTCACTCTCGTGGCACCTGATGCTGAACCCTTTCACCCCTGGTTTGCAGGTGCTCCACGCCTGCACTGTAGCCTCTCGCTGGGGCCTTCCTGTGCTTCTAGTAGGTTCTAGCCTGAGAGCCTGCTTCTTGATGGTATCTTTGTGATTGGCGTATGGCATATGGCGCACCGTGCCTCTGGCTTTTCTTTTCTAGATGTTGTGGATTCTTCTCTGTGGAGCGACCTCAGCAGTGATGCCCAGGAGTTTGAAGCCGAATCTTGGAGTCTTGTGGTGGACCCTTCCTTTTGCAGTAGGCAGGAGAAGGATGTCATTAAGAGACAGGATGTCATTTTTGGTAAGCATTTAAATTTGCCGTGGGGGCGGAAGTACTGGGTTTGGAGGACAGAGCATGAACGGTGATACTGTCTTGACCTGGGTTCAAGACTGCTTTTGTTATTTTCCACGTATCTGGCCTCAAATAAGCTATGTGACTCACCTGGGCCTCAGTTTCCCTATTTGTAGAGCAGGGATAATAATATTCAGGTATAAAATACTGTGTTCCAAGGCTCAAGTGCAACCTTGCATGTACAAATATCAAGGGAATTTGATTTCCCATACCCTTAGCAGATCTCCTTGAGTATGGATGGCCTCCTGATACTTCCCCACCTCTTCCTGTTCGAGCCACAGTGAACTTTCACATTCTTGCTGCGGATATCACAGCTCGGCATGTGGCCTACCGTTGACCGACCATCCATGCCTGTAGAAACTGTCTGGGCCTGAGGCTGGGTGAGGACAGCGTTTGGGTGCTGCAGTCCTTAGTGTCCGGCTCAACTGCACTGAGATTTCACCATGGTGTGCTTCTCAGAGTGACGGCAATCTGAAGTAGAAGCAGTTAATTAGGACAGTCCAAAGTGTGAAGAACGTACTAAAAAGTAGTCTCAACAAGACACCCCACTTTGTAGCCGAGACAGGGTCTTTATTCTCCTTGGCTATGTTTTTCTGACCTCTGGTAGGAGATGCCTTGTCTATCTTCAGTAGGGGTGGAAGATGGAGGTTGGGGGTGGAGTTTTACCAAGATCGGGAGGTACTAGAGGTAGGCTTTGGAACCTTCCAGGGGCCTTGGGAGTCTCATCACAGGAAGATGACAGGATGATGCTACCCTTTTTAATGTTTGTTGGACAGTAATATTATTTAATATGATGAACGCTGCCATGTCTCTTCAATCCTGGGTCATCCTCATACACTATTAAGCTCAATGTCACCATACAGGTGCATTGTCACAGGTCATGTGGCCTCTGGTGTCAGAAAGGTTTGACCCGCAGAGAAAAATCTTTCCTTTCCCCTCTGTTCCTCATTGTTTTCCTTTTAAAGATGAAGAAAGCTGGTATGGTGGCTCCTGCCAATAACCCCAGCACTGGGCAGGGTTGAGCACCTCAGACTACCTGGCTACCTAGCACCATTCTGTCCAAAACCCAAGACTAATGAGAAATGAACAAGTGCCAGAGAGTAGCTCGGTGACAGAGTGCTTTCCTAGCATGCCCTGGATTGTGTGCTCAGTGTCACCCTCCCACCACCACCCCACACACAGAGGATGAGGGGGGTTACCCCCCAACACATACAAGGGGGATAGTATTCCTACCCCTTCAGTCATAATGAGTAAATTAGTTAAAGGAGTAAGTGTTGTGATAGGGCAAACCAAAGGGGCGCTAACAATGCGGAAGGGGATACGGATTCTTTCAAGTTGTGGGTCTCAATGAAAGAGATTTGTGCCTCCGATGAAGTAGGATGCTGTATTTAGACCTATTTCCCCTTCTTGGCTGATACTTTAGATTCTGTCCCCAAACATGGGGTAGTTGGGAGCTTGTGCAGAGCTTGTTTTATATTCCTACACGTTGGGGGTTACTGTTTTCTCTCACAGTGGATTTGAAAAGTTGAGATATAATATATATATATATATATATACCATAAAATTACACCCCATATGTAATCAGGTGGGGCTCAGTATATTCCCCAAACTTGTGGAGCCATCAAGCATTCTAATTCTAGGATATTCGCATCACTTCAAAGAAGAAATATTCTACCCATTAGAACTCACTTCTCATTTCTCTTTTTCCCTCTAGATTTGGGCAACTGCTAATCTACTCTCTGTCCTTTGCCTCACTGTGTGTGTGTTTGTGTGTGTGTGTGTGTGGTGTCCTGTTACTATAGATGATATTTGAAGAATCATCATATGTACTTCATTCCTTCTTAAAGTCAACTAATATCCATTTTGTTTATCTGGTCATTAATGGATGGACATTTTATGTTGTTTCTTTTCTTTTTCCCTGAAAGTCAAATGGTAACTTCATTTTTAGCCTTTTAGTTATTATAGGCTGTTTACTAAGGCAGCTGCAGCATCCTACATCCTTGCCAATGTAGGTGGTTCTAATCGCTCCTCACCTTCACCTTCACCAACATGTGTTTATTCTCCATCTTTTCTTCCTATAATTAGCTCAGTATATGTGATGTGCTGTGTTATTTTGGTTTTTGATTTGTCCTTCTCCACTAAGGATATTGAATTTGGTTGGGAGACAATGAGGATAGGGTTTGGGGTGGGGGTGAGGGCTGTGATGAAGGTGGAGTGGGGATGAGGGTGAGAAAGGAGGGTAATCTCATGCAACTTTTTGCCTTAGAGACAAGGCTTCTACCACTAAAGTTTATTCCTACCCCTGTTGAGCATTTTTTTTGGATACTTAGTGGTTATTTGTTTGTTTTTGAAGTTTAATCTATTAAATTTCTTTGCCCATTTTTAAATTATTGAAGACATTTAGTTATAAGACTTTTCAAACATGGACATGATATTGTACATATATGATATATAATCTAACTTCTATCTTTTATCCATATATAATTATCATTTTCCTCTGGAGAAAAATGAATTTCAGAAAATGATCTAGTGACAGAAGGAATCTACTATCGTACAGCCTTGGGAAACTTTATCGCATTGAGTTCATTTCACCAAGTTATTTCATTTCCGCTATTTAATTATGCATGCACTCAACAAAAAAACAAAGAAAGAAAGACTTTTCTTCAACAAGCTGTTATATCTCATAGAGCATTGGCGTGGCAGTTGAAGCTGCTGGAAACATTTGAGTCTTAGCTGCTTTACTTGTGGCTGCTCTTCTAATATCTGGACAATTAATATTTGGAATGTAAATAAGATTTTAATCACCACTGACTTTTATTTTAATGGAAATGGTCCTGTTAGCCTTGAGCATTCTCTCATTCTTATTAGTGTAATGTAGAATTGAGTTGCAAGAGACATATGTGGGCCTTTTTGTTTGCTTGTTACAGAGAAAAATTTGATAGGATGATCTTTATTTTAACTGGCATTGTGTATGTTTCTGTAGCTCAGGTTATCATGGTCAAAAACTGAATTTGTATATGAAGAAAGTTATTAGCGTTAGTCAGGATGATGAGTAAAGGATTATGAAATGATGCAAAGATGATTAGATACTCCTTACTATTTAGTATGTCCATCTGTCCGGTGTGTAAAACGTGACTTGGAAGGATGTAGGCGAATAAGATCTGCGATTCTGAATTCTTTTCTTTGAAGTATCTGTTCTTGAGTGTTCACAGTGGTGTAGGAAAGGGTGCACATCCAGCAGACGTGTCACACAGCTCGTCTGGGTCATGCATGTGCTCACATTTCAGAGCTGATGCAGACGGAGGTGCACCACATGCAGACACTGCTCATCATGTCGGAGGTCTTCAGGAAAGGCATGAAGGAGGAGCTACAGCTGGACCACAGCACGGTGGACAAGATCTTCCCCTGCTTAGATGAGTTGCTGGAAACCCATAGGCATTTCTTATTCAACATGAAGGAACGCCGGCAGGAATCCTGCATGGGTAACGACAGGAATTTTGTGATCAACCGAATTGGAGATATTCTGATACAGCAGGTAAGAAGGGTGTCAAAGCTGGTCTCAGAACCCTAAATGTTTGCAGGAACACCCCTCCCCTTAGATTTTTTTTAATTTTATATATCTGAGTGTTTGTCTGCATGTATGTCTGTGCACTGTGTGCTTGCCAGGTGTCCATAGAAGTCACAAGATGGTATCGATCCCTGACACTGGAGTTACAGATGGTTGTGAGCTACCACATGGGTGATGGGAAAGGAACTCAGGTCTCCAGCAAGAGAAACAAGGGCTCTTAATCACTAAGCCTTCTGTCCAGCTTTGATTTGCAGAGTCTTTATTGATTAAAAATCCTTGGAATAATGAAATTGATTTCTTTATAGTTTTTTCTATGTGGAGGCCATGGGTTTCTTTTATTAGGTGTTGGTTGATCCTGGCTGTGTAACAAATGTCAGATAGCTCCTGACCACCAAGGACTACCTCTTCTGCATGGCTTGGGTTATTCTGTTGCCTTCAGCAGATGGCGCAGTCATAACTGAATCGCATGATCTTTTTGATGGGAGAGGGGGCTTCTTAGAGCATAGGTCCTCTAGTGTGGCTTCAAGTCAAATACTGGCTCACCCTAGGAAGAGGGATATAAATCCTTTATAGTTAGCCTATAAGACAAGATAAATAAATCTCCCTTCAGAGATTTGGGATTTTGGGAACATTACTAAAAATAGGTTGTGCAGTTAGCTAATACAGTAACCGCAGCAGTGTTTCACAATGACCTTGGCTCTTTCTGAAGGGGTTCTTGTGAACAGCATGCTCACCCAGAGTGAAGTAGCATTTTGTCATGGAAGAAACTATGTTCCCCATGTGTCTTGTTTAATTTTCATAGCATTGTGAGGTGGGTGCTGTTTTCCCACTGTAATCACCAGAGCTAATGTCTTTCCCTAGCCTTCACACATCTCATAGGTGATGTACCTGGGACAGAGGTCAAAATCCATTCTATCATCAAGATGAGCCGAGAATTTTAACAAAGGGCAGGAAAGCCTTGACTGTCACAATTGTGAATCCCAGCCAGGGCTGGGGGGCAGGGTCTTTTCATTTGTTTATTGCCATAGTCTAACAGCAATAGAGGATCCTGAGGCTTGGAGTATTCATTTATTGAATAATTGACTGAGACAGACCAGGAAGGAGTTCAGTGGGCTGCCAGGTTTGGGCTGGGGGAATGCCTGTGGCAGTTGGGGAAGTGCCTAGAGTTCTCCTCTGTTGCCTTAGTATGGCCTTTTCTGGGTAATGTCACCCTCTCTAAGAATTTCAGTTCTTTAAATGCTCTCACTCTATCCTAGGTAGCTATGGAGATAAGCCATTGGTCTGTATGTAAAAGACAGAGGAATTGGACTTCCTGATGGTGTAGATATGATTAAGTGCAGTATTTTAGATGCACACGCGTGTGACGACTTGTCCCGTAGTAGCTACTCTACATGTCTAACAATATAAGAGTCTGTATTTGTAAAACCTTTTCTTTTAACCGAAGAGGAATCTGCTTGGTTGCTTATCCCCTGAGACTGCTTTGTCTCCATGATCTCACGTGATCCATCCATACAGGACGACATAAAGGACTTTGCGACTCAACTGAAATAAGAATAAAAATACAGAGAACATTCAAAACTGAACTAGAAGCTTTATAATTTTGTCATTTGAAATTTCCTCAGTTTCTCTTTCATTAATATAAATAATCATGATTTTACTCTTTTTAAACTCTAATCCTTGGAATCAGTTTTGTTATTTTTTTCATATTTAATGACAACATGTGTTTTTATTGGTTCTATATTTATTTAATTTGTGTGGATAAAGCAGGGGCCAAAATTGGGTCCTTGTCATCACCTGACATGGACCTACCTAGTGGCCTAACGGTTAGAGTCTAGATTTCTCTTTCGGGAAAAGGAGTGCGAGAGAAGCCTGGGCCTGTGTTCCTGCTCCTTGTTGGCATGTATGGTGTGTGGCCAGAGTTCCTGCATAATCAGCTAACACTGTCCTCAGAGGGTGTTTTAGGGACTGTGCCTCAAGGAACAATGCAGGAGACAGTATTTAGGATATAGGAAGTCTGTACATCCCGGTGTAGGATGGGTCCATCCTGGAGTCTAACCAGATGTGTGCTTCAGAAGTCAGGGTGGAGTGAGCTAGTACACAGTCAGCAGGAACTCACTGTCGGTGGAAATTGTTGCTAGGGCACAAACCAATCGTTTTGGTTGTGATTGTTGTTGTTTTAACTTCAGGGACATAAGGCTTACCTGAAAGTTGTTAAAAAATGAAGCTCAGCATTCTGTCTCTCGGTAGTTACCATAGGAGCGGACTAAGATCTGAGATTTGCTATGTAAAATTTTAATTGTTTGCATTATCCCTCCTCCAAGTATAACATCTTCCAAAGCTATCACACCACAGTCAGGACTCTGAGTCCACACTGTCAAGACAGTGTTCTTACCACACCACAGTCAGGATTCTGAAACCCACACCGTCAAGGTGGTGTTCTTATCACAAGCTTTCCCCATTATATTCCATATGCCTGCCTCCCTCTTACGCTTGCTCCCACCTCCTCTCTGAGTCCAGGAAACTCTTTATTTATGTCATTTTGTCATTTTCAACAACATTGTGTAAATGGAATGGTGTAATGTGTAGTCTTTAGGGAGTTGGCCCAGTTCTTTTAATCATGTTAGTGGTTGTCTATATTCGTAGTTCATTCTGCTTTCCTGGTGAGTAGTATTCCACAGTGTGGCTGCACCCTGCTTTGTTTAATTGCTCACTTGTAGGAGGACATCTTGCTACTTTTGGTTTAAGCCCATTACAGATCAAGTTGCCATGTTTAAGTACAGATTTTTTTTTTAACAAATTCAAATTTTGACTTTGTCAGAATAAATCCCTAAAAATGCAATTTCTGGACTTCCCGGTTAGTTTTCTGCAAGTTTCTTTTATTTTTATTTTTTTTATGTCTTTCTTCTCCTATTTTTGTACATCCATTGAAAGGCCATTTTTCCCCCCATTGGAACTGGTTTTGAACCTTTGCCAAAAAATATTTTGTGCATGCTGGGTTTCTGTTCTATTCCGCTGAGTGCATGTCTGCATCTTTCCATTCTGGCTTGGAAATGGGAGCTGCGGAATAATCCAGAAAATTGAGTACTGGCGTCTTCCTACTGTACTGAGAATTTTTTAGATGTTTTCTTTTCTTTTTATTTCCTGTATACTGAAGAATCATCTTGTGTGTATTTATAAAAAATAGCTATGATTTTGATAAGAATTGGGTTAAATCTGTGTTATCTATGGGAAGAATTGACACCTTTATTATTTTGATTCTTCCATTCTTTGAACTTCGTAAAGCTCTCTGTTCATTTAGATTGCAAAAACTTTTTAAAAAGTGTATGTACGTGGATGTTTTGCCTACATGTACATTTGTGAATTACTTAAGATCAGAAGAGGGCATCCGATCCCCGGGAACTGAAGTTACAGAAAGGTGTGAGTTTCCATGTGTGTGCTGGGAAGCGAACATCTTTTGCAAAAGTAGCCAAGTGCGCTAAACTACTAAGCTGTCTCTAGCCCCTAGTCATTTAGATTTTTGAAGTATCAGTACTGTGTAGTTTTCAATATACAACTGTTTTGTTAGCTCTGTTTTAACCATTGTGGCTTAAGGATCATCTCTTCAGACATATTATCATTAACACAGATAAAACTGAGCAAAAGAGAAAAGGCCAAAGATGTTGGAATGCATCTTAATCTTTTCTGGTGAGGCTTTCTGTCACAATGACCTTTCTTGTGGATGCGATCGTATAGAGCTAGCGTAGTCTTGAACCACAGCTAAATGAGGCAGCCAACCCTTTATGACGATCTCTCCACAGCTCAAGGTGATGGAAACATTCAGTCCACACCTTTCCTTTTCCCCTCAGTTAATAAATTAGCATTTTGGCTATTCTCCTTCTCTTCTGATCATGGCTAACGATCACCTGCCTGTGATCCGCTCTTGATGTCAGACATCCAGCGTGAAAGTAGTAGTACTACAAGTTTTAATACTTAAGTTGCATAAAAATGAAGCAAACATTAAAGCACGGGGTGTTTTTAATTGGCTGTTTGATAATTAGCTCAGTACAATACGATGCTGCTATGTCGGCCCTTACTACTGCGTTTCCTTTTATTTTAATTTAAGAAGTGTCTGGGGGAAGGGGAGTGATTGTATTTGGGAAATTCGTGAAGTTTGGAAATACACAAAAACTTCATGTTCTTTTCTCCGTGCACGTAATGAGTGCATTTCTAAACCGTCTTGGAAATGTGCTCAGTTTTCAGAAGAAAATGCAAGTAAAATGAAGAAGATCTATGGAGAATTCTGCAGCCATCACAAAGAAGCCGTGAGCCTCTTTAAGGAGCTCCAGCAGAACAAAAAGTTTCAGAACTTTATTAAGGCAAGTGCTGCTCAGCTCAGTCGCGGAGTGGGAGGCCACCGTGGGGTATTGTGCATGTTTGTGTTTTAGTCATCTAGACAAGCTTCACATCGGCTCCGCTTCTCAGGGGAAGGAGAAGGAAGTGATGGGTTTATGGCAAGGATGGAAAGTCTAGACAGTAATGAGATGTTCCTCCCAAGGCATTCCATCTGCTGTTGTATCTGTAACATCAAATTCCCCAAGCCTGTGAGAATATTGGCACCATTCTGGGAAGTGGTTTCATACACAACCGGGCAAGCTGAGTGTCAGAAAAATCAAAGCAAAAGCAAATCGAGAATCTGTTTATCCCATGGCTTTGCTTCAGGGTGCATTAATATGAACCAAATCCATGACATCGTATAATTTCATCTACGTCTTTCTGAACACTTTTAAAGCATTGTGGTAACATTACCACTTAAATAAATTATCAGTTGTTTTCTGATATCTTCAATTTTCACTGTTCATCTCTTGAAACTGCATTGGTCAGCCAGGACCTGGCCAAGGTTCATTGTTGCATATGCCAGTTCTTTCTCTCTCTCTCTCTCTCTCTCTCTTTATATATATATAAATGTATATGTGTGTGTGTGTGTATGTGTGTGTGTGTGTGTGTATATATATGTTTTTTTAAGACAGGGTTTCTCTGTGTAACCTTGGCTGGCTGTCCTGGAACTAACTCTATAGACCAGGCTGGCCTTGAACTCACAGAGATCCACCTGCCTCTGCCTCCTGGGATTAGAGACGTACGTCACCACTGCGTGGCTTATAGTTATGTCTCTTTAATCTCTTTTACCTTGAATTCTCTTCCCCACTTCTTTCCCTACCTTTCACATTTATGTATGGCAAAGATTTGACCAAGCTTCTGAGTCTTGCGCTTTTTATTTGTCAATCTATGAGTTCTATCAGATTCTCCTCTGGTTTTCTTTCTCACAAACATGTCCAGTGGGATTTAAAGACTGTTACAAAATGTTTAGGAAAAGGATTGCCCTGTGACAAGAGACTTTAGGTGCCACAGTGCATAACAGCAAAGATGGAGGAAGATATGTTAGAAAAGCAAATAGCGAGCATGCACACGTTCGTGCTTGTTCAGAGCCTTTCCTCATGCTGGACCCTGAGAGTTCGCTCATTTGGGGATTAGAAGCGCATCAGTGTAAACTGAAACTCTCCACACCCTGAACTGTGGCAGTTAACGACAGAAGTACAAACTGCAGTGACAATGTATGCATTTTCATTAACGGTGACAATGAAGTATGGACGAAGTATACAGTTGTAGATTTTGAATTGTCAAATCCTCAAGTAAAATGATTGGTGTATATAAAAGTGTCTATACTTTTCAAGATCCGAAACAGCAACCTGTTGGCCCGCCGCCGAGGGATCCCAGAGTGCATCCTGCTTGTCACCCAGCGCATCACAAAGTACCCCGTGTTGGTGGAGCGGATCCTGCAGTACACAAAGGGTGAGAGATGACTTCTGGGATGCTTTTGTCTCTTCCAGTGCTTTTTGGCCTTCACAATGCTTTATTGTGAGCAGGCTTCTAAAGCCTTTGAATTGGAATTCATTTTGAGAAATTACTTTTTAAAAAAATTCCATTTATTTTCAAGAACAATATTTAGAGCCGAAAAAAATTACATTTATTTTGGGTGTGTGTCAGGGGGAGACTAAGTGTGTTTCTACACACGCACACACACACACACACACACACATACACACACACACACACACACACAAAATAAATGTAATGTGTGATGGTCAGAGGAAAGCTTGTAAAAGTTGGTTCTTTCCTTCTATCACTTACGGTTCTTTATGGTTTGATGCGCGAGAGAATACAACAATAGTCTATGGAGAAAGCTTCATTGATGTTGTTCTCAGCAAAAGAATGAAAACAAAATGGAGGCTTTTGAGTTTGCATTGCATGAATTCTCTTTACTTCCTACAACACCCCAGCGACAAAACCGTGTCCAATAGTGTTAGCGTACCTTACTCCATCCATGCTTCATCCCATGCCAAGTTCTCGGCAGGCAGAGTAGATGGCACCCATGGTCTGACCCACTTACCGTGCAAGCTGGGCAGAGTCAGCATGGTGGCCCAGAGACCTCCTCCTCCTGGCAGGTGCTGTCAAAGGAGCCTCTGACCCTTGGTTCACGTGACCATTGTGGCTCCATGGTCCTCCACCTCCCTAGCTGCCCCTTCATAAGGGAGTGTGTTTCCATGAAGGGGAGTCAGTAGGTGTGAGTGGAGCTGGGCAGGATGGGGCAGGGAGTGGTATTTGTAAAGGCTCCCGGGAGACTGGTGCTCCTCTGTTTTGAGTTGCAAGGCTTTAGGGGACAGTGTTTTGCCAGCCTTTGAGCCTTTTTCTGAAGTTACTCACGATCACTTGGTAATTCAACCTCACGTTTCTTTCCTTGGCTTTCCTAGTTTTGAAATAGTTTCCTTAGAAGTAAATCTCCCTTCTGGAGGGGAAAGGCCCTGTCAGGGAGGGAGAAGTCATGAGGTGTGTTCTTTGGAAGGTCGTGAGAAAGACTCCTCCTTGGAGACATGGATATCGGGTGTGATCTTTGGATGCTCTCTGATAATGCTTGCATGCCTCTGTGTGCACTGAGAAGCTGGGATGTGTAGACCTTTGGAGATCTGTGTCCCCCCACTCCTGGGCTGATCTGTCTAAACGTGTGTCCCGGCAGCTGTAGGCTCTCAAGAGCCTCCTGTTCTCTGCCAGTTTTCTTTCTTCCCTTCTTCCTCTTCCTCCCCCTCCTTTTAGCTCTTCAGGTCCAGGCACCTGAGCAAATATCAACCAGCTGATCTTTATCATCAAATACAGCGAAGAGCTCAATTCCCTTTCATCTGAGGTTTCTGGAAGCCAATCCAGGAGCTCCTCCAGCAGCCTTCCTTAAGGCAGTCTGGGGTGAGAGGCGTGGCCAGCGGTTTAAAGAACAACAGATGATAGTCTGTTCTGTGCAGTTAAACCTGGCTGGTTTTCTTCAGGCACAGTGCAGTGCCCAGGACCCTCAAAATACGTTCATTTCCTTCATAATCAAAAGAAAAGAATAATGGGACAAAATCACTTTAATTAGAATATTAAAATCCTCAATCTTATGCTAATGTAACCCAGAAGGCAGATGAGTTCGGGGTATTTAAATCACCCTGCAGGTCCATTTCAGAGGATGTGAGCTTGACCCCGTGGTTGGGTTCAGTCCTTAGAAACGCAGTGAAGGGTTTTCTCGCTTTCCTGTTTCTAGAACAGGAGGAGTGCCCAGGTCAATCCATGGTCCCTGCTTAGATTACATTTGACCCATTTTGTTGCTGTGACAAAATAACCTGTTGAGAAGCAGCTTCAGGAAGGGGCTGTTTGTCTCTCAGTTTGAGGGGAACACCATCTGTCATGATGGTGAAAGGCATGGCGGTCGCGGTGTGAGGTAGCTGGCCACATTGCATCTGCAGATGGGAAACTGAGATACATGAGTGTTGGCACTGAATTTGTCTCACCCTTTTTGTTCAGTCTGGGTCCCCAGGCCATGCAATGAAGGTGGGACCCTCCTCAATGAAGCACCTCTGGGAACTCTCCCAGAAATGCCCTGCAGCTTGCTTCTTGGTTGTTCTAAATCTAGTCCCATAAACAATGACAGTGAATGACGGCCCTGCTGCAGAGAGGCAGGTTTATCCCTGGAAGCCAGGCATCTTATTGCCAGCTAATGCACATCTACCAATGAAAAGCTTTTATAACAAGTATTGCATTGCTTCTTTTTGGTGGTCCAGAGAGATATTTTAATGTTTGAATTTAATCCAACATCTTTCTTATGGAATCTTTGTTATATTTAAAAACTTAAAACAAAAATAGCCTCTCTGAGTATTTTGGATTATTATAATTTTCTTTCTTTTCTCCCTCATGCAGAAAGGACTGAAGAACACAAAGACCTATGCAAAGCTCTTGGCTTAATTAAGGACATGATTGCAGCTGTGGATCTGAAAGTCAGTGAATATGAGAAGAACCAAAAGTGGCTGGAGATCCTAAATAAAATTGAAAACAAAACGTACACCAAGCTCAAAAACGGGCACGTGTTTAGAAAGCAGGCCCTGATGACTAAAGAAAGGGCCCTCTTGCATGATGGCCTTGTCTACTGGAAAACTGCTACAGGTCGCTTCAAAGGTACCGTGGTTCCATCAATCCAGTCTCTCCTCCCTTTGTACGTATCACTCATTCAACAGAGGACAGATGTTCGAAAGCAAAATAGTTCTGACTTGCAGGTACACCTCCAGAAGCCCTGGACTATTATAAATTGAGACAGCAAGTTGTGGAGTTCAGCGGGTAAATGTGACTGGGGAATACACATGCTTGACTGGAGCTTGCTGTCCTTAGCAAAATCCTTCCCATGTTCTCTCATGAGTATGAAAGCCTGTGATGTGTGACATCAAAGGAGTTGAGAGTTCTGGACATCATTGGTGCAGAAATACTCTGCTAAATGTGGTGTGTTAAAAGCAAGACCAGCCCACACCTACACAGCGAGGATCTGCTGTGTGCCAAGACAACCTGGGGCTTTCAGACCATGGAGGGTGAAATGAGAAATATCACCCTGGTTATTCAGTAATATGACACATCTACCTGCATACTGGCCCTGGGATAAGCTCTTTCTCAGTGGTTCAATTTTGTAACAGGCTTAAACTTGACTCTGCTAGCCTGCTTAGGGTCCAGAGCAAGCTTAGGTCCTTGGTGTTCTCAAGGGCTTGTATTGTAGCTAGCACCTTGCCATCCTGTGCTTTCTTATATCTCTGGGACCTGAAAAGTTGATTGTCCCTTGAGACTTCTTCCAGAGAGTCTGGTATTATTGGTCCAGACCTGAAGACGATGCTTAAAGGCTTGCCTCCTCTACAGCCTCTGAGGACCTTGTGCCTCCTTCATCTTAATTACATCCTTAGGCAAGGGGGAGAATAAGGATTTATTCTATTATAGTCAGTTGAAGGTCATTGCTCACCAGAGGATGAGCATACTTGGATGGAAATTCAAGCAAAGGTATTCGCAGATGAGTAGCTTCCAGTGTTGTCTTGAAGAACTACAAATTGCCATCCACATGATGTTGTTTCTCTGTCCACTGAATAGCATCATCTGTTTTGACTCGACTCTGCGGTGGTTACAGGAAAGGGGAGTTCTTGCACAGATTCTGAAGGAGGTAGAGAAATAAACTCAATGCAGCCCAGATGGAGCAGGTGTCCCTCCATTGCTTGATGCGAAAGCTGTTCCCTTGCAGTTTTTAAATTAGCTACATTTCCCCTAAAGGCAAGGGCATGTTCTATTCTCTTAGGCCCTTCTTTCATGGGAGTTGTGTGCATGTGACATAAGGTCTTGTTATGTAACTCTGGCTGGCCTCAAACTTGTAATCCTCCAGCCTCAGCCTCCCAAGAACTGGGATTGTATACGTATGCTATCTCACCATCTCAGAGCCCTATTTTATATAGGATTTTTTTCTTTCATTTTGAAAACTGTGCTGTGCTCTTAAATATTTTCTAGAGAGTTGGTTCTTGCTACAATCCTATAGTTTATCTGAAGTGCTGCATAGAAATAAGTCCACTTAAACAACTTCCTATGCATTTTAACTGTGAAAAATATAGCAAGAGGTTTCTAAATACAAGTTTCCTAGAAAAGTCTTCCATTTTTGTTAAACAGATCTAAATGTCAAGCATGAAGTTAAAATAGCTAGTAAAGTCATCTAGGCTGTGGTTCTCTTCATTAATACTGTCATGATTTTGTCTTTGAAGATATCCTAGCTCTGCTTCTAACTGATGTGCTACTCTTCCTACAAGAAAAAGACCAGAAATACATCTTTGCAGCTGTTGTAAGTATATGACCACACAACACACATTTTCGTACGACCACACAATGGACCTTCACAAGTTAGTGCCGTGTTGCCTGGAGTTCCTAATAAAATACAAAGGTCGCTTGGCAAGACTATGTCCATACTGTATTCCCACTGCTATAACAGATTTCACAACTGGTTCAGCAGGCAGTTTAATCAATTGTGAAAATATTGAACTATTTTAGTATTGATGGTGAATGTACACTGCCCTCAGGGCTTTAAGTACCTCCCTACTGTCTGACTATCTAGGTCTTTACTCTGGTCTCCATCCTCATCCCTAGCTCCCGTGCTTCACTCTGGCAACTCAGGTATCAGTGCTGGGCATGGGTCATGTCCAACATCTTGTTCTTTCTTTCTGCTGAATGGTCCTTTTACCATGCCACTTTCCAACGTCATCTATCACCTGCTCTGATAATGTTCCTTCAGTCCAACAAGAGGACAGGGAGATTTCTAAAGGAGAGTATTTTTTCATTTCTCGTGGTGCTGGGGATTGAACCCAGGACCTTTTGCATGCTAGACAAATGTGCTGCTCCTGAGTGACTGTGTCAAGCTTAAAGAAGAACCTCCTTCCTGCCATAGTGGCTTCTAATGACTGCAGTCACTCATGTGTCCCTTCCCTTTGTGGTAGGTAGATCACTCTCATTGTAGCACAAAAGTAGACTTTAGCATATTTTATAAGTTCAACTTCAAAATATGAAGCAAGTTTTGCCCCAGTAGGATCTCTTTCTGATAGAACCAGCTCCAGTGGAGATGGGGTAGCAGTTGGACTGAAGGCAGATAGAACCAGCTCCAGTGGAGATGGGGTAGTAGTTGAACGGGAGACAGATAGCCTCTCCTTTCTCCCTTCCCTTTTATCAGAGGCCTTCCATTGCAGAGAGCTATAGAGACTGGGCAGGAATGTAAGTGAGTCCACTTACATGTAAGTCCATGCAGTGAGCATGATGAAGTTAGTGGACTGTCCTCAGCTAGTGAGTACATGTCCAGGGTCAAGGCGAGTCACGCTTCCTGAGCTCTGGCTGGTGTTTATGAATTGAATGAGAATATGGTCCAGGTTAGCCAGTCTTCTGTTTCTACCATGCATCCCAACTCTAGAGTATCTTTTAAAGGTGACGGCTCCTACTCACTAATGTTGCTAACTTTTAAAAAATACCTTTCACATTCTAAGGCACAACAAAACATCCTTGTGGACTGCATTAGGTCTTTGCATAATCAGTGTATGACATCTGTGCCCAAAGCTGATGTGTTGCCTTCATTGTTGGGGATGTTGAATCTTGTTTTTCACTAGTGTTTGTGTAGTTAATAGGAATAATGACAAGCATGCCCTTGATGCCTTCTGGTTGGTAGGGATTTAATTAATGTTCCTTTGTACCCTTTGCTTATTCTTCACTTTGGAAAGATCTTGCCACCATCTCCCTTTCTCTGGAACACTGAACAACTAATAATTTTCCATCCTTCCACATCAAGTAGCTCAAACCCTCCTTACATTTTTACATACAGAAATAGGAAGCTGAAAGATAGATCTTTACTACTAAAAGGGTCTTAATGATGCTCAGGGGACCTCTCTCATTACAGAGAGAATTCAAGATCGGCTTTACTGATTTACTCTCCTTTTCCAGAGGCCAAGCATGGGACTGGGTAGACCAGTAATCTGTTTCATCATGATCTATTTTTTTTTCCTCACACTGTTCCTAAAAACATGAAAAACACTCCAGAGATGCCTTGGCCAATAACTCTAGATGTGGCATAGCTATGCAATATTGGGAAGGAAGACAAGCCAGCAACAAGAAATCAGAAGTGGAGAATATAGAATCCAAACTCTGGATAAAACTCAGTCCACAGGGAAAAAAACCAAAACTACATGCTTCAGCTGGCTCTGTAAACAGTGGTGGGAGCCACAGACTGAAGCAGATTTCATATCCCACATCCTTCTCATCCTGCAGACATTCTTTTGGCCCTTCTTTTAATCATGGTTCTTGATCCAGGTGTGGGGCTATTGAGGGTCTCATCTGTGAAGCTCCAGGGCATGGCACGGAGGCATTGAAAGACCACAGTAAATGTTGGCAGAAGTTATTTCATTATACCTTGGACACCAACTCTTAGACTTTCTTCCAATTTCCCTCAGATAGAATTACGTTAAATTCAGTTCTGTAGACATTGATTGCATGACTATTCTATACAAGGCAATGAGTCTGGCGTATTAAGATGATTTAGGGCCAGTTCTGCTCACCCAGTGTTCATCTGGTTAGTGAGGAGGAGCTTCTTACAGGTAGAGCTGCAGCAGTTCTGGGGCTGAGACCTGTGAGGCGGGAGCAAAGGGATTGGTGATGTCTAGAGACTCTCAGGTCATGTCCGCCCATTTCTACCTTGTATTTGATGACTTAGCCCCTTAGTTCCTAGGGTTCTGTTTCCATCACTGTCTTGCAACTATTTCTGATTCCAATGGGCTCTAACTTCTCATCCTTCACAATCTGATTGTAATGTTAGAGATCCCTTTTTACATTTTCTTCTTTGAACACAGTTGATCATATTTTTTTCTTCACCATCTGATCTCTTTAAAATTGCCCTTTTAAACTACCAATCTTAAAAAAGCATTTACTTCTTTTTCTAGACTCAATTTGTCTCTCTCTGTGTGGGTGTGCGTATGTAAGTGCAGAGGCCAGAGGAAGCACCATGTCCCCTGGAGCTGGAGTTACAGGTGGCTGTGAGCCACCCAGTGTGGGTGCTGGGAATCAAACTCAGGTCCTCTGCAAAAAGCAGTATTTACTCTCTCCCACTGAGCCATCTTTCCTGCCCCTAAACTGACAACCTTAAGGACAGTTAGTCCCTTAAGTCCTCATTTTCCATCTGCTTTGGGGTTTGAGCAAGAAATGTCCCTCACAAGCTCCTGTGTTGAAGGCCATGTTTCCAGCTGATGGTGCCAAACACTGTGCTAGCCACGGGAGAGCTCATGTGATCTGTTTCCTTCTCCCTTGGAGAGCTTCTGATGTCTCTAAAAGGATAGCGAGTGGGATGAAGGTTCCCCAGTCCTGTTGCTTCCTGTGGCTCCTTTCTCCCACGTGGCTCTCGGTTTAGATACCCCGCGGTCTCACCTATGCGTTTCCCAACTCTGGCAGGACCAGAAGCCTTCGGTTATTTCGCTTCAGAAACTTATTGCGAGAGAGGTCGCTAACGAGGAGCGAGGCATGTTCCTGATCAGCGCGTCATCTGCTGGTCCGGAGATGTACGAAATCCACACCAATTCCAAGGAGGAACGGAATAACTGGATGAGGCGCATCCAGCAGGCCGTGGAAAGGTAACCTGGCTGTCGCTCGTCTCTGGGGTGTCCTTGTTCGGTTGGGGAATGTGTTCTAACCGTGTCTCCCCCTGCGTGAAAACTTTGCCTCAGCCAGAATTGTCTGCTCCCTGACCTTTGCCCCCGCCTGCCGTAGCATGTCGCCTGCAGCTATGTCCTCTGCACGCCTCTCTGCATGCCGTGCCTTCCCGCTCTACCTGTGTGCTTTGCTGTGGCTCCTGCTCACCTGCTTCATGAAGACCTCTTAAGCCCAGGTGGTCTCTGTCTTACCTGAAATGCGTCACGTCACAGCCACTCTGAGGCTCTGGTTTGGCGCTTGCCGTCTATTGCCTGTAGTTTTTACATTTTACATGTAGGTAGAGTGTATCCCCTTAGATTGGAAGCTCCCTGGGGGCAGGGACCCTATCTTCTGTTTCTCCGTGTGCCCAAAGAACCATTCAAATAAATGGCTGGTGAATCTCAATGTTCTCAGTTAACGTATTGCTTGTTACTTGGGCAAGAATAATTTTGATAACTGAGGGGCAAGGGTGGGAATTATAATCCCTGTTGGTAATTTGATTAATTGGATGAACTTGGTATTCTGTAAGTTCCTCCCACCTCTACCACACTTACCCAATATGGAGGCCTGCAATCCGCCCTACATCCCTTCCACTCTAGCCCTGTCAAGAGGAGTTCCATAATGGTACAAATCCAAAATTCTATCATCTTAGTTGCACTGATGATGGTGGTAGCCGTAGGGGGAGGGTTAGAATATTTGCATTATCCTACAGAGCTGATTTTGAATCTATGTTGTAACATGTGCATACCCAAGAAAACTATCTTTTGAAAAGAGGGAACAATGAATTCTCTTCATTCTGATTTTTTTTTTTTTTTTTTTTTTTTTTGCCTGTGTGGTTAGTTCCCTTGCCAAGTTCCCATGTTTTTTTAATAAGCTTAGAGATCCTTGGAACTTGTTTCAGTGATGCCTTGGCTGTTGTCTTTTAAAGTTGTCCAGAAGAAGAGGGAGGAAGGACAAGTGAGTCCGATGAAGAGAGACGGAGAGCTGAGGCCAGAGTGGCCAAAATCCAGCAATGTCAAGGTACGATGTGTGCAGCCCTGACTCCCGGGTCCTGTGCTCTTGAGTGGTGGTGAGCATCTGAGGCCTGCACTGCCCACCCTCCACCTTTGACAACCACCAGTCCATAGATAAGGAAAAGTGACTAAGATATTCATGGAAATACACATAACCCATAGGGAACGCTGATTGTGGGTCACGTGGCGCTGGTGAGCCCTGGAGTTGCTGCCATGTCCAGCTTCTGTGAGCAGACAAGCTCAGCAGGAGGGCCCTCGAGTGCCCTGTGAAGCCAAGAAATACGTCATCTCACTAATTCTCAACTCCAGGCCCTACGTTAGAGTCACTTAGGGGGGTCATTAAAAATGTGCAGTCTGGCTGGGCGGTGGTGGTGCACACTTTTAATCTCAGCACTAGGGAGGCAGAGACGGGCGAATGTCTGTGAATTTGAGGCCAGCTTGGTCTGCAAAGTGAGTTCCAGGACAGCCAGGGCTGTTATACAGAGAATACCTATCTCAAAAAACAAACAAACAAACAAACAAACAATTTTGCTGTCTTCTCCTCAACTCCCTTAGCCAAATGAAGCAGGGACTCTCTGGATTTGATGCTAGTTAAGGTCTCTGTGTTCTAAGACTCCTGTCACACACTGAAGTCAGGGAAACTGATGTGTGCAAAGATGGTGTCTATAGCAGAACCATAAACTGACTTTGGCTCTGGCCAAGACTGACACCGAAGACTGAGGCTTCCCAACCCTGCACTGTTCACCCCGAGGAGCTTTCACTTGTTGAAAAGAGGGCTGCCTCAATACGCTTTGCAGAGCTGGGTATTCAGTCTTAGTAGAAAGCTGTCCCCATAAACAAAGAATAGCTTTGCAAGGTTGTCTGGAATTTGGAGAATGAGAGGTGACATTTATACATTTATTTATCGCATGCAGTGGATGATGGGAGAGATGTTAAGTCACTTGCAGGAGGTAACAGTCACTAAGTGAAGGCCTCCGAATTTGTATCTGGGTCTCTCACACCCAATGAAAGCATTGGGTCCAACTGCTTGCTGAATTGTGGTGTCTTCTTCCCCTAACTTGATTTTTTGTATTAGTTCTGCAGCTATGCTTGTGATAATCTCTTACAATGAATTTTATTCCCCAGAAATACTCAGTAACCAAGACCAACAAATTTGCACGTATTTGGAAGAAAAACTGCATATCTACGCTGAACTTGGGGAGCTGAGTGGCTTTGAGGATGTCCACCTAGAACCTCACCTGCTCATCAAGCCTGACCCCGGAGAGCCTCCCCAGGCAGCCTCCCTGCTGGCAGCAGCCCTGAAGGAAGGCAAGTTGCTCTGGGAATGGTTTGGTTTGACAGACTCAGAACATGTTTATCTACGCGTCACACACGGTGGCCTTGGTGCTGAGGGTACAACAGGATGAAACAGAATACTTATTCTTATGGAACCTATGTTCCAGAAATTTCAAAGTATAAAGAAATACGTATGTCAAATGATGGAGTGCTATGATGAAAAATTGGCAGAATAAAGAAGTGGGGAATTGCAGAGCTATAGAGAAGGGTAGGTCTTACTCACATTGGGTGTCCAGGACCCTTGGTAATGAAAGCAGAATAAAGGGAGTGGAGAATTACAGAGCTATAGAGAGGGGGCGAATCTACTCATATTGGGTATCCAGGACCATTATAATGGAAGCAGAGTAGCAGACAGATTTGGGGCATGTTTGGGAAATAAAGCAAAGGATTCTGATGGGTACCCATGATGCCCCTCTCACAGGACCAAGCCTTAATGGATCAAATCACTTGCTCTTATACTTAGCCAGTGGCTTCTACTTTCTTCTCTCTGTCAAATCTTCCCTAACGAGAGCTGGGAAGTCCACTGGCTTTTGTTCTTTTGGCTTAGCACATGATGAAGGAACTTGGACACACTCATGAGCCCTGCTGCTCAGGGGAACCCAAAGCAGTGGAGGCACGATGTAGGCTGAAGAGGAGAATGCTTCCTGGGTCACTGATCTGTTGTCTGCAGCTGAACAGGGCTTCTCATCAGGGTGAGGACATCATTGTCTCGAGAAAGGCCGTTGAGTGCACACATTGAGAAACCCCTTTGCTCTGCTAGGCTGCTATTTTCCTTCCATGCTCTTCTTGAATCCCATCCACCCTCCCAGGTCTGCTCAGTTTCCACCCCTTTTTAGGAACTTCTCCCCAGTCCCACTGGAGACTGTTGCTCTCCTGCGCCTCTGTGTGGCCAGAGCTGCAAGCATCTCCTACCCTTCTCTCAAATTCTCCCTAGTACCAGGACAGTAGATGCTGGGTGTGTGTAGTTTTCTTTCCCGAATGTGGTCAAAACGTGGTGTGAATGCTTGAGAAATAACTACAAGTTCCTCGAAATAGTAATATTCCACATGCTAGCTGAGGCTCCTTTCTGCGCGGAAACGTGTTTCCTTTTTTGGTGTGGTAGTTCCCAAGAGGACTAGAGCACAGATGGGAATGTGTGTTATTAAAAGCAAGTTTGAAGAAAGACTCTTTTGAGGAATAGCTAATATTTCTTAGTAACAGCATCAAAAATCCTGATACCTGATATTGTATGCATTATTAATTGAATTACGAGTTTTCAGCATACTGATTTACTGAAAGTTGCACCTGAGGTATTTTATACAATGTATTTTTAAAACTGTGTTAAATTCTCTATGCAAAAGGGTGTAGACTGCAGGGTTGTATAATTTTTCCATAAGGGACCAGCTGTAAGTGCTTTAGTCTTTGCAGGTCACACCCTGTTTGGGATATGTTTGTATGTGTTTATGTGCAAGTGCATATATAACCTTTAGTGCTATGAAAGCAGACTTGGGGCAGAGTGCAGTTGGTGCAATTCACGTTGAACATGTATGAAGCCCGGGGTTCAGTTACTGCATCGTATAAACCAGTCATGGTGCACATGCCTGGAATCCCAGGACCTGAGAGGTAAAGACCGGAAGGCAAGACTTCAAAGTTAGCCTCAGCTGCGTAGGTGTTTGAGACCAGCCTGGACTCCTATTTCGGGGAGAGAGGGGACTCAAAAAAACAAAAACAGAAAAGTAAAACCAAGCTACAGTTCTTAGTCTACATAACAGCAGTTGCAGGCCAAATATGATTTGTCGACCTTTTATCAACCACAGTATCTAACCATTGTGATGCAACAGATTGTCAGCTACAAAGTTCGTGCTCAAGAGCCAGGTGACAGAGTTACAATCAAATTAATTAACTCACAGGACGATCTTGTGATGTCCTCAGTAAATTTACAGTTTTGCGTTGAGCTTTCTTCGTGTAATCTGGGCCCACGCGGTCCACCTGGTGCACCTTGGCCACACCTGGTAGACTAAGCCGCCTCTCTATAGATCTCTTGTTTAAATCTACTTTTGTTTTCTTTCTTCTTAGCTGAGAGTCTGCAAGTTGCTGTGAAGGCTTCCAAGATGGGCGACGGGAGCCAGTCACCTGAAGAAGGCTCCGGAGGAGCTGTCCTGACTGACGTGCTCAGTGCCCAGGATGTACCGGCATCGCCAACTGCTTGTAAGTGATGGCGAAGGCCTTGGCGGGGAGCCGGAGCACAGCCCGGTGACACACAGGGGTCGCATACAATGAAAACAGTAACTGCCTGACTTCAAGGGAGCTTAATGTATTCTTTTTGTAATTAGAGGAATAATCATGCTGGCCACAAATAGGTATTGTGTGACTATTAATGACACTCGTGTTCCAAGCACAGAGTCTTATGTTGGTGGGGTATACTTTCTGTCCCCAATTAAGCATTGCACTGTCCCCAGATTGCACCTCCGTTTTCATGACTTCTTGGATGGATTTTGGAAAGGACTTTTAAACCTTTTTAAACGGCCTCTGCAATCCACTGAGGAAACAAGTTTTCAGACATAATATTATGGGCCTCAGCTAATCAATCAGGAAACTAAAAAGCACCCCCCCAACCTCCTACCCACCCAACGATACACAGTCCCACGTGTGAAGTGTAAGGTTTAGTGGTATGCTTATAGACAGAATTGCCAAATAATTCTTGCGGTTTTGTGGTACCTGGCTTATTGACCTCAATGCCTTGAACATGCTAGGCGAGAATCTCCTACTGAGCCACACCCCCAGCCCTCCCAAGAGCGTTCTTTGGGTCGGAATATTCTGTTTTGAGCAGCCAAGGTTGATCTCAGAGTTGTGATCCTCCTGCCTCAGGAGTGTTGAACTGGCAAGTGGGCACCATTGTATCCAGTTGTCCGTCCGTTTTAGAGATCAGAGGCGAAGACTGAGCTTAGCAATGTCTCAGAAGCCAACCGTGTTGCTTTATGTGTGGTTTTAAGCTGAACACCGAATTCCATATAGAATTCTAAAATAAGAACACCAAGAGTGTATTTTTCCATCAGGTAAAGATGGTAAAAGCTTCACTCTAAAAGAAATTATATGCAGATAAAATGTCTGTAATAGTTACTTTTTTTCTGACAAAATCCCATGTGGCTTTCACATTGGCCTCACATTTACTGTTGTAGTTGAGAATGGCCTTGGGTTCCTGATTCTCCCGAGTGCTTGGTTTATAGGTGTGCACTACCACACCCGCTCTATTTTAGAGTTTCCTTTACAAATTCTTTGGCTCAGTCGAAGTCTATAAGCCGTATACCTGTATCACGTATACATTTCTTGTGCCATTTTATCACCGGCACCTAAAATTATTTTTCCCCTCTCAAATTCTGCTGTATCTAATCCCGGCTTTCTATTTTCAGAGTGTGCACATATGTTTTTCATTTCGAGCAGCTAGATTCATCAGGGGAGTTGTACCTCTCTGAGTGGCTTCCTACACAAGAGCCTCATTATGCCCTTGAGGAAGTCTTCTCTAAAAATACAGAGGGTCTGCGCTTTCAGCCCCGCCCCGAGGACAGCTGGGAGGCTCCACTGCGCCCCTGCAGCTGTTTGGAGCACTTGGCGGCTCCTCCCATCCCTCCAGGCTGGGCAGTGAAGGTTCTCCTCCATCAGAATCCTCAACTCTTGTGTGGGAGCCTTCCAATGAAACACCCATTTGCTAGAGCCAGAGCATTTGCTGTCAGGGTCAGACAAGGAGGCATGGGCTGAATCCTGTATACCAGAGGCCATGTATTTTGGGTCTGGATTCGAGCATGGTGCTACGAGGAGTCTGATTTCTTTATAGTTGTTAAGGGCAGACAGTTACTCCTCGTTGAAAGCATGGGACAGAGAATGCAGTGGGCTCTGGGGAGGCTCTTTGTGAAGCAAGCCCATATCAGTCTGAGGTTACAAATCAAGCAAAGTTCTGTTTTTATTCATCAATATACTTAAGGGGGACAATTATGATCTACTTTGTACAATGGTGGGTCCCGCTGAAGCTGAGCCTGGGGGCACAGACACTGCTGGAAACTACAGTCTTCTATCTCTACGGGCTCCTCCACGTCCGCTTCCTCCTACATTTGACTGTTAACGTGAGGAAAGGGGGAGAGAAAGACTTGTTTGGAAATGACTTGGATGTCTCCTTAGGTGTTAGGAAAAGCTGCTAGACACTGTCCCTCCCCCCATCATGGCATAAGCATTGATCAGTCCGGACACAATGAATGTGGTTTTTGCTTGATTCGTTCGCAATGGCTTCCACTCAGGCGGGAAACTAGTTTAGAAGAGGCCTTTGGATTCCTGGGCAACTGTCATTTTCCAAAGATAATGCAAGCGATTTTGTCAAACAAAGAGAAAAGGGCATCCCCTTATTAGTGACACCCTATTTAAAAGAAGAAAATTACAAAACTCATCCCAAAATGGGTATTTGGATCAGGGTTCTGATAAGACATTGCTCTACGACGTGTGTCCGTGGCCCAGCTTTGATGAGCCTGGTTTGACTCAGTGGAAGGTGAACACAGTCTAAGTTTAACTGAGTTCATATCCTCCGCAAATAAATAATGAAATGCTGCCGACTGAGGTTTCATGGGTGGAAGTAAGTTTGTATTTGGTACTCACCATCTCTGGACCGGTTTCTGTGTTTCCCTAGGTTAAATGTACTATATTTACAATGTTAACGCTTAAGTGGGGGCCTTGAGAAAAGCTGGAACTGACGAGAAACTTGAGCAGGCCCTCAGTTTTAATGACTCTGAAGCCATAAGGCATTAGCCAACTCCAGCCTTCTTAGAGCAGGACCCCTTTCGCCTCTGCACCTTCCGTCTAGACTTTGGCCACCAGCCGCTGCTCTTGTACTGGCCACAAGGGAGCTTTTTCCGGACCTGGGTCTGCCAAGAGACCTTGCTTTTGTTCCTCCGGGTACCTGTTTTAAATTTCTCCTCTCTGGAGAGGCTTTTTCCTATTTCATGAAAGTGAGATGTAGACTCACAAACGGCACGTGGACATATCAGCCTAAGGAAGAAGTGCAATTAAAAACATGGTGACAGAAAATGCTGCTTGGTATTCCTTAGCCTGTAAGCTCCATGAGGGCAGGGACTGCGGGCTTGCTGTGCCCGGCTCTAGCGCCCTCTGTAGGAGCACCCAGAATGTATCATCTTGTGATGTTTCTTTCTTTTTTTCTTTTTTGAAGTGTGCGTCAGTTGTGTACAGAAGAGCCCGATTGGCTGGCTGATGTTTGATGTTGTCCTTTTTGTTTCTGTCTTAATGGTGTGCTTCCAGCACTAGTCACAGAAGGGACAGAAGGAAGAGGCTGTTGGGATGTGGATCCTGGGCTCCAGGGTGTGGTAACGGACTTGACGGTCTCTGATGCAGGGGAGAAGGTATTGTTAATTGTTCACCAATTTGTTAGTAACCAGCACCCGTTGTTTTATGTATATAGTAGCTTCAGCTATCAGGCAGTGAGTGGACTGAAAATACTTTTTCTGAATTGTTTCTGATTCATTTAAATATCTCTATTGAAACTTTCTAATCTATTCTTTAAATGTTCGTGTTCTTTCTATATCATATAGGTGTAAAAAAACAACTGAAAAGTTATTAAAAAAATCAAACAAAAAGCTTGAAAACCCTCATGTGTATATGTGTGTGTGCGCTCTCTGACTTCCAGGCTTCCTTTCTGCACTGCAAACCTGTGCTTTTCCTCACTACTTTTGGCAACTCTGTGGCTGAGAGGCGGCCCCGGACATTGGGATGCTGCACCACCAGATGGCGCCACTGGAGCTGACCTCGTTTCCACTCTGGGAAGGTCTTGCTTCTGTCCTCTGTCAAGACTTTTCTTCCACTCTTCTTCCCCCATAGTCCACCTAACATGTGCAGACTTTGAATTCGCGTAGCAACGTTTTGCCTGTGGCAAGGTGTTCCCAAATGCTGCTCTCTCTCTGATTCTTGATATATGTAGGCCACAGCTCTCTCTGTAGAAATTGCATGCGTACCATTTCCTATTAGCTTCAAATGTGTGATGTCATAAGCAGGGGAGGAAATAGCACTCCGGTTCGGGGAGGTGGCGAGTCGGGTCAAGAGTTTTTGCTTTGTCTAGCACTGGTGTAACTCCACAGCCAAGTACTGATGTGGATCAGTGTGAGAATATGGCACATGTGTATCATGAATCCAACATTTTACTGTTACATGTTTTCCAGATATGTGACATAGGACAGAACCAAGTCTGACTTTCAGAATTCCACAGACCTGTCTGCTCAGATTTAGTATTCACTTGCAAAGTTCAGAGGCCCGAGTTAATGTATGAATGCAGAGTTTTACTGTCCTTATTCTGATTGTAAACATTCAAACATCTTTGTTTACAATGCTCCTCCTTCTCCACGCGATCTTCGCTCAGAAGCCTGCAATAAGTGCCTTTCAACTGCCCCTAGGATTTTAGGGAGGGAAAGTAAGCTGGCAGAGGCAGAATAATTCGGCATAGAAGGTGGCTTGGCTCCTATCCATGGCTCGGTCATAGGAGGCTGAGTGAGATGCTGTGTCCGGGTTCCTCTTGCTATGAACCTGGAAGAGCTGACCTTTGAAAGAAACTGAGCTATAGGAAAGGATCACTTGGCTAAGACTCTAAGCAAGTGTATAATGGATGTTTTAGCATTCGTGTTCTTAATAAGATAAGGTAAAAATAATAGGAAAAAATTAAAAATTAGAAATTCTCCTGTAGTTATGATGCAGTGGTCAACTGTAGTTATGACGCAGAACCACCAGGTGGCAGATGAACTCCATTAAAACGATGATCCGCAGTTTCTTGTCTCATCCCAAACCCAGTGGTTTGGTTACAGTTCTAGCTGTAAGTAACCACCTTAATCCAGTTTAACATAATCTAACTCATGTCTACATATTCACTTCTTTATAGAGTATAAAAGTATAAACATTGTGTTTTTTTTTTTTAACCACAAAAACAGTGGATAGATAAAGATGGGCCCGTAAGAAAAGCAAGAACCACCCAACTGGAATGCTTAGCCCTGGTGTCTTCCACACGGTTGGGCAGAGTTCTGAAGTACTGACATGTCATCTCCCCCTTCAGCCTTTGTCCTTTCCCTGTTAGAGGGACGACTTAGCAACAACATCTTTAACTGGCAGGATGAAGAAAAGGGGATCAGGCTAGCCCATCGCCTGACTAAGCTAAGTGACTCATTTGGCAACAATGAAAGCTCCTTAAGGACCTCACATGACTGCCTTTCTTTAGGGCTTAAAAAGACATGTGCTCAGACAAACGCAAGCATCCTACAGAAACCGCAGGCGCTCAGAGCTAGGGATACGGATGATTTTCCATTTCATAAAATGTGGAGTTTGTGGTGTTGATTGCTCCTTACTTCTTGAAGAGACTCTGGGCACCTTGTAGTCATTTACTTGTTGAGCGTCCCTTACATGGCCAGGCACCATTCTGAGGTTTGCAGATATAATAGTGAATACACAGTCTTACTCTTCATTGGTTTACTAATGAGAGAAGACAGACAATAAATAAGCAAATGCTTAGTGCCATTAATGAGCCGCCTTCAGTATCTACATGCTCCCTAATGTTCAGTGGTATGAAAGAGACAAAAATCTAAGGCATAGGCTCCAGCCCCAAGGAGAAGATGGCCAACCTTGTGTGGCTTCCTTCACTGTTTTTGAACTGGACTGGTGATTCATTGAGGTAGGATCTGGAGGACACTAAGTGTTCCCCTGGGGCCATCTCTCTGTACCTTGGACATCATGAGTCTCCAACATTGAGATGGAGGCCTTGAGCCCTGTGATGTTCCATGGCTTCCAGAGAGCCTTGCGTATCAGACTATCCCTGGAGGCGAGCCAAGGGTTCGCTGAATTTCTTCACTGTCATCTGTGCCGTTGGAAGGCATGATTGGCTAAAAGTTGTCACGCATCTCTAACTCTGAATTTGAGTGGGTGAGACCTGCAGTGTCGGGGGCGGTTTAATTCTCCAGGCGTGTCTCCCTAGAAGAGACGGTCATGGTAGCTGAGGTAATGGAGGTTAGAGAGAGAAGCTCATATATTAGGAAAACGCAAAGGCTTTCAAATGTCAGGCGGCTGTTGATTTTCTCATGTTTTTATGTGTTTTAGGTGGAATATAGAAGTTTCCCAGGTTCTTCACAGTCGGAGGTGAGCTACACATACTTTAACCATAGACCATCCTTTCTCAATTTGTAGCCAAGGAAGCTTTTCAAGAATCTGACACATTCAATCCTTTTTCTCCCCAGATCATACAAGCGATACAGAATTTAACCCGTCTCCTCTATAGCCTTCAGGTAATGACTCTTCTGCAATCTCCACCTTTTGAATGTGTCTTTCAATGTCCTCTGATGATCCCCAGACCTTAGAAATTAGCACGTCTGAAAGGTGTTAAGCGATCTTAGAAGCATGCCAAGCCCTGAGGTGTGACTCCGCCAGACAAGCGGAGTTTGCCTGGTTTTGTAATCAGGAGGCAGCCCAGCACCACCACATTTTACCCCATTCTTCTCTGAAACCGTAAAATGGTTCCTGCCTCTCAAAGATAGAAATGAGTCCGCTCAGGCCTGACACAGGGAAATGCTTAGCTGCGTGCAGCGCGGACTTCACATTTCCTGCTGAAAACTTAAAGTCTCACCTGAGCGCGTGGCACTTCCACATGTGGCCTTGGGCCTTGGGGAAGAGCAGTTAAATTATTTGCACGCTCTTTTGTGGTATAGTTCGCTCATTACTCGACACTTATTGGGTGTCCTTTCTGCGCTGGGCACCGTGCAAAAGGGTAAGTTCACAAAAGCAAAGGGGTCCCCGAGCCCCCTGTTGACAGCTGGTTATCTTTTAAGGAAGGCACAAAAATCACCCTTGCGGTGTGAATTAGAGGACTGGGAAATCCATCCCTCAGGTGATGCTCACTAAAGAGGCCATTAGTGCACCCAAAGTGGTTTGTGTGATGATTAAAAAATTTTAAGGCTACCAAGGCAATAGTTGTAGAGTAGGAATTTTTGAGAATGAAAAAAAATCAAATAAAATGTCCTGTGGTTCTGAAGAGAGAATTGCTGTTACCCTGCTAATTAAAAAACAAAACTAAAAAGACATTGGTTCCCATATTGTGTGTACCCCTGCAGAATTTAGATTGCTTCATGTTACTCATTGGTAATACATCTTTTCGTGGCAGCAATTTTTCTGCAGCATAATTGTTAATGTATGTATAGTATTTGGGCCTATAGAATTTATTCACTTCCAGTTATTTATAATTGTGTTATTAATAGCACAAAATGTCGATATCCTCATATTCACATATCTTTAGCCATATTTGACTGTCTCCTTAGGCTAAGTTACTATAGATACCATTTTGCGATTTTGTTCAACTGCAAAATTAATCAATCATATCTTTTTTTCTTTCTCTTTTTCCTTCCGTCCCCTCCTCAATTTAAAAATGAAGTAAGATATGAGATTACTTTAATTTGTGCTTCTTTACTTATAATTAAGACCAAGCATGTTCCATCAATTTCCTGTTAGTCTTTTGTAGCTCATATTTTATATCATAGGACTGTTAACGGAAAACTGGGTCTAAATTTAGAGTAGAAAACATAAAGCCATGGGTTCATTAGATGTTTTCTTATTTGTATTTTGACACGAACAAACCTCGTCCTCTTGAGCACTGTTGACCTCACGCTCACTCTTGTTTCAGTACCAGGACCATTGCTTCAGTTGGTAAAGCTTGGGTTACTGCTGAGCACATGGAGACACTAGTTTCCTCTCAGTATGTTTTCTGTATGATTTGCACATTTTACAGAGCTTCTAAATCACTTTGTCCATTTCCTGCCCTTCTACCAAGACCATTATATTAGAATTGTACTGTATTCATGAATTGAATGGAAGAAAATTTGTGCTTCTGCCATCATCGGTTACCTTGTGTAAGAGCAGGCTCAGTTGCCTCTTATTTTAGGTTGTACAGGAAGCTTTGTAATTGTCTTAATATATGCACTATATAAATTTAAAAACATATGTTTATGCTTCTCCAATTATGATTGTTGATAAAAATACTATTTTTTATGTATGTGTTTCATTAACAGCCAACTTATTTAACTTTAGTTTTTGTTTTAATAAATTTTTCATGGATTCTCTGGAATGTTTCAGGTAGAAAATTCGAAAAAAAATAGTACTATGACTATTCTTCAATAATTTTATCAATGGCATTTTCTTGGCTTATTGCGTTGGATAGATAGAGGAGTATCTAACTTTCTGACATGGTGACAGAGCATTGTCATCTGTGAATGTGTTGGGCTGTAATCATGGCTATCCTGGGACACATGTGACAAACACAGCACAGATTGGCTATGCCTCCATCGGAAAACATGCTAACAGTGGTGGCAGTAGCTTCTTATCTGGTTCATACCATGTGGAGATGCCTTCACTGTCTTACAGATGGTAGGTGTGACACAGATGATCTGGGAGGTCCATTCATTGCGTGAAACAAATGACCTGGTTTTCTTTTAAATGTCAACTGGGAAGCTTTGGCTTGAGAAAGAACATTAAACTCTCAAGGTCTGGAGACCTTGGGCTTCCTGACTTGGGCTCTGTGATGAGACTGTGTAGTCATTTTGTTGCTGTTCTCCACCCCTGAGCACAACCCTATGTGGATCTTTGGCCCAGAAGAGTTCATCAGCCTATTGACCTCAGTTTTGCAATATGTTAAGTCAGTGGCTTTCAACCTTTGGGCCATGACCCCTTGGTGGGAGAGTTGGATGACCCCATAGGGGTCATTTGAGACCATCGGAAAACACAGATCTTTACATTATGATTCATAACAAGAGCAAAAGTACAGTTATGAAGTAGCAATGAAAATAATTATATGATTGGGGATCACCACAACAAGAAGAACTGTATTAAAGGGTCACAGCCTAAGGAAGGTTGAGAACCACAGTGTTAAGTTGAATCCAAATGGGAAACATCAATGCCTCCAGTAGGTTCCCTTCACCTAAATAAGCTTTTGAGCCAGTCTTAGTCTATGGGGTGTGACATTTCTGTTTTGTGGCATGGCTCTCTCCTTAGAAACTGAACTCCAGCCCATTTGTGAAACATGAAAATGGCAATTGGTTCCTATAGCAGAGTTGGAGAAGTATAGGCAAGCTGACAAAGAAAAGGTCACAGATAATTCCACCCAGTAAGTGAAATGAGGGTGAATTAAGACTTCCTAAACATAAATGTAACTTTAAATGTGGAAATCAGTGTCCAGTCTTCAAGTATCTGTTTGTGAGGAGGGAAGAGAATGAACTTATCCCAAGCTCATGCAGGCATGGTAAAGTCTTTATGGTTGCACTGAGATATCCTAATTGTAGTCCTTATGCAAGAGCTAATACCTATTAGATTTGATGTGTAAAATATTGGGGTTTGCTTTATAAAAGTACCGATACTCTGGGGGTCTCTTGATATTGAGTGGTGGCAGCGTCTACAGTGTGGTTTATCAATGCTGATATCCCGTTCTCCGTGAGGACCGGCCGTTCTTCTAAGAGCTCTCTAAAGTCATGTCTCAAGAGTGACCACGATTTTTTTTTCAATTAATTTTTTTTTTATTTAAAAACGTAAATTTTATTTCAAAAGACCCCATTGAATACATTTTTGAGTCTTATTCCAAAGCAAGTATGAATTTAAAATACTGGAGTTTGTTAACTTTCAGAAGTAGAGAAAAGTGCTGATATCACAAAAAACAAAAAACAAAAAAAACCAACGATGGTCAGAATTCCTTCTTCCCAGGGTTTGTGTTACATAGGCAATTTAAAAATGTCTTAGGAAGGAAAAATGTGAATTTATCCTTAGGTTTGTAATGACATCTCATTCAGAGTCAAGCCATGCACACATGCCTGGTGTGTGTCTGCAATTTGTTCCTTCTCTACTTCTTTACACTTTAAATAGTAACTTTTAAAATTAAAAGCTTCCAAGGGCATTCATAGTAGGTTGTTGTTGTTGTTTTGGTGTAGTGACATCTTTCCAGGTCCTGGTAACAATTTACTATAATATTGTCCAGCTTTTCATAGGTAAATACTAGAGTTCAAAATTTTTTTTAATGTTTGGTCATATCTGCTGGGATTTCAAATATCTATTTCCCCTTAACCATTGTAGCCTCCTGTTAGCAATCCAGTTAACAATGAATGACTTTAAGCTTAGATTTGCTCTAATGCAAAAACCTAGCAGTAAAGAGACTAGCTCTACCCAATTCCGTATCTCCTAAAAATGGCATTAACTGTGATTTTCAGGCATTATGTTATAAAAAGGCTATTTGCCAAAAGTCTCCAAATAGTTGACTTTTATTTTTATGTCTTCATGAAAGCAATGTATAAAGCGCAAATAATTTCTGGTTTGGGACTCAAATAAAAGATACCACTGTGTTTATATAGATTCTTAAATTCCCACGAATGATTGACTAGGGACCTCAGAAGGAGAAGGAGACTCTAACAGGAATTTAGAGTCTTGTGAATTTACACACTAAATTTTTACCCAAAGGACTGACTTAAATACAGCCCAACAACCAACAACCAATCACTTCTCCAGAAGCAGGGACGAGAACAATCAGCCCTCTGTAGTCGTAAGTTTCTCGTCCTTGGATTTAACCACCCTTGGACTGAAAAGATGAAAAAACCAATTCCAGAAAGTTCCGGAAAGCGCTGTGCTTTCTGCTCTTCCCGTGTGGATAAAGTGATGTATAGATGGCACATTAGTTGTCACAAGCAATCCCAAGGCAACTTAAAGAGTTCAAGTGACAGGATATGGGTGGGTTATGACTTATTACTAAGCGCTGTCAAGTAAAGACATGAGCATCACCAGGTTCGGGCATCCACTGGACTCACCAGACCAAACTCTCTTAGATACCGAATGCCAGTGATGCTGATTGTCTTATTTCCTTCCTGTCTAACCCCAAGTCATACCGATCGGAAATGTAGACAAGCCTCCTTGAAAGCTCAAGGTGCCTCGGAAAGTGGCAGGACGTGACAGGAAGTAACCCAGCAAGCATTCTGTGTTTTAGAGCTATTTCCAACCAAGAGGTCAACAGTCCATGAGCAGTGCTAACTTCGTGCCTTATTGACAAAGTGTCCCAAAAAGCCCCCTAGAAGAGGCAGAACTGAAATTGGCTCCTTGTTTCAGTACATGGTTGTTTGGTCCCATTGCTTTGGGGAAGGCAGAACTTCATGGCGGGGGGTACCAGGTCCAGCAGAACCACTTACCACATGATATCAGGATACAAAAAAAAGGAAAGGGCTGGTTCCCATTATCTTCTTCCAGGACACATACACACAAACAGTCCCAGACAGATAGACAGACAGACACACTTTTGTACCGCCTTTCCCCATATACACACACTCCTACATTGTCCATCCATTAGACCTGTCTCCTAAAGGTTCTGCCTTTCCTTACTAGTTTTACAGCTGACCACCAGGCCTTCAACCTTTGGGGATCCTTTACCACCCCATGTGTGATTCTAGCCTGTACCTACTCATTTGACCCTTCTGCTTCCCCCTGCTTCTCCCCTAGGCTGCCTTGACCATCCAGGACAGCCACATCGAGATCCACAAGCTGGTTCTACAGCAGCGGGAGAGCTTGGCCTCTTTCCGAGTTGGCCCCTTGCAGGACCAGGAGAAATCCCGCTACCTGGAAAAGCAGCGGGAAGAGTTAGCTAACATCCACAAGCTTCAGCACCAATTCCAGCAGGAGCAGAGGCGCTGGCACCGCCTATGCAACCAGCAGCAGCGCGAGCAGGAAGCCCAAGAGAGCTGGCTACAAGCGCGGGAACGTGAGTGCCAGTCACAGGAGGAGCTATTGCTGCGTCACCGTAGTGAGCTGGACCACCAACTCCAAGAGTACCAGCAGAGCCTCGAGCGGCTGCGGGAGGGCCAGCGGATGGTGGAGCGGGAGAGACAGAGGATACGTGTCCAGCAGGGTCTGCTGGGTCACTGCAAACACAGTCGCCAAAGGAGTCTCCCCGCTGTCTTCTCTCCAGGGAATAAGGAGGTATGCCTTAGCCCTGCATAGACTGGGCTTACCCAAACATCTGTGGTCCTGGTTCTTGGTGAAGAGCTCCCAAGAGTGCCTCTCAGTTTGGATATGGAAAAAAGCCAAGAGCGTTTAGAACCAATTCTTGGGTATCTTGACTTAAAAGATGGAAATTCTAAGGTCCTGGGTCTTTATTGGGGCCTCGGTGCTCTGAGACACCCTTTCCTAAGAAAAGACCACAGAATGGAGTTGTCCCAATAAAATAATGGATATTCTGACCTGGAGGCACATCCACTGTGAGAAAGATGCCTCTTAGGTATTTGAAAGACCCTCTTTAAATGATGTAATGTCATAGACTAAGAGTATTCTATTGTATTGTATGGCATGTGTCTTTTGTAGATCATTTAGCTCTTCATGTATAAGCATTGAATTACACAGATTTTTTTTAAAGATTTATTTATTTATTATGTATACAGTGTTCTGCCTGCATGTACACCTGCAGGACAGAAGAGGGCACCAGATCTCATTACAGATAGCTGTGAGCCACCATGTGGTTGCTGGGAATTGAACTCAAGACCTTTGGAAGAGCAGCCAGTGCGCTTAACCTCTGAGCCATCTTTCCAGCCCCGAATTGCACAGATTCTGATGTAGAAAGCTTATTTTCTCTTTGTGAATTGGAGATACTGAATTCAAAATCATTTTCATTATAAAGTTATTCTGAGCTATACCTGATTAAGGACTGAGTGGATAAACCCGTTTAGAGGACCCCTGTTCCCTTTGCGACCTCTCTAACCTTGCTTGACAATTCCATTTGTCTGGGCAGATTTTCTGTGCTCCGCATCGCATGTGGGTTTTTAGCGATAGTGCATCATAGAGTTGTAAAAGTTAATAGGCTTATAAGAAAGAACTATGTTGTATCTGATTTCCCCTTCAAGTTTGCTAAATTACATTTATTGCAAATTCCTTGTGCATTGAAGGATATGTTTTCGGCCTTTTTATGTAGCAAAAGTGGAAACACTGCTTGCTTTGATTAAAATAAAGTGGAGATTCTCCAAGGGTATAGACTCTGCTGCTTTCTAAAAATAAGATGAACTGTGCATGGCGACTTGGAGGTTCCTGTTGTAGCTCACTTAAAGAAGTTGGGAGGGGGGTAAATGGGAGATTTCTTCCTAACCTTATTCTTATTAAGATCTTGATTGCTAGAACAAGAGGTTTCAGGCTTGTGGGCTAAATAAATACGTTATGAACTTGCTTAAGTTACTAAAGAAATTACTGTATTTTTCTGTGTTTCTTTATGCAGGTAATGGAACTTAGTCGAGCTGAGAGCTTGTGTCATGAAGATTCATTTTTCATCAACGAAGCTTTGGTACACATGTCACTTAACACTTCCAATAAACCAAATCCGTCGGGTGTCCCATGGGACCCTTACCCCTCAGGTGTATCTCCTTTTGATTTGGTGAGGACTAGTGACAATCAAACAGAACTGAAGAGAGATGTTTCTCAGCCTCCAGATGTCAACCATGAACTCTGGACAGCCACGGGGCCCGGCCATGAGATACCTGCCCTCCAAGTAAACGTCCAGGATTCTTGTCAAAATGGTAATTAAGTCTCTACGCGTCCTCTGTATGGTGTCCGCGAGAAATTGTTTCTCTCTGAGTGCTTGGTTCCTCAGAAGAGTGAACCAAAGTGAGCTTAGCATGGGAACAATGGCGGCCATGAGTTGGAATTTTCTTTGGAAAGTCTCTGGACGCTCTTTACCCCTAAGTATCTAAAGAGATGATGCCATTTGGGAGGGCTTAGGGTATGCCGTAGACATGACCAACAGGGCTTTTAGGTCAGTGGGCTAAATGGTATCCGCTTCAAAGTGGTCCGGCTTAATATTTATTCCCCACTGCAGACCCTGCTCCGTCGTGATGTGTGTCTCAGTTGACACTCAGAAATAAAAGGAACAGACAGGATTTGTGGTAGGACTTTATTGTCTATCGGGGTGATTTCCTGTAGCTTTGGTGAAATCTTCTGTTGTGCTATTAAACATGCGGAAGGAAACTGTTAGCATCATTTGTCATTGTAAAGAAAAAGGTGTTGCCTCCCGGTAAGTACCTCCTAAGGACACAATTTGCTAGCCCCATTAAAGCATTTGCCAAATGTAAAGGAAGGGCAGCTAGAGTTTCCAACTCCATGTGAATCCAAATGATTGAAATCTCTGTCCATTCTGGATTGTTTTCTGTGGGATGGTAGGCAGGGAATTAGGAGAACTTGAAACCTCCCTACTGGAAACCAGATGGCATTAAACAAATGGCTGGCCACATGCATGTGAAATAAATCACTGACAGTGCGAGACTTCAGAAACATAAAACAATCAGGAGTTCTAGCGATCTTTAGAACTGGACACAGATTTGTTTCCGGGCTTAACATATATTCTTAGTTTGTCAGTTGGGAGGATCATTTTTCAGCAACAAAAAACTTTGAAAGGCGTTCGGTTCCTTCCAGTTCGGGAGCAATCATCCTGAGCTGCCTCTGAGCTGATTTATGACTGATCCAGGGAACGCTGAGTCTCAGTCCTGGCTGTTTCTTCATACTGCTCGGTCACCACTGTACTGTTCTCTAGGAGAGACTGAACTAGTTCGTCCAAACATTGTTTTAAATGTTTTTCAATTTATTTGCTAAAAGTACAGTGGAATACATTGGATTAAAAAGTGAACGATCAAACAAAATTTCGAAAATGGAAACCCCTCTCTAATCTGTTAGCCTTGGAACTCCATCCTCTGGAGGCCAGGAATGCTGATGCTGGGCACACGCTGCCTTGCTGAGCTGACTCAACTTGCTACACTCTGTTTTATGTGCTCTTGTCAGTGTGGTTCTCTGCTGGCTTTGGTATCACTCAGAAACTCCATTTGAGCCAAACCACATTTGGCTTTTGTTTAGAAGTATTGCTCTTACTCGTTATGGGCCTACCGTCATTTTCTCTCACCTCGGGCCTCAATGGCTTAAGCTTTGAAACGTTTGGCAGCATGTTTACAGGAGACAGAAAAATGTACCGAGGAAAGAAAATAGACAGCAAGCCGTTCTATCTGCATAAGAAATGCTAGATAGAGTCAAGAGAAATGCTGAGACGATTGACTTTCTGCTTAGAAAATCCATCATATGTCCAGTGTAGACCAAGGGCATTCAGGACAGTGACAGGAAGGAGGAAGGTCAACTTCAGCCTGAATCTCTCAGGAGCATCCTGGGGTTAGAAAGTAGGGGTCAGGACAAATGTGTCCACTGCTGGAGTTCTGCGAGTAGTCAAAAAACCCTGCTTACGTGTTTGTTTACTTTACGTGAGAGTTCATTTCTGAACAAGAGAGAAAGCGAGTTCCAGACTAGGAAGCGATAGGATAGTGAAATGAAAACAGTTCTTTATTGCTAAAGGGGTGGTTGGGGCCAAATGAAATTGGTAAAACCATTCCAAGTTTTCATAGTTCGGTAGCTGGAATATCGCACATTAGCCACTGATGGGGTGGGTGGTGGTGGTGTGTGTGGGCGGGGGTACCTAGGCTCTGAGCACTCTCCATGCATGCTCTTGTGGGAGGGAGGAAGGAAGGGAAATGAGCTGGCAGAAGCAAGCCGCAGGTACACTGGGTGGTGATGACATCACGCATGTCACAGGGTCCTTCTGAATCTGAGTGACCATTGCAAAGGAGCCGTGTAGAGCACAGTATTCCAGCTGTTTGCCTATGATGTCCTAGTCTGGTATTTTTGTTAAATATGCCTTTTAACAGCCTGGCAGTGGTGGTGCACACTTTTGATTTCAGCACTCGGGAGGCACAGGCATGTGGATCTCTGTGATTTTGAGACCAGTCTCCTCTACAGAGTGAATTCCAGAACAGCCAGGGCTACAAAGAGAAACCCTATCTAGAAAACCAAAACAAAAACCATGCCTTTAGCTGTGATCGATGAAAGCTGTTCTGTTTATTGTTGGATCATAAGGGCCACTATTTCAGGAGGCCCCTGGGAATGGCTTGTTCTCTATCCAGCGCTGTGTTTGGGTTCAGCTCAGAAGAGTGAAAAATAAGGATTTCTGAAACTGGAGGGCTGATAGAAAAAAAAAATGTGAATAAAATTCACGGATGTGCCTAGAAGTCACCTAGTCAAGAAATTTCATTGGTCTCTTTTCTTTTTTCTTTTCCCATCCAACCTCACCAAGACTCTCCAGGTTCCCTTTAGTTTTTGAGCCATTCTTCCACCATTACCACCAGCAGGCACTATACAGACATGTCCGCTTGCCAGTCCCATACAGAGGTTCTCCATGGAGAAAACCATTTAGCACTCCCAGGTGCCAACATGGTCCTGTGGTGACCTCCGCAGTGGATGGGGAACTGAGCAAGAGCAAGGCAGAGCAACTTATCCAAGGTCACAGGGGTGGCAAAGGAAACCAGGGATCAAACATGGCCAGACTGGTTCTGTTGCTCCTGCTCTCCCATCAGCGGCTGAAGAATTCCCAAGAGCCATGCTGCACTGTACATTTAACAGAATATGGAGGGGATGTGGAATACATCTTTATGGAATGCCTGGCAGGATGCTCACAATTAAGGGCCAGGCTTTTGTTTTTGTTTACCCCCCCTCCTCTTTAGTATTACCATTTGGAAACTATTTCTAAAGGTTTTGGATTTCTCTGACCAAGTCTTCCTTGGGACCCGAACGTCTTCAGATATCATAAGTAGGCTACAGTTGCTTCCCAGGAGACACATTTTTCTCGAGGATATTTGGTTTTCTAATATCTAATAACAACTCCATTTTATTTCTAAATATTTAAGGTAGTGCCATGAAGAAGTTTGCTTTCTAGTTTGGGAAGGAATTTCATGAGCAAAATTGTTGGATATTTGAATATTAAATCCAAATTGGCATTTGATTTTATTTATAGTGGAAGAGACGGTTGGTTTAAGGACGTTTTATTCTTGCCCTCTTCTGTGGGATTCCAGCCAAGACCACAAAAAGTCTGAATTTCCTTAAACAATGAAGCCTCTGTGGGACAATTGCTATATAATTGGCCCTATGAAATGCTCGAGTGCATTACTCTGAAAGCCCCTCCAAAGTCATTTTATTTTATTACTGTGATTTTCCCTCCTCTTAGCTTTTCTAGAACTATATGTTGGGTGCATCTAGTTCTTGTCTATTAATTGCTCTTTTCATCGGTCAGTGAAGGAAACATTTTTATGGTATGGACATCAGATCTGCTTGAGCTTCGTCTTTCCTTTTATTTATACTTTTTAAAACTATCTCAGAACTCTTCAGATTCCCTAAAATGTTCTCTCTGATGATATTAAAGAATTATTAGTTTGTGATCTGCAAACTAAAATTTAGGTTGGGCCAATTAAAATTAAAATGATCATTGTACATATGTGTATGATGTGTGTGCATGTATATGTGTATGCATGTATGCGTGTGCAGGTTTGTGTATGTCATGCACACGTGCGGCGGACAGGGAACAACTTTTGGGAGCCAGTTCTCTCCTTCTGCCTTGTGGAGGCAGGGTCTTTCTCCTTGTTGCTGCCATGCTGTGTATGTATGCAGGCTAGCTGGTCCGCCAACTTCCAGGCAATTCCCTCTTTGCCTCCCATCCTGCATTTTGGGGTGCTGGAATTCACATTCTAACCACCACACCTAGTGTTTTGGGTTTTTTCTCTCTTTGTTTTTTTTTTTTCTTTTTTTTTTTTTTTAACATGGGTTTGAGCTCAGACTCAAGTCATCAGGCCTGGATGGTGAGCCCAGTTTACTCACTGAGCTCCCTTACTGGCCCATATTTTTATGGTAATTTCATAGATCTTGACCAAAAGAGTGACTTTATTTATTTATAAGAGGTTGAAAGCCCAAGCTAACTTCGAACTTCCTAGGTAGCCCAAGATGACCTTGAACTTCCCATCCTCCTGCCTCCACCTCCTAATTGCCAGGCTTACAGACGTGTGCCACCATATGTTCAGTTTGCGGTGTGAAGAACTGAACTCATTCGTGCTAGGCAAGCACTCTGCTGGATGAGCTGCCAGAGGGACTTCATTGTTTTGGGTCCAAAGGAGTTCCTCGTGTATGACATATTAGAACTTGGTGCCCAGCAAAACATTTCCCAACTTGGGGACTGTATTCAGAATATCTCATCTTGGTAATGTTGTTGTCTATTTTTTTTTCTTTTCATTTGAGCAAAAATAGGTGTGTCAGGCACTTCGGTGACAGACTTTCTAAGCATAACTGTTTGGAAATGAAAGACTATGCTATAGTTTTAAGTAACAGTCTTCAAACACTTGAGAATCTGGTGATTTCCAGTGTTTAAAAACTATTCTAGAGTTCGGAAATTGGCACCTTATTTGTGTAGTCTGACTGGAAAGAGGCCATGCCAGAGACCTTCAGGCCATTTCCCATAAAACAGAAATTAGCCTTAGGCTCCATCAACTTCGGTTCACAAAGGTGCATTTGAAGTGAGGGTTGGCTAAGTTTTCAAGGGTTGTCAAGCCAAGTACCTCAGACTCAGTGGGTTTAACAACAGAAAGTTACTCCCTCAGAGTCCTGGAGCCTGAAGTCCAGGCTCAGGGTGCTGGAAAACTCGGCTTCTGCAGCAGTCTCTCTCCCTTATGGGTTGTCTTCCTGTAAATTGACAGGATCACCCCTCTGTGCCTGGCCAAGTTCTGATCAACTCTCCTAACAAGGACATGGCTATATATTATATCAGGGCCTAGACTCATGACCACTTTTAACACACTTCTTAATGGCCCTATCTCCAAATACATCAAGGAAACCCAGGTTACGTGTAAACTTTTAGGGAGCATTATAAGCTTTTAAAAGGGAATAAAATGACTTTTCTCTCTACAGTAGTTTTAGATGTTATGGAAGCTTTGCTTTTTATTTTAACCTACTGAAGTTGGACTATAATTTACCTACATTGTTTTTCTTACTTTGTTTTTCTTTGTTTGTTTGTTTATTTGTTTTACTTGGTTAGGGCAGTGAATTGAACTTCATTAAAAATGACATTAAATTGTGATAAATTGGTCTATCTCTCTATCTTTATAGACATAGGTCTTTGTGTTATCAAGCCTGCATCAGTAAAGGGGGTAGAGCAGCAAATCTTGATTCTGTAGGCTTATTTCCTATATACTTAAATTAAGATTAGAAATACTGAGTCTATAAATGTATTTCCTACTACAGCCTAATAAGAAATATAAGCTATGCTTGCCGGCTTCATTAAACGGCTTTAGGAATTTGAGCGTTCTCTGTGATTGGTGGATATTAGCTGTCTGAGGTTTGGATTGTTTAAATGAAACAACAATGAAGGAGTTAAAACATTCATTATGGCATCAAATTCTAGTCCAGATATATCTATAGAAGTTTGAAGAAATCAAAATTCAGAAACCCAGTAGGCAGTTCTGTCTTCTGAAACCAGTCACTGTAGGTAACGCTGAGGGAGCCAAGCTATTGCTTGCTTTTAGTAACCTGCTTTGGAAACATAAAGAACAGATCTCAGAGGCCTAGTTTTATAGATGATTGACTTGAGACTTTCGCAGATTCTGTACCAGGGAAAGGAAACATGACATTTGCCGGTAGAGCCTGGTGGGCTGCAAACGCTTATGCCAACTTCCTGATTGCATATTCTCTGGGGGCAGGTTTGCTACCAGCGCCAACTGGGCCTGGGCCATCCTGCCTTAGCATATGGAGCCCAGTTCACAGCAGGAGAGCACAGCCAGTAGGGTTGTGGGTGGATTGGAGGCAGGAAGCCAGCCTTGTGGCTGCTGTTCATTCCACTCTCCTCCCCCAGGTTTCAACGTGGGTTGAACAAGCGGCTCAGGTGAGAGTCCAGTCAGTGCAGAGGTTGGGCTTGCTCTTCCGTCATTGTTAGCTTTAAAAATGGAAACCAAAACACAGGCATGTGTATGCATGTGTAGCCTCGGGGTCACATTTTGACATTTCTAGAATGGTCAAAGTGATTAACAGTTGGATTTGGAAGGAAAGTTGTCCATAACCATTTATGTATTAAATAACCCTGGAAGAAAAAATGCAGTTCCGTTGATCACAGTGAATTGCAGGCAGTGATCCAACCCCAAATAAGGAAGCATTACCCTCCCCAGGCTTCAGATTCTGAGCACTGTCTCCTCTCTCACCCAACCACCAAGGTTCCAGTCTTAGCATGGGTTAAAGTGTGGTGGGTTCAAGTGAAAACTATTTTAACTTTGCTTCAGAAGAATATAGTCACCTGGTTTAGGAGGTAGCAAGACTGCCTTAAAGGGTCATGTAGTAAATACTTAATGTTATTGTGAATCACCAGGTCTTCATTGCAAATAATCAACCCAGCCATTGCAGCTTGAATGTAGCCGTACATAGTATGTAAAGAATGCAATTAGCTGTGTTCCAATATAAAGCTACTGACAGGTAGCTTCAGGGCTGGAGAGATGGTTCAGTGGGTGAGAGCTTGTGTAGCTCTTGGGTAGGACCACAGTTCAGTTCCCAGCACCATGCCTGCCAGCTCACAACTTCCTGTAGTTCCGGCTCCAGAGCATCTAGTGACCTCCTCTGGACATTGTGGGTACCTGCACTCTTGTGTGCGTGTACCTCCTTGTACCACCCCTTACAGGGAGGTGTAGTTTACCTATCTCAGAGATTGCTTTCCAGACTTCACCTCATCTCACCCTCTGCTCAGCTGAAGGATAAGGAAGATTAAGCCTCTTTAGCTTAGGAATATTTGTCCAAATTAATTCACCTTTGAGTCAACCAATTCACCCGGATGAATTAACAGTATAATATTATATGGCACTTTGTGCTATTCAAATTACATTTGAATTCAAATCACATTTGATCTCATTTGCTGTCTTCTGAGATCATGTTAACTCTCTCTGTTTCTCCAATAAAGCAGCTTTGTCTTTCATTATCAGTGAAAAGATGAATTCGTAAATCTATAGTTAAATGTATGTGATAGAGTCCAAGGTTTGTGGGTTAAAACTTGAAGAGACTCTCCAGCCCCTAATCTGCCGTAACCCTGATCCTGTTACGGTGTTGTCTGGACCATTATTGAACAGTGAGCTAACTAGAAGTAAGATATTTGGATGGGATATTTGGACAGTTCCCATAGCTGCCATTTTCATATGCTTGGTACCATTGTGTCAGAGTTTCACGCTACATATAATAAATACAGATCACTCCACCAAGAAATATGATTTGAATCAGAATGAAAAAGAAAATTCTAGTCTGCATTTCCAACACCAAGGTCATCCTGACCCGGTGTGTCATTACCCCACTGACCAGGAGCTTGTTAGACTTAGTTCACACTATGACTCTAGTGTCTGCTGTTAGAGCCGGGATCCTACCATTGTTTGATCTCAAAGTCTTACTTTCCCCATCTACACAAAAGAGTAGGAAGTGCCCAGAGAATTTAGCATGCCTGGAGATCTAAAGAACCTTAGCACCCCGCCTACATTCTGGAAATAATCTGTTCAATCTGAGACTCCAAGTTAGCCTGCTAATAACATGACTGGGTCTCCTAACAGGCATTGGAAAGCCAACAGCTTCAGATATGATTAAGGAAATATTAAAAATTGGTTTTAAAAAACCCTCAGGATCTAAGCATGTTAAAGAGAGAGTTGTACATATCAGTCTCTTAAGAAGCACTTTAAAATATTCTTATTATTTCAGAATTTCAAGTGATGCATTTTATTCATATTTACTCCCAACTCCTTACCCACACCCAACTTCATATCCTAAGTAGTGTGTCATCAAAATTGTCCTCCAGGGGATGCCCCAAAGCACAATGGTTTGTTTCTTTTTGTTTCTGTCTAGAGAAGAACAGATGCCATTAACCACATTTCTAGACCCAAATGTGAGCATAGCAATGCAGGACATCCTGACAATAAGAATGAACATCAATTTTGGATGCAAACTTTGTCTATAGATTACCCAAGCCTCCGTGGGTGTATCCCATGAATACATTCCCAGAACAAACTTCCAGTCAGACTTTGGTTTCCTGAATGGAAAAGAAAATGCCGGACACAGGCATCAGAAGGAGATGGATTTAAACCACGTCTTACATGTTTAAAACTTCTGATGGTCATCTCCTTGAGACCGATTCACTTGAGACAGCTTATCCTGTCAGTCCTGGGAAAATGAACAAAAATTAAGCTCCACGTTCACCGGGAAGCAACTCTTGTTCACACTTATAATTTGAACTAATTACATGTGCAATGAATTTTGTAATATCTGTCTGCTCCACCAAAGAGTAAGTATCACTTGGGTGGAAAACTCCTTGCGTCTCTTTTGTTAGTTTTGCGTTCACAGGCACCACACGCAGTGTTTAGTGTATAATCGTGTCTAAAAAACATTTATGAAACAAATTAAGGCCCAAATTCACCATTCCTCCTCCCCTTCCTCCTCCTTCTTCCTTTTTCTTCCTCTTTCTCTTCTTCCTCCTCTCCTCCTTTTTCCTCCTTTCAAATAAGGCAATTAAATTAACCTCTATGTTCCTGAATTATGGTTTCCTCCCCCCTTTTTTTATTTTGAACTGACTGCGCTGCTGTGTATCAGTTTGGTGTAAGAATTTCCATACAGTACTAGAGAGCATATCTTTATAATAGTGATTTTCTTTTTTCATTTACCACATTGAACATGTAGCTGCCACATGGCCTTGTACAGCAAATGAAAACAAGTTAAAATGTGTTTTCCATAAAATACCTTAAGTTAGCTGAGTCTCATGGAATCGATCCACTGCTGTCAGTTGGGTAAGGAGACACATAAACAACTCACCACGTAATTGTCCCCTCAAAGACAGTTCGTCAGCTTAGCTGGTCACCGGGGCATCTTTTTTGTTTTACATAGAATATCTTGAACACCAGTATATTAAGTGTGGGTGGCGAGCTGAGCATCAACGAAACACTTTCTTAAGCTCTTTTTTCTTCCACTAAATCCTGTTTAACAGTCCAGTGTCTCTCCCCGAGCAAAACAATTAGGGTTTGTTTAGCTAAGTACACTCCCAGAGTGTGAACTAACTTCCCTGGCACGACCTTCCGCTTGTCAGCCATAAAATACTGCCTGAAATATCACATATTATTGTAGCCATCTGCAGAGAGAGCGTGCTGTCATCTTTGGAAGTATATGCCTTTGTTTTGCCAGACTGAAGCACATCTCACATTCCTCTCCATCCACTTTTTAGACACAGCTGGCTGGAGAGGAGAAACGCTTCTCATCAGACCTTGGGCCAGACAGTAAATAAGTCGGCGAGGATGTTAATTTGCCGTAATAAATCACTAATGAGTCTTCTTGAATAATGGGTCAGATATCCATCTTTTTTATTTATAATGTATTAATTCAACTTAATTTGATACGTTAATGTTTGGTTGGAAGATTTACCTAGAGAAAAGTGTAGGCGCCCAAACTTTCACAATCTGTGGTCCTTTCTTTGCACAATCACACAGTAAGGCTGCTCAAATTCTAAGTATTCTTTTTTTCCCATTCTTTGGGTATGTGTGTGTATACATTTGTGTTCATGTGGTGTGCATGCCTGTGTGTATACAGCGCACACACATGTATGCACACATGCAGAGGTCAGCGGTTGAAGTCAGGTGTCTTCTTCTCTTCTTTTCCACTGTATTTGTGTGTCTTAATGAGACTGAGGTTCACTATTTTAGCTAGACTGGCTTGTCAGCCAGCTCTGGGTATCCTCCTGTCTCCGCCTAAAGCCCACAGCCCTGAGACCACAGATACACACTACTACACCTGGTTTTTACGTGGGTCTCGGGGACTTAAGTTCAGGTCTTCATGCTTGAGTAGCTAGCACTTTACCCACTGATCCATCTCCTTAGTCCCCATAGCTCTCTGCCCAAATTTCCTTTCTAAAACATGGCATGCTGGATGCTTGGATTGAGTAAAGACCCCAGGGATCGTAAGCAGTATCCCTGGAGGCTCAGCTTCCCTGGTGACGGGGGGCTGCATTTTCTTTCCCTAACGTGGTGCTCTAAGGCACTGGAAGAAACATTTACAAGCAAGGCCCTGGCAGAGTTTTAATTTTCGTTAATGACTTGCTTCCTACCAGTGATCTTGGCACCCCGTGCAGCGATTTGCCATCAATTAATCACGCGGAATGGTGTAAGATGCTACAGTGAGGGCATTGCCCTCTGTGAGTCTCATAAATCCACCAGAAACAAACAGCAGGAATTGCATGCTTAAGACTCTTCATGCAAAACCCCAAATGAGGAGGTGGTTTTACGTTGTGTTCTAATATGTCCTGGGAAGCCTGGGAACTTTCTTGTGGATCCTGAGTTTTGAAGTTCCAGTGTTTCCGAGATGATTGAGCTAAGTTCTGGCTATGGGAATCTACATCTTACACACTGGTGTCCGTGTGGAGCGCAGGGAAGCGTCATTCTTCTGGGTGATGGGAAGGGGAGTTTGGCTTTGTGTTTTTCCCTGAATTCAGGGTCTTCGTGCTCAACCACAAGAGACCGTGTTTTAGGGTTTTGTATAGGGATGACTCAGAAGGGAAGCAAGCTTCCACCCTGGGAACCCACACCATTTGCAGATGGCAGGATCTGGGGCAGTGTGATGCTGGAAGTCAAGGAGCTTTCACATCCGTCGCTTTGCCAGCCGCTTCTGGGATCTGTGTTCGGAGTCTTAAGCCTGTCTTCTTGTCACTTCCGAAGCATGCCTCTAGTTAACGGCTTCACTGCGATGGATTTCTCCTCCTAATTTTAGCATAGTAAATATGAGTCTATTTAATATTAAAATTCTATGAGCCTAAACCCTGAGGCGTGCACACTCCATGTCTTTATAAATGTTCTTATGGTCTGTCTTTAGAATATTCTTGCAAGGGGAATATATGCAAGCCTGGCATTTATCCCATCCGATTCAAATCGAACCGCCTTTATAGAAGCTAAAGGTTTTCAAAGCTGGTTTACTTCCAATGAGTGGATTGAAGGTCTGGCTTGGGATGGATTTATTTCTACCAAAAAATCATGACAGCTTGCCCAGGTTGGCGGGATCATTACAAATGGAGCCTATCTTCTATTTTTAGTTATTTTGATGCTTCTGTTAACTGGAATTAACTGTAAAATACATACAGTCTTTGTTTTGCATATGCAAACTGCTTATCAACAACTTGTAAACCAGAGGGAGGGAAAAAGCATGGTGATCATCTTATCCAAAATGTGATGGTACGTTAGTAAGCATGGAGTAATGGGGTCACAGTTTGCATAGGCTTTAGTATGTCAAAGTGAGCATGCCTGTTGTTTTCCCTGAGGTCTGTGGCCTAGAGCCCTGGCCACCATGAGGGTGTGGTCATCCAGAGGGTTGTTTAGCCTTTCTATAGGGTGCTCCACCTGCTACCTATACAGTTATGTTTGTGTATTCATTTTTAAAGATTTATCTTATTATTTACGTATGTGTCGAGATATACGTGGCGGTTAGCTTTATATCACTTGACACATTCTAGAGTCATTGGGAAAATGGACTCATAAATGAGAAGAAAATGCTTCCATAAGATTGGTCAGTGAGGAAGCCAGTACTGTACATTCTTGATTAGTGACTGAAGTGGGAGGGCCCAGGCTATTGTGGGTGGGGCCAAACCTGCGCTGGTGGTCTTGGGGGCTATGTGAAAGCAGGCAAAGCAAGACATGAGGAGTAAGTCATTAAGTAGCACTTCGCCATAGTCTCTGCGTCAGGTACTGCGTGTGGTTTCTGTGCTGACTTCCTTTGATGATGAACTGTAATGTGGAGGTATAGGTAAAATAAACCCTTTTCTTATGGTCACGGTGCTTCATCATAGCAATAGTGTGTGTGAGTGTGTGTGTGTTCATGACTGTGGTGCACACAGAGCCATCTAGTGTGGCTGCTAAGAGCTAAACTCCAGTCCTCTAAAAGAGCATCAGACCCTGTTAAGTGCTGACCCATCTCTACAACCTGTTTTTGTTTTTAAAACATGTAGTGTAGAACCTCAAATTTGAGGAACTTTTGCGAGTTCCTCTCTTCTGAGCTGACTTTGAGTTGGTTACTTTAATGGACAAGAAGGAAAAGCCTGAAATTTCCCTTGTCTGAGCTGGAAGCAACCATTACTGAGAAAATTCACATTAAAAGTAATCACTTTGGGTAGACAAGATGGCTCAGTGGATACCAGTGTTTGTTTTGCAAGCCTGGTGACTTGAGCTCAATTCAGGGAACACATATAAAAGTGGGAAGAGAGAAAAAAAAAACTGTCCAAATATCCCCTGACCTCCCATGTGTGCTGTGGCATGCACCTCCCCTCCTGACATCAGGTATACACACATACACAATAATAATAGCAATTAAACAAATAACAATTTTTTAAGTAGCCAACTTATAGAAGCTATCGCATTGCGGTTTTGCGGTAGTTTCTCTGATTTTTACCAAGAGGTAAAATATAGAAGGATTATCTTTTTCAAATGTTCCTGCCAATAAATTAAAATATTTCCTCTTCATATGTGTCAGATGACAGATGTGGACGTTTGGATAAGGAAATACGATAGATGGATCTGCCAGAGTCAGCCTCTTCCCATAGCTTTAGAGACCCAGCAACTGTCTCATTAGGAACCCTACTGGTTGGATGGGGCCACAGTGAACTTCCTGTTTTCAGAAATCAAGGTGTGCTTACCATAACATTTCTGTTTTATTAGGCAGACAGACTACTCCTGGTATGATTACTTTTAAGTGAGATGGTTGGTTAGCCCAGTGATAGATACGGTTCAGGAAAATTCCAGAAGTGTCTTACAGAGGGTATGATTCGATGGCTCTATCAGCTCTAGTCCGAAAAAAAGCGGTAATTGAAACTTACTAGCGATCTTGGGCACTTTTGGCTAGAATGTTGAAGAAATGGATCAGACTTGGCATGTTCCTGGGAGAAGAGCAAGTGATGTGATTTTTCTACCATGCAGAGATGAACAAGAAGCAAAGGATGCTGCCCAGTGTCTGCAGCCAAGTTTGAGCAAGCGTAAACCCATCCCGTTTCCAGCATAGTGAAACGTATGTGTGTTTATTGGTATCTCACTGGTTTGCAAGGGTGAACCTAGCGAGTGGATGAACAAGCCAATGTGTGGGAGAATGCACGTCCTTCCTATTGGGCAGTGGAGGTGGCAGGCTGTCATAGTGATTCAGTCAGAGGGCCTGGGACTTACGCCTGGCTTCAGATTCCAGTTCTGTCACTTATCTATGAAATTCTAACCGGGTGTTTAAAGTTATTTGGGGTGTCTCAGATTTCTCACGCTCCTGATACTATCGTCTTTGTGGGTGGTATAAGGATTACATAAGGCAATCCATGAACAATTCCTAGGCGTTAGCAGCATTTAATAAACATCTCTGGTGCTCTGTTTCCCGTGGTGAGAGTGGTCTGAGTTCTTAGGAGGTACATCTGATCACTGGCATGCTTCCACAATACTCTCGGTGATGGGACATGCCTCTCGTGTCCCATTGGGGTGAAGCCATTAAACCGTGAATAATGTTCCACAACATGACTGACTGACTGTTATTAGGTATTATGTGAGTTTTTTAAGCTCCCATGACAATATTGGGAAATGTTGAGGGGATGACAGGATGGTTTTGTATGCTTCTGTTGTGTTCGCATGCCCAGTGACGTTTCCAAAGGGCCACTTCCCAAGCCATAACCACAGCCAGCACCTTCTTCTTCTTCTACTTTTTGAGGCATCCTTTGGAAAATACTGATGTCACTGGATGTTGAAATCACCTCCTTGCATGTGGCACACCCTTTGAATACAGTTTCCCCCTCCCTTGGGAACAGTTGAAATCCAAATGACACATCTCCACATAATTTACCACAGGGGTTGTGTTTTGAAACTCAAACCAAGCACAAGGAGCTTCAGCTGGGACTTTATTTACAGCATCTCCGTGCCGGGCCACACTGGGAATACCTTAAGGGTCATGTCCATTCCGTTTAGGGTTTGTCTGGGTCAGCCTTATGGACTTATTCAAGGTCTCTGTGTGTGGAAGTTGGTCATCTCTGAGAAAGCCCAGGAGGTTATGTTTACCCTAAAGGCAGAGTCCAGCTTCTAGTCACCCAGCCTCACAAACCATCAGCCTTCTTTACCCAGTGATCCAGTCATGGTATGTTGGTTCATTTCTGATGTCCCTGTGGTTCATCCACTCCCTCTGCCTTATACTTTGACCTCATCACCCCTTCTCCTCTTCGAGAAATACTCTGGGTCATTGTCTCCCAGGGGCCTCTCCAGACACCCTCAGCTGGGGTCAGGAGCCTCTCTCATGTGGCTCTGTGGAAGTAAGCAGAAACTTCGATTCGCTTCCACAGAGTTCCCTTGTATTCCTTCTAGACACTGGAGTGCCTTATACAGCATATTAATACGCCAAGGTATCATTTACATTCAGTAAAATTCTTAGCCCTTCAATCGACTATCCAAGCAGTCTTATAGAAAGACTGTCGAGGTACAGAACATTTCTGTCAACCCACAGACTTTTTCTCAATTGGGCCTCAGACCAGCAGTGACCACCCCTTTGCTTCCTACCACCACAGGCTAATTTTGCTTTTCTGGAATGTCATGGAATCAGTCAGCCCTTTCAATCAATACCTTTCTCTGTCTGGCTTTTTCTCGCCCTTCCTGTTATTTCTGAGATGGACCCATGTTGCTGCATGGGTCCGTGACAGGTTCCTTTGTTTTACAGTGTAACCTGTTGATGGTTATCATACCTGGCCTGCCTCTAGTTGTTTGGTATTTTGTAAACTGTGTTTCTATATCTCTCAAATGACCGCCGAGGAGTAGAATGACTACTGGGGTAGGTACCTGCTCAACATAAAGAAACCCATGGAGTGGTTTTGAAAGTAACTATATCACTGCTAAGTCTCTGGGGTACTGAGAAAAGGTCAGTTTGCCTGAGTTCCTAGTGCCCAGCCCAGTGAAAGGCACACAGTAGGGGCTTAATGTTTATAGAAAGATAAGTGAATGAGATTCTCAAGTCAGACTTCATTCTGAGTTACCCTCTGACCCAAGCCAAGTACTTTGTCCATTAAGCAGGGCAGGTATTTCTCTAACTAATGCAGGTTCAATAAGGGCAGGCAAAGAATGGGGAAACACTGATCCTTTCTTACCCTGATCTTGACAAGCCTCCTGTGTCAGGGTGTATGGGAAGGGAAGCCAGCAACACAGGTTAAACAGGGACCATAAAAAAGGGACCTGATGACCAGAAACCACTAAGCTTTACAAAGCCTACCTTTCCTTATGACATCTAGCGTTTCCCCCGTGCAATGGCCGTACACTTCACTAGGATGACTTTCCATTTGGATGTTGACATCTTGGTGAACTTCTGAGGTTCAGTTCCGATGCTTTTTCCTCCCCCCAAAACCTGTCTTGACCACCACATCTTGAAACTGTTCTTCTGTAGAAAGCTGTTGACGCTGTACCGAGGCCAGTCGTATTTATTAGCCACCAGCAGGATGCCCTGCCTATTGAATGTAGTTGGACTTTCTTTGGACCACCAGCTCCTGAATAATGACATGGAGACTTTTTATTAATGACGAAAGCTTGGTCTTAGGGTAGGCTTGTTCCCAACTAGCTCTTAAAACATACATTAACCCATTTATGTTAGTCTACATTGTACTAACTCTTTGTTACCTTTCCACACTGTACAACGGTCTTCCTCCGCATCTAGCTGGAGAATCCCCACCTTTCAGAGTCTTCCCCTGAGTTCCCCTCTCTCCCCAGAAGTTGTACCTATCCTCTCCTGCCTAGCTATTGGCCATTCAACTCTTTACTAAAGCCATCAGAAGGTGTCCTTTGGTAGGTAGGGAAGGACTGGGACACATTTCTAATACAGTGTGATCAAGTAACCCACAGCTGTTTCTACCTTCTTATTCTACAAGGTGACCAGCAACTCCATGACCACAAGCTTGAAGGCTGTCAGCAGCCGAGCAGCTGGGACTACAGTCGTTGAGGGAGTGCCTCAGGCTACTGAACGCTGCCCTTGCTCTTGGGGCTTTTCCTAGTAAGGAGTTAAATTATATGACCAGATGGGTGTTGTTTCTCAAGAAGAATGTTTTTTAAAAAGAAACATCTGTGTCAAAAGAGGAGGTTACTATACAACGTTGAGTCTGTGTCACCTGGATAAGCAAAGGATGGCTGCTGGCTTTTCTTTCAGCTCTGGTGCTGGGTCATGGGTCAGGAAATGCAAACATCAACAGGCGGATGGCTCCGCGTTTCATCTGTGCTTATTTCCAAGACAGGCTTCAGCCAGTTCTTTTTGAGAGCGATGGTTCCAAAGAGAAATAGTCATATTCATTCTCTCTCTCTCTCTCTGTCTCTCTCTCTCTCTCTCTCTCTCTCTCTCTGTCTCTCTCTCACTCTGTCTCTCTCTCTGTGTCTTTCAACTACCATGTGAACAATCTATTCTTTAATTTATGGTAGTTCTGCTTCTGTCCCCCACGTGTTGGGATTACAGGTGTGCCCCACAAAAATGGCTGCCTTATTTTCTTTGTTGATATTTCAATAGTTTAGAAGTCTTAATCTCCCTCTTTCCTATAAACGTCCTACTTTTGTAATTATATAATTCCTAAAGTATTTTAATTTTAATGTTTGGAAGTGTGGTGACCTTCACTGTGATAACAGGCTTGCAGAGAGCCACCGTGAGAGATCTTAGTCAGACTGTGCACATTTTCTGTATATTACGTTGTGCTTCTTAAATTAATAATCTTTTGCGGTGACATAAACTCAAGGCTATAATTAGAAATGATATTTCATGATTTGGCTTAGCAAATGTCATTTCAAACAAATGAGAATTATGAAGTTAATGTTTCTCATTAAAAACTACAAAACAAAACTACGTTGCACCGAAAAAAGGCAATTTTTCAAAAAAAAAAGAATAGGCCTGCGGATTCTTTAACGTTGATCATTTTGGAGTTAATCAAGATGACAAAAAGCAATCCTCATTCATAGGCATTGAAAACAAAGAATTGTGTTCCACTTTTAAAAATCTGGTAATAGCATAATTATGAAGAAGCAGGTAGAACTAATTAGCTTGGGTGTGTTTGATTAAATTGCTTGCCCTCTTTGGATGAGAGCAAAGCACCCGGGTCGGGTATGCTGTAGCGTCTCAGCAGCAGCTTTCCCCTCCGCTGAACCAGTAAGCATTAAGTGCAGCATTAAAATTCCTAGCTTGGTTTCCTGCCTGTTCAGCTGGCAGAGAAGCGATTCTTCTTCTCTCAGCAAAATGAGAGGCTTAGGTCTTTCAGCACGGGCAGCGTCAAGCTGCTGGCAGTTCCCAGAAAGCCTGCTCTGGTGCAATGGTGCTTAGAAACGGACGGTCCCTGGAGCCGTGGAGAGATCCGGTGCCCTGACGGTGCTGCCTGTAGCCAGGTGTTCCTTCATCCGACATTTCCTGTGTTATCCTTTCCTCTTCCCAGGCTTCCAGGAGGCCATTGTTTTGTTTTGTTTTGTTTTAAAATGAACACACTCCTTGTCTACCTGGCTGTGTCACGGACAGTTTCCAATATACACAAAATTAGCAGAGGAGTGTGGTAACCACTCATCCCATCGCCCACCTTCACAAACCTATGACTGATCAGGTTTCATCCAGATTCCCACCTCCCTAAATTCTGTACTGAAAGTAAATTATAAAATTTTTTATAAGCGCATATTAAACCTTGAACATTTTGACAAATATCTCTACTAGATAATGCACTCTTTAAATAAAGTTTTATTTATCTAATGATGATTATTTGCACATATGATTGTTGCAGATAAAATATAATACAGAATTATCTACAATTTATAACATGCTTTAAGTGTGGATTAAATAAGTTAGCGTAGATAGTGTCTTTCAAACACACTTTAATACTTCAGAATAACTTTTGAAAGTCAAATATAAACACCAGTTTACAAAATTTAATCTCAGTAATAGTACTGCTTCATTTAGCTTGAACAATAAAAAATGGTGTTGCGGGGCCTTATATTTTCAGGGATTCAGGTACACAGTCGTCCCCTAAACAAATCTCTGAAGTGAATGCGTTTAAAGTCCTCGCCACACCTAGGGGGGAAATGACAGGAATTCCATCTCAGCACGTGGCAGCTGTGCCTCTAAATTCCCAGTGGTTTCATAAATATCATTTGCGCATTTCCAGTTATTAAAAATAAGCTCTAAAATAAACCTCCCATCTCAACAGCAGCTCTTTGCTGTGTCGGTTGATGTATTCATTAACATAGGCGGCTTAGCCATGCACATCGCGAGTGCAGGGGAAGTAACCGGCCACACAGTGAGCAGCTAGCACCTTCTGGCTGCATTTGCTTCAGCCGCTGTCCTTTCTCTGTTCAGGAATGGTAGCTCACTGATAAGGCTGTAGGCCCTGCTGTCACTTCCTTTTCCTTTCTTCTTCAGAGCTCACCACTACCCTAACGTAGGTGTATATCATTTCTACAAGATGTTTTTACTGTTTCCCTAGACATGGATATGCATCCACGTTCCATACGTCAATCATATATTTTGTTTTGTGTTTGTAAGTAAACATTGAAGTACCAGTTCCCATAGTTAGGATTCTTTACAAACTGTAGGTCCTGTTTATGTGACCATTTATGTCCAGGCTTGCTTTTTCTCTTCAATGTGTGCGTTTATACATGAGTGTGATAATGCTCTTCCAACTTTCTGAACGAGAGCAGTGCATTCATCGCCTTATTAATGAGGAAGTAGCATGGTTCCATCCTTTCTCTTTACAAATTATGACAGTAGACATCAATCTGATCCCTTGCACACATGAATGGGAGTTTATTTAGGGTATGCCACTCAGGAGTAGGAGGACATCCTCGGCTTTGCTGGATTGTTGGCCTTCTACAGTTGTGCGATACACCATTGCCATCAGTGTCTGGGACACCTGGTGCTCCTGGTCCTCCTTAGGACTTAGTATCATTAGGATGCTGCTGTTTAGTCAGCATAATGTGCATGGCAACCACGAGTCATTCCTTCCATCCTTCCTATCTGATAACAGGTGAAAAACAGTACCGTTGCAGGGTCGGTAGCTTTTCAGGCTCCACCTTCTGTGAATTCTTTTGTTGATGATATTGTTTCCTTCCTTCCTTCCTTCCTTCCTTCCTTCCTTCCTTCCTTCCTTCCTTCCTTCCTTCCTTCCTTCCTTCCTTCCTTCTTTCCTTCCTCCTATTCCCTCCCTCCCCACTTTCTACCTGAGACAGGATTTCTTCGGGTAGCCCTGGCTGTCCTGGAACTTGTTCTGTAGACCAGGCTAGCCTCAAACTCAAAGAGAATCACCTGCGCCTCTGCCTCTCCAGTGCTGGGATTATTTGTGTACACCACCACTGCACAGTGGGGTTGTTTCTTTTTAATTCCTGGGTTCTAGAATTTCAAGAGATTCACTCTTAGAGATTTATTTCAAATTGGCTCACTGTATTTTTGTGCTCAGAGAAGCCATTTTCAAAGAAAATCTTTTTATAGTTATATGTGCACACTTTAGAGATCAGAACGGAACCTTTATCTCCTTCCCTCCCTCCTTCCTTTCCTTTCTTTCCCTCTTTCAATCTGTCTGTCTGAAATTTTGCTGGTTGGCTCCTTTGTCCTTCTGCCCCAGCATGGACTTGTGCTCTGTCTAGCCCAGGACTTGTCTTTTCATAGCTTATGCTCCTGTGTCCTCAACCCCAGCTTCCTTCTCTCTAATATAGTCCTTTATAGGAGCATGTGCAGGCACGTGTGTATGTGCACATGTATGTGCATGGGAGTGCTGCCAATGGGTATGTATGTGTGTGTATGTGAGCATGTGTGTGCATGTGAGTGCTGCCAATGGGTATGTATGTGTGTGCATGTGAGTGTGTGTGCATGTTAGAGTACAAGTGTGTATGCATGTGTGAGTGTGTGTGTGCCAGCAAGGGGGGACTGTTTGAGGGAGGGATATATTTCCTAAGAAAAGATGTAATGAAAATAAATTTTTGGATAAATTGAAATATTTTTATTTTATTTAGTTTTACCACTATGGCATTTAGTTTTTTACAGTTTACCCAGGATCACAACTATGATTTTCAAAGGTTTGTTTTTCCACTTTCTCTAATTCCCGCTGAGAAGTCTGACCTGGCTGGGTCCTGCTTCTTCCTTTGTGACCTGCTTTCCTCTAGGGGCTTGTCGAGCCATCTTCTGTCTGCGCTCATCTGAAGTTTATGATATCTGTCTGTAAGATCATCTGCTGAAATAATTTTTATGAGTTGTTCACTGGGCCCTTTCCACCCAGAGACATATTTCCTTCTATTCTGGGAAACAGACTTTTTCTTTTCATCTTCTTTCTTAAAAATACTGTTTCTCTTTACTTATATGTTTGGAAATGCTTCTCAGTGGAAACTGAATTTCTACAATTTTCTCTCTAATTTTTCTCCCTCCATTTTCTATTTTTCATATTCTTTAGATATTTAAGTCTCCTATTATTCCACTAACTTTTAAGAGCGTTTTTGCATGTGTATATATGGTGTGTGTGTGTGTGTGTGTGTGTGTGTGTGTGTGTGTGTGTGTGCAAGCCCACATGCATGCCACTGCATATGTGTAGAGGTCAGAGAATATAACTTCAAGTGTTGCCCCCCCCTTCTACCATTTGAAACAGGATCTCACTTGTCTTCACCCCGTGCACACCAGGCTATCTGGCCTGAGAGCATTCAGAGGTTCTGCTGTCTTTGCCTCCCATATCTCCCTGAGAACATTGGGATTGTGCACACGTGCGCTTCTGGGTCTGGCTTTCACATAGGCTCTAGGGATCTAAACTCAGACTGGCAGTGTGTGCTGCGTGCTCTTTATTCATTGAACCACTTTCCTCAATCCCATTAATCGTTTTCAATTCATCTTATCGTTATTTTAGTTTCTAAGGAATATCCCTCCATTTTCTTACCATTACCGTTTCAGAATTGGAATCCCTCCTCGGTGTTCCTTTTGAGGATCATAATCATGGCTTTTGGAAGTTCTCTTCAGCTTCCTCTGTTCCTTGTTTAGCTTGGGCTCTGGGTTTGCTTTAGGCTCCTGCAGTGGAATTCACACAGTAGCTGCCATTTGGGGTTGTGGCAATGGGAGTGGTTGAGAAATGTGTACAAAGCATGTAGAACTGTGTCTGGAGTGGATAAGAACTCAATATTTTTATGCTGATTTTTGTTAGTCAATTGTTTTCCAAAGACCTGGCTATTTACATTCATATATCACCTTGAAATCCCCTTAAAAAATAAACAGAAAGTTGAACCTTTTCCAGATAAAGTAATAAAAATATAAAAATTAGTTTTGTAAGGAACCCCCATAAGATTATCAGTTAAAGAATTTTTTTGTTCCTGCATCTGTTTTGATTGGTTTTGAGAAGCAGCCCAAATATTAAAGTAGGAAAACAGAGGCCCCACTGCAGTTAGTAAACTCCGGAAGTTTGATATATGTCATTCTAAGTGAAAGAAAATTCCAGTTGTTCTTCATAGTAAAAATTCTCTTCATATTTTGTTTTCTAACTCTTTTTTTCCCCATGGACAAAAGAGCTTGATAACCCAGGATTGCTAATAATTTACAGCCTACTTTATGTGTGTGACAACCTATAATTTGAGGAGACGAATGAGTGTATGTTCTGGGGGTGAACGTTATCCCGTGTGCTGTTGTGGGGGCAAGTGGAGCGTTGCTGTGACTTCAGATACCTAAGTTCACCAGTGAGTGGGTGGAGGTTCTGGTTAGGTGCTATGATAGCCATCTGAGATCAAATCACATTAGTGACTTAATGGGAGAAGGCCTTCAGAGGAATTCTCCCTCTCATGTGCATGCTGACAAGTGTCTGCCATTGGGTCAGACCCCACCTGCAGCCCTGCCCTGCCTTTTCTTACACTGGGACTCTGCTAACTGCATTCCTAAGTTGTTGGGATTTTTTTCTTCTGATTTATACTCTTTTATTTGTTTTTAAATGATAGACTCTCTGTTCCTAGAGCCCTTGCCATCAGTGCCATGGACCCTTTGAACTGTCTTCAGAACCATGCTCTTTCTTATATTGTTGACTGAGTTTTCTGTCCCTTCCAGTCCCCCAGCCATTTAGTCCCAAAAGAAATCACACAGAGGTCTACATTAATCATAAACTAATTGGCCCATTAGCTCAGGCTTCTTATTAAGTCTTATAACTTACATTAGCCCGTTATTCTTATCTGTGTTAGCCACATGGCTTAGTACCTTTTTCAGCAAGGCAGTCACCTCTTGCTTCTTCTGTATCTGGATAGGGTTACAGAGGAAGCTTCCCTCTTCCCAGAATTCTCCTGTTCTCATTGACCCACCTCTACTTCCTGTCTGGTTATCCCACCTATACTTCCTGTCTAGCTACTAGCCAATCAGAGTTTATTTAAAACATAATTGACAGAATATAGACAATTGTCCCACACCATTATACGTATAAATACTCATACTGAACAGTGGCTTCTGCATGGCAAAAGCCGCTCTATTTTTGTGTTTGTCTCTGTCTACTAGTTCAACACAAACACACACAGTGCTACTGACTTAATAGTCATTACCTTTTGGTTTTTAAGAATGCATACAAGGTAATGGGTTTCATTATGACATTTTCATAGCTCTGTCGTTATACTTGGTTCTTATTCTTTCCTCCTCGCTACCTCCTGTTAATCTTCTTCTCCACAGCACAGTCATAAGAACTCCAATTGATGTTTTTCTGGTGAGCCTGATCAAGGGAGATACAATTTTGGAACCAGATATTAACTAATACATTCATTTATTTGACATTGTTCGTGTAACCAGAGATTTACTTTGATATTGTCAGGCTAGATGGATTAATTTTATTTTTTGTATCTAAAGTATGTTAGTTTCAAATGAGCTCAACCCAGAAAAAGCAAAGAATAGAAATCCTAACTCCAAAAGAACCTTAACAACTCATTGCTAAGGACAATCAGACCGGGGATATCAAATGAGATGCTTTCTGAAATAGAGTTCACCTAAGAGATGTTATTGGATTTCTAGGCAAGAACAAAGGCCGTTTTGGAATCGGTGTCACTTTTTATAGGGAAATATAAATGCAAATTAACCTTATTCATTTTATGGGCAATTTTGTATATCTTTCTAAAATATATGGAAACCCATACATAAACTCGCCAATGAGCTGTCACTCGGCTACGCTAAAATTGATGTAAACATGCTCGTATCCAGGCAAGGCTCCTAACTCACCACCACAGTCTCCCATTTATATCAGACATACAGAAGCTACACTGTTGGAACAACAGAGAACCTTTTATAATATTATGATCCAAATATATGAAAGGCTATTGACTTTTTAAAGTAGTCACGGCAATTTTTAAACATATACAAAAGCCATTTGATGAATTCCATCTACCCACAGCCAGTTTTAACTGTTACTCTCGGGTCTATTCCCTTTTCTCTCATGTTGGGTTATCCTAAGCACATCCAGGACAGCCTATCATTGCATTGGGAAAATATTTCATTATCGTTTTCTGAAAGAACTCTGTTTTTTATCTTTATGATGTCATTACTGCACCTAAAACAATATTAACAAAATTAAGTTGCCACTCAAAATCAAGCTGTCGGTATGTGATTGAGTATGATTGTTTTACAAATGCCCTTGATGATTGTTTTGTGAAAACAGAGTGCAAATGATTTCATATATAGCCTGTACTTGGCATATTCCTTACAACTATTTTACTATAAACTTCTCTTGCTTCTCTCTTTTAATGCACATTTCAAACATTCAACTTCTTTGTTGAAAAGGCCAGTTTGAATTTTTCTGGGGGGAAAAAAAAAACATTCTCCAAGTCCTGGTCTTGCTGATTGTATCCCCCTGGTGTCATTTTACATATTCTGCAGCTGTAGTTCCTGTTGCCGGGCATAGATGCTTGATGAGATACAGGCTTCTCTCCAACATGAAAGCGGCTCCATGGATGGAGTTGTCCATTTCCTTCGCGTCCCATCATGAGGCACAGAGGGTCTGCTTCTGTTTTCTCGATGTGGAGACGGAGCCCTGGGTCCAGCTGCCAGCATCGTCTAGCTAGCCATTCTAGGATTTCCCGCTACCTTTTCTCTTCAGTTTTAGCCGCCACTCAAGAGTTTGGCCTTGCTCCACTGTGACTTTGGGCTTCTGGATTTAGAAGACTTTCCCTATTTCCACCCTTCCACTCCAGATTTATTCTGGTACCTTGCTCATTTGTTTTCTTGCATAGTCAATAATGAATTTATAATTCTCTAGTGCCCTGTCCTGCATTTATTTCATGAAATAAAATAGTGTCGGGGACACTGTGAGAAGAGGCTCTCTGGGTTGGGAACCGCCTGATCCTCGTGTTCCTCTGAGGCATTTGTATGTGACACATGGCAGCTGAGCCCATTCAAATCCTGAGAAACCCGTCAGCTCTGTGTGTCACTGACGCTGGTGTTTCAGCCGCTTGCCCACTGTTTCCTTTTGTCCTGAGTGCCTAAGAGGGTCTTATCCAGAGACACATATTTTGAGATACTCTAGAGTGTGATAAGGAGTTATCCTTCTGGTACTTGACCAAGTCAAGGTCATGGCCACTAATTGGCGTAACCCTCTTTGGAGAAAGACAGGTGGAAGAGCAAACTCAGGTTCTGACAGCAGCTTGCCAAGCTGTGTTGTGCTGTGCCACGCCTTTTGTGAACACAGTCTCATCTACATGGTGCCGAGTCCTTCCACGCTGAATTCCTCCACTCTTTTGTTCTGTTCTGGCATTGAGTACAACTCCAATGTTGACTATTTCATGTACATTAAATACTGCCAAAGTCCAGTTCTGTCTCAAAGTTAAGAACAGTTGTTCCACAGTTCCCTTTCTTATAATTTGAAGATGCACATACTACAACATATTCTCTCTCTCTCTCTCTCTCTCTCTCTCTCTCTCGTTACTTTATTTCAGGTGCAATATCGGCACATAAGGAATAGAAAAAAGAGTCACAGCGGTAATTTAGAATTTGTTTGTTTGTCTCAGCTATCAACTCTAGATTGCTTTTCACATCAGAAGCTCGCAGGCTGTTTTGTGGCTCACTATGGAAAATCGAATTGAGCAAAATTAGGGACAGAGACCAATTTTCCTCTGCTCTGAAGATACCTCCAACTCCGCACAATAACTGTTTTCCATTAGAGGGAAAATGTTGTGCATTAATGCTCCTGAGAAAAAATAATGATTGCCAGCAATGCCATCAGGAAATGATTTTTTAAATGTTGCAGAGTGTAAGCATGAATCAGGGACTAAATGGGAATACAAATTATTTTGTAGAATTGGGACGTTAATGATAAAAACCGTTTCTTGGAGAAGAAGTTATTCTAGGAAAGTCCGGATATTGAGTTCGGGGACATGCACAAAGGACAGAGTAGGACTAAGACGTACAAGTCAGAAAGCTGGAGTAAAATAAACAAGAGCACAGCCAAGGCTCAGAAGACGCGGAGTCTGTTCTGTGGGATAAGACTTGAGAAGGTCTGAACGATGCGCCATCAGCGACGTCAACAGTAGACTAAACATGCTTTGTGCAGCCCTGGCCTTCTGGGTCCCTGGCCGCTGGTGTACTGTTGGGTTCCATTCAGACTTTGGCACTGCTGCCTATGGTGAAGGTCATACTGTTTTTAATAGTAAATAAAACTCTCCTTTCAAATGGTCATGATTTCAAGTGTCTTTTCCTGCAGAATGTGGCAGCAGACACTTGTAATCCCAGCGTTTGAGGAGTAGAGGGAAGTGGATCATGAGTTCAAGGCCAGCCTGGACTACAGTGAGACTGTAACTGAAACACACACACACACACACACACACACACACACACACACACACACACAAGAAAATAAATACATAAGTAAAATATTTTGTATGCGAAAAATTCAGGAGAAGGCAAAGAATATGAAAACTAAATATTTTCAAATTAAAAGCCTTCTCTATTTGTTAGAGCCCTGATCTTTATGGTAAACAACACTTAATTCTGTTGGTCACAAGAGCAGGTCCAATATAGACAGTAGCTGTGGATGTTGCTAGTTTCCTTGCCCTTTGTGGTCTGTTCAAATGTGCGTTGTTGGGAAGGATGAAGACAGACAATGGAAAAATGATGACTACCATATAAACATTAATTTAATTAATTTAATTGCAACTTTAAGTGATGGATTTGGTTGCATTATGCATCCTTTTATTTTTATTTTATTTTTTTATTTTCAGCAGTTATTTTTAATGATTAATTTTATTTTTTATTTTTATTGTTCTTATTGAGCTATATTTTTCTCCACTGCCCTCCCTTCCTTTCGCCTCCCCTTCTGTCCTCTCCCATGATCCCCATGCTCCCAATTTACTCAGGAGATCTTGTCTTTTTCTACATCCCATGTAGATTAGATCCATGTATGTCTTTCTTAGGGTCCTCTTTGTTGTCTAGGTTCTCTGGGATTGTGAACTGTAGGCTGGTTTTTCTTTGTTTTATGTCTAAAAGTCACTTATGAGTGAGTACATAGTATATTTGTCTTTCTTGGTCTGAGTTACCTCACTCAATATGATGATTTCTAATTTGCCTGCAAATTTCAAGATGTCATTTTTTTCTGCTGTCTAGTATTCTTTTTTGTAAATGTACTTTTTTATCCATTCTTCAGTTGAGGGGCATTTAGGTTGTTTCCACATTCTGGGTAATGCATCCCTTTATTTTATTTTACCTCTGGAGCGTTGTTTGTGAAATCACTGAATCCAAATAGAAATGTAAGAGGATTTCACGATTTCAGCTTGATCTTTTATGACTTGCTCAAGGCAACATTTCACCTGATAGGGCAGATTTTGTTTACTTTAGAATTGATGAATCACTTTGTTCATCTTAAATAAAACACAACTATGTTTTCTAAACCATTTATCATCTGGCCACGATAATAGCTAATGATCAAGTTGGCTCAAAATAATAATAATCACGGTGAGATACTGGAAGGCTGAGTGTCTTTAGTGTTTGTTAGCAATTCCAGTATTAGGGAATAGATAATAAATGTGAAAATGATAAATGCCAGGGTCAGCAGCTAGGTTGTCACCGAGGTCTGAAGCTCAGATTTAGGGCATCATCTTGGGGTATAAGTGCTCCATGCACACATGTCTCTATACAACGAGGCTGTTTTTTGCACCGAATGTCTACAAGAAGCCGTGCCAGCCAAACTGTGAACAACACTAACTTTTAAAGCTGGTTTAGGGGGCTGGTCTGAGCCCACAGCAGCCCTCATAATGTGGCTATGGAGATTTGTTTATTTGTTTCTTATCTTTGTTTTGGAAGTTAAACTTTTAGTGTGTGACCAGTAGCTTAGTTATGTAGCAGTAAAGGCCCCGAACCATGCTTCTGCTTTTCCATTTGATTCAGCTTGACTTCCTGCTTTTCCAGTGTCCCTGTTTTAGGCTTAATAATCCATACTCTGTGTCGTTTCCAGAGGTGTGGTGAGGGTCAAATGATTTTTGTCAAAGGATAGTGTTGCACTTTGAAATTATGTCTCATTAGAATAGTGTCTGCCTTCCAGTTCGCCAGATTCTGATTCCATTAATATTTCTTTGCTTATTACAAATAAGGAAGATTTATTTTTCTCGTCATCAGTTATCAGGCCTTTTGATCACAAATGAAATTGGATAATTCATTTTAACTCTCTAAGAATTCTGCTTCCTGAGTCGGCAAGGGTCCATTTGAAGAAACGTAATTCAGTCTTAGGTTCTCTGTGAGGACCATATTCTTTGGGGTAAAAAAAAAAATGTGGAAAAGTTGGGTGGCTTTCAGAAATACACAATTGCTCTGCTAGAATTCTCTCGGGGTAGAAGTAATAAAATCAGAAATCACAGAATGGCTTCTATTTCAAAGTCAGACTGCGTGACCTTGCCTGTGTATTTCAAGTAGAAATGAAGAAGGAACACGGAGAAGGAAATTGAGTTCCCCTTCAGGTGTCACGTGACCACAGGGCATCCATCTGGGACTGCAGTGTAGGTCAGGCACGTGAGGGCCGAAGGTCTTAGTAAAAGTAGTTTTCTCCTGTTTTCTTCCTCATTTCAAAATGCCCCAATTAAAGCCCTGCTCCCCACTATAAAAGAACATGTGTGTGCACACACGTACTCCCGTATTCTACCATCATTATTTGGTCTCTGTCTTCCAAAGCTATCATTTAAAGATAGTCAAGAATTTGGGGCTGGGAAAAATGGCTCAGCGGTTAAGAGCACTGACTGCTCTTCCAGAGGTCCTGGGTTCAATTCCCAGCACCCACATGGCAGCTCACAACTGTCTGAAAATCCAGTTCCAGGGGATCTGACACCTTCACACCAATGCACATAAAATAAAAGATAAATAAATCATGAAAAATTTTTTAAAAAATTAAAAAAAGATAGTCAGGAATTCTTTCTGATATGTGCTTGATTCTTTGTTTTGCTTGTTGGTTTTCTCTTAAGGCCATTAATGGGACATCCCAGATTGCCAGGCCTCTGCTTCATCTCAAGGGAAGGAAGTGTCATAGATTATGGGATTGTGACCAGAATCGTCAGATTTCAACAATAGGCTCCCAGTCACCTCTTTCCATGGGTGACTTTTTTCATTCTCAGCATCATGGTCCGTGTGTCCTGGCTGGTCCCTCTTTTATTTTGTGTCAACATCAGCCGTTCTGACAGCTGGGGAGAGGAATGAAGACTGTATGAGATGCATCGTGTTTTCAGACAAGCATACCCTGTCTCCTAATGTGGTAAAATCGTCTGGGGAAGCATTTTGGGTTGATTTGTAGTCTTACCCTGTCAGTGAAATCATTGCTTGGGATACTTGTGTTTGTCTGATTGTGTGTGGAAGGATACTAGGTCTGTAATTATTGCCCTGTTCGTTTAGGGAAATCCAAAACATTTTTTGCTTTGCCGTCTTTTAAAAGGGTGAGTGGGGAGAACATAGCAAACCTGTAGGATCTGGTAGCCTGAAGAGTGTGGGCAAGCCACTTCTAGCACAGTGAGGAAGGAGGTCAGGGGACTCTGGACCCGACGACGAGGAAGGTGTCTTTGTGCAGCCACTGTCCTCTAAGCCGAGGTCTGGGAGACTTCCTAGCTGTGTGATATGGGGCAAAACGTTGAAGTAGCCTGAGCCTTAGTTTTCCAACTTGTAAACTGTGGATTCCATTTTGAATTGCAAAGAGATGGTGGATATAAAAGGCTTGACACAACTTTCAAGTTGGTAGTGAGAAGGTACTGACAGGATGGCTGTCATTCAGAGGCATCTTCAATGCCCTGTAGATAACACATTCCTTGTGTTTGAGAAACAGGACTCAGTTTCCCAAATGTAAGAGGAGATTTTCTTCATTGGTTGGTGATGTTGCTCAGTTGGTAGAATGATTGCCTAGCACGTACTCGTGACAGCCTGAGTTGATCTCCAGCACCACATAAACTAATCAGGGTGGCACATATCTGTAATCCCATAGCTCAGAAAGTAGAGACAGAAGACTTGGAAGTTTATGGTCATCCTCGGCTAGCCTGAGAGGCCCTCTCTCAAGAAGAAAAGAAAAAGGAAAAAGAGAAAAGAAGTTAGGTTTGGCTGGTGCCCATGAGCAAGCTGAAGTTCAGCCTCACCTCCTCACCCTGCCCTCGGGGTTCTCCTTTGCCTCAGAGTCGCGGCTCTGACCATTGCTTCTCCAGGTGATCTGGCTCTACTTCCTATGCCCCTGACTGCAGCCGCCCACCATGAGCCCCACCTCCTATTGGAAAAAAAAGAACTGGGGAGGGAGTAGCAAAAAGATGGAGCCCGAAGGGGAAATTCTGCCCTTCATTTTTACTGAGACTTGCATACTACATTCCCTAGCAGCCAAAAATTCCTGTCTGGAGAGAAAGGTTAGAAGCATCGCTGTTATTCGGATGGAGACAGGTATCTGTCTAAATCATGGTGGCTTAGGATAAAATGTGGCAAAGATGATAATGGTTTCCTTTTGATGATTGAAAGAGAGATGGGTGGACCTCAGGGTGACCACCCTCACTCTCCGCGCAGAGTTTATGCCTCTTTGCTTCCGGCTGTAACTAGAAGTCGCTTCCCTTCAATTTTGCTGTATTGCCACACCTCGGGGGGGTTGGTTATTGGAAGAAACGCAATGGAAATGATTTTCACTGAGTATGTTTCTTTCTTCAAATCAAAGTGCCCCTTCATCTCTCCCTTTAAAGCGCAATATAGAAGAAGCTTTTATCAGAAAAGGGAGAAGGTGCCCGCTGTTGCTAGGCAACCATAAAAAAAAATCGCTGCAAGCCCAGTTACAGTCGCTGTTGGCGAGATTTTCCCAGAAACCTAGCTGCTCTTGCAAAGTTCTTTGTGTACCAGTAACAGAAATGCATGGTGGGAGGATAGAAGGTCTTCCTCATCCTTCGACACCCCTTTTCCACCCCTTGTCTATGCTATTCAAGCCCCAGATGAATGGAATCTTGAGACCAATTTGTTTATTATTTATTTACTTTATTTATTTGTTGTTTATTTACTTGTGGAGACAGGGTTTCTCTGTGTAGCCCTGGCTGTCCTGAATCTCGCTCTGTAGACCAGGCTGGCCTTGAACTCACAGAGATCTGCCCACCTATGCCTCTCGAGTGCTGGGATTAAAAGTGTATACAAGCACACAGCCTGAGATTAATTCTTGCCATGGGGTGTTCTGAAAGAAGATGAGGTGCAGATACATATGTGGCTACCATACACAGACGGTTATCTTTATTTTCAAGACCTGACTCCACTTAAGGAAGCCCATGGGAATCCTTTTCTCTTGTAGCAGTGATGTAATGGCTGGGAATGTGACCACTCACATTTCACACTTGGCACGTCCTTAAGAGTCTTCCATGAAAATTATTTTTACTCCAAGGAGATGTGTGTGCCCACAATTGAATACTGATGACATCACTAGATAGTCACTGTGTTCCTCTCATCCTGGGCTTGGGCATTCTCTCTCTCTGGCTGACTGTGAGGCCACTATATTTCCAGATTCTGAGGCAAGGTGCCATCTGCTGCGTGGATCCCAAGTGGAGTCTCGTGTGACATGTGGTGTCTTTCTGTTGCAGATCTGGACTCCTTCCAGAGTGACTCCCCAGACCCCCAGGACACAAGTCAACATAGTCCTCAGCCACAGACGCTCCCCACAGAAGTGAAGCTAACTTTCCCGGTGGTGGCCAGTCACGGTGGGGATGCTGAAGACGGAGCTGAAGAAAACATTGTTTACCTCTGATCATGTGCTCCTTTGTTTTCTCCAAGGAAACCAACAAAAACACTGGCACTTTGGGGAGAACCTTCCCTGGGCCCCAGTCCTTGTGTGTGTGACTGTCCATGCCCAAATTGCTTTAAAAAGAATATTTAATATTTCATTCAAGTTCATTCTTTCAGGCATGAGTCTAATAATTAAATTATTGAAAATGGCTCTGCGTGTATTGTCTTTAACTTCTCTCACCCACTTTCAAGTTTCTAGAGGAGAAACTTTGTAAAGTCGAAGGATATGAAAAAGTTTTTGACTTTGAGTTCCATATCGTACATTGTAGCCATTCATCTGCAGAGTGGAATGCCTTCTAAGGTAAAGATGAAGCCATTTTGATGTGGAGAATGATCTTTGCCGGGGTGAACAGCTCTCCAGCGGTTGCTCGTTGACTGTGGCCTTGATAACCTCAAAGGCAGAGAGGACTTTGGGAAAGGCCTTTTCTCGCTTTGTTCTTGTGTGTCTGGGACGTCAGGTTGGATGCTGTCACCCTCACCATGCAGCCTGTATGTCCCATCTAAGCACCTGTTCTGACGGGGCAGACGCTGTGCTCGAACACAGTCTGGACACAGCGAGGGCCTGAGTCATCCACTCTGTGGCTCACTTTCTTGTTCTAATGCTGGTGGGTTCTGCGGCTCTACTCAGCAGCATCTCTGAGGCCAGCCCGGAGCCTCCCACAAGACAGCCCTCACTGGGCTCTCTGGCTGAGGAATGAGTGCGAAGATCCTCATCCACTGCAAAGAACCCATCCCTGCAGTTCTTAAGGACAGAGTAGCTAGGCTTGGGGAAACTTGCTGCCTGCGTGGACTTTTCTCCAGAGGGACAAGTGGCACTTCTTGTTTTTAGAGCACCATGGATCTCTGTGAGAAAAGAAACAGGGAAATATCTTCACCTTGTTCTTCAGAAATATTTGTATTATGTTCTGGTCAGGGTCAATAAATACCTTTTACCTCATTATTTTACTCCGTAACTTTAATATTAAGCATAGGACCATAGCCAAACACACATTGCACACACACATACACACAAATAGGTCCTCATAGAAACTGAAAGGGAAGGGGGACCATTAAATTCACCCTGGATTGACGCAATGACTAGGGGAGACATGATGGGAGGGGAAAAGAAGTTACTTGGGTCCCAGCTCATTTTTTTTCTGAAGTTCTAAGCCTTCTCTAGGTTAGATTTTCACTTACACAAGTCAAATCTTAGGTTTTGAAGAATCTCTTCGAAAGGGTGCGCTTTTCTACCTCCTGCCACATCTATGCTTTCCTTAAAGTGCATTTAAAAGTTCGGTGACTAAGTTTTCCCCAGAATGTCTGGCCATTAAAATTCATACCACCTATTAAAACTCTGCCCTGTCACTTTATACCTAAGGCAAACTCCCAATGAAATGACACATTCCCCCCTCCTAAAGACACCTAGGAAGGAAAGTCTTCTTCTGGCTCTGCTAAAGTTGCCCTCGGAATCCTAGATCCCTGGAACGAAAGGCATGGGGTTATTTCAGTCTAAGTCTTTGCTCTGATAACTATAAATATCTTCCCTCTCTTTTCATGACATTGGAAATGAAAATAGTAAAAATATGTAAGGATGTTAAAATCCTCATGGGTTTTGCTTTAAAATACCTGCTTAGTTGACTTTAAAGCCCTGAAAACCAGCACCTTCGTGCAACCCTTTGGGACAACCCAGGCAGTTTTTAAGATACTTGTATTTGCAGGCTCATTTTGACCATTGTCTTATTGACTATTTAATATTTTGATGTTTTAATGGATGCAGTTAATGTTCAAGTTTCCTTGGGACGTCCTTCCTTTTCACATGCCTTTACTGTGTCATGAGCACAAATTCTCTTCTGTTGGAATAGCTCCGATGTTCTACGCATTGTTACCTGCTATCTTGACAGCAGGACACGGGGCCTTTGAGAGGTGGTTAAATCCTAAGGGTAGAGTCGACATAAATGGGGTTAATGTACTAATTAATAGAAACCTTGGGAAAAGCCCTCAGTCCTTTCATCAGATGGAGGACATGGCAAGAAGATGTTTTCTATAACCCAGGAAGTTGGCACCTATCAAACACCAAATCTGCTAACACATTGTCACTCTCAGACTTACCAACTCTTAGAGTGTTGAGACATAAAGTTCTTTTATTCATAAATGACCTAGCTCGTGCTTCTTTGTTAGAGTAACCCTAACAGGCTAAGACAGACCTCAACAGAGCTTGTTAACTCCCCCCATAAATTCATTCATCTTAGGAGAAGACCACTGTTTCCCAGATCATACATAAGTGTCCCCGACAAGGTTCTGCTGTGTCCACCAAGTTGAATCTTGGAGGAGGCAGCCATCATTTTGTCCTGGAGTGGAAAGCGTGTTGTTCTACCCCTTCCAGGCTGCGTGTATTTATGCGTCGTCTCCAGTCCAAGTTGTTCTGCATTCATCAGGATGGATAACTGCTGTATCCATACACCTTCAAGCACACTCACAGTGGAGAGCCCTGTTCATTCGGGAAAATTAACAAAAACAGTTGCTGCTAAGGAGGTGTGTGTGTGTGTACATAGTGTGTACGTAAGCATGTCGTGTAAGTTAAGAAGATAGCACAATTCACTCACGAGATAACAGGTGATAAAAAGGAGCAGATATTTCTTCCTGTGCCCTGAGATCACTCGTGTCCTATCCTCTCTGACTTCCCCATCCGGGGCAGCAGTACTTGGCTATTGAGAGAATGAACATTATTGAAGCAAATGTTCCGCCTAACTGGCTGTGTGACCTCAATATTCTGTTTTACCTCTCTGATTTTTTGCCTATAAAAATGAAGGTGATTACCTCATGGGGTTGCTGTGAGGATTAAACAATTAAGTAATGTGATTAGAACAGAGTCTAGGGCATAATAGCGCTCAAATATATGTTATCTAATATCGCCTTTACAAACCTATTAATAACTGCTCGGCTTAGTCCCAAATGTTAGGAAGATTGCACTCGCTTGCCAGAGGCTGTGAATGGAGAGTATGTATAAGTGCTTGAAGATGGCTAGAGCTGGGATTGGAGGAAGTTCCCAGAAGGTTAGCTTCCAACTTATTTGCAGTCCTAAATGTCCTGTCACTCAAGCAATCAACAAGCTGTATTCAAGACTGTATTCAAGAGGCCAAGCAACCTGTCAGGGATGAAATGAAGATGAACAGGTCTGCACATCTGTACTAGCACGTGAGTGGATGGGCCTGACAATGGCACAGAAAATGACCTAGAGACGTGTAGGTTGTCATGGGAACTCACAGGAAGGCACCGCTGGGGCAGGTATATGGGGAACTGGGCGGGGGGACAGGCTAAAGAAAGAGATGCCCAAGGCTTCAGTAATGGAGAAGGCAGAGAAGACATTGGGGTGGGGGCAAGTATGAGTCTGGAATGTAAAATGAGAAGACAGAGATGATGTAATAGGCATTTGGAGGGGCCCATAATCAGTTTCCTCTCCTGGATTAGATGTCCTGTAAAATGGTCTCTCTTTGCCTCTTCAATCATCCCTATCCATGTAGCAGGGAAACAAGGAAATCCTGCCCTTCTTACCCGGGTAACCGCCTGGGTTCTGCCAAAGTCCGAAATAAGGAGTGGAGAGGACTATCTTCCCATATCACCGTGCTCTTAAATTGTGATGAAATGCCCTCAATATCTCCCCTTTCTATACCAACCTCTACTAGCAATATGGATTCTAGTCATATGGGCACTGACATACTGCCTCCTTGGTCCTAAGTTGTAATGAAAAAGATCCCAGGAGTCCCTGGATCCCCTGAGGATGCAGACTGGAGCGAGTTCCGTGGAAGGCTTCTTTGGGGTGAAACTTGGAATCTGTACGATGAACCACTAGGTAGGACTATGATGGGAGAGGGGAAGGGGAGAGTCCGTCTCACTTTGCTCTTCTCTCTTCTCCTTGTCAACTCTTCTACTGCCTCCAGATCCCATTTTCATTATCATTAGAGGTATATGCAGAAGGAAAAAGAGAGAGAGAAACAAAAGAAAGAGAGAGGGAGGGGGGATGGGCACATGGATAGAAAATTCCGAATCTTATGACTAACATGAAGACATCGGTGTTCTTCCCTGACTGGCTCCTCTGCACAGATGTCCCCATGGTGGTTTGACTGAGGTGTCCCCCACTGTCTTGGGTATTCAAGTACTTGGTCTCTCCAGTTGGCGGCACTGTTTTGTTTGGTTTAGGAGGTGTGGCCTTGCTATTGGAAGTATGTTCCTGGGGGCAGGCTTTGAGAGTTTAAAGGCACCTGCCATTTCTAGTTTGCTCTTGTAGATGCGTGCCTACAGTTCAAGATGTGAGCCCTCAGTTTCCTGTTGCTCCTGCCACGCTGGCTGCTCATTGCCATGTCTTCCTACCCATGAAAGCCTCTTGCCCCACTGGAACCGTGTGCCCAGATAAACTCCTTAGTAAGTTTCCTTGGCCGTGGTTTTAACACAGCAACAGAGAAGTAGCTAATAGTCCCTTTACCAGAGTAAAAGAGGCAATAAAAAGCCAAACAGACCCGGGCCCTGCTTCCTGAATGTCTTCCAGCAGTACTGGCTTCCATACCCTCAAAGGTCCCATTCGTAGAACGTGGACTAACACGAGGCAACACCTATGCTCCTGGAGTCCAAGGTGAGGGGAGCCTACTGCCAGCTGGACAGTTCTCCAGCTCTGCTTCTGGGCTGGGCTGCTTATCTATAAAGTGGGGGTGTTGGCGAGAGCCAGACCTAGCAGAAATGGAGTGAGAACTGTATGGATCAAGCCCAGGACAGATAGTGGCACACAGCAAGCGCTCCAAAAGGGACATATGCAGGTAATAGGGGTGACGGAAAGGTGTGTATGAGCGTGTTTGAGAAACAAAGCAGCAGGGGCCTTATTGAGTGTTTCACGGTTCATGCTCCGGTGTCCTGGAAGACATCCAAGACCCAAGAGTACATGATGCTGAGCTCAGAGGACGAGCTCCAAGCTCCACATGGCAGGAGGGGATGACGAGTCTTTGGAAGTCTCAGACCAGAGTCTCCAGAACAGGAACTGGAACCCAGTCAATTCCATCTCTTTGCCTCTGGCTCCTGGGTTTATGGACGTCCCTTCAAATGGATGATTTCACGTGGCTTATGGTGGGGTGACTTCCAGGGGATCACGGTTCAGGGGTTTTGTAGGGGCCTCATGACTGAGAAACTTCACATGGTCTTAATTGAATTTCAGCAATCCGCCCACCAATATAACGCTTGGAAAGGTGGCCAGTCAGGAGTTTTAAATATTGCCAACAGCTAAGACACCTTTTTTGCTAATTTCACTAGCTTCTACAGATGTATTAAAGAAAAGTCCCCTATTCTCACAAAAGTCCCAGCTCCCGTTCTGTCAGTGGATTTTAATTCATAGGCCTAGCAACTACGCTGCTCAGTTTACCTCCATCTTTAGCCAATCCAGGTGTGCCCAGGGATCCATGGAGTCAACTCCAGGGAAAGATTAGGAAGTTTCCCTTGTCCAGATGCTCATCGGAGCCTCCCCCATTTTTTCCATAAAAGAAACCTTACAAGTCTGTTAAAATTCATTTTTTTAACTCACCTATTCGTTTGACTGTGTTTTTTCCTTCTTTCTCCTCAGATGACTTCATTGTGTTGCCTGGCTGTGTGTAGAAAGGGGCAGTGAAGGTAGATTAGCTGGATGCTCGCTAAATGGTTTACTTCTGGTTAGCAACTCAGGTTAACACATTCAACAATGGATGCTGGTGTGATTTGAAATTTACCCACTGGGGGTAAATGTTAACTTACTCTGTTTTCCCCCCTGTGTTCTCTATACTTCTTGCCCATGGCTGAGTCTAAAGGCCCTGACACCATAACTGAGGTCTAAGGGCCCTGACACCATGGCTGAGGTCTAAGGGCCAGGACATCACGGAGGCTTCCTGGGCACTTTCCAGAGCTTATTTTTACAATCTATAACACAACAACTTCAAATATAAACACAAACACAGCCAGCAGCAACGAGAGCATCTGCATGGGTCAGGGAGCTAAAACAGAGCCCCAGAAAAGGGCTTGCCATTTTCCCTGGCAGCGTCACAGCCACCTTGGAAAGCTTGGGTCCGCCTCGGCACTGCTGGCAAGGTGGGCTGTGATTGGTCAAAGACAGTGGCAGCAAAGCAGTGGGCTTTTAAAGACATAGGAGCCAAGGCTCCGAAAACACCCCTTGAAGATCTGACTTCATATACTTGCGATCTCCTAACGACCCAGCAAACAACAGTTAAGGTTATCAGTCTTTTTAGCACAGGAATTTCTTGTGACATAAAGGTAGTGACGCAGGTTTTTCCTTCTTTATGTATTTCACAATACCTTGAAAAAGAAAGCGCTTTCTTCTCTTCCCAGTTTAAAGCGGTTGTTGTTTTTGCCATGGTGATTATACAACCTGATCCTTCCAGGCGAGCCTGCTCCTCCCCAAGTTCTCATTAGATCTGACACTAGAATTAATGTAAACGTACCTTGGTCGAGGCCATATTGTGACTGACTCACATGCAGGAAGAATTTCTAACGTGGAGTCTGAGCCTGCTAAGCGCGGTTGCTATGGAGACGGTGTGAGAGATTAATTAAGGCTAGAACAGATGTTGTGAAGTGTGTGGAGTATGCTGTTTGCTGTTAGTAATTAAAGAGGGTGTGTTTGGACGTGAGAGGAGCAAAACTGAGGTAGTGGGATAAAGCAGGCAAAGCGCTGGTCATGTGACTCTTTCCTCCCGCAGCTCACCAGCAACAACCCCGCTGAGTTCACCCACCCAGGCCAGACAGAACAATTACTTGAACTGGCCAAATAGTCTGTCCAATCTTCCTTTCTTGGTCTGATTTCTAAGCTGCTGTTAGGATTCAGGCATTATGCTGGCTTGCCCTGTCATCTGGCAGGATGCACCCAGCCCAGGGTCCTAGTCTGTAGGCAGGTGCAAAGGTCCCTTTAAGAGACCAACCCCATCTACTCCCGCTCTCTTCTGCCCTCTTCCTTTCTGCCATTTCTAGAGGACACAGTTTTCTGTCCCTCTCTATCTCTCTCTCTTCTCTCCCCTCCCCATCTCTGTCTCTCTCTCTTGTTCTGTCTTTCCTCCCCCATTTCATCTCAATAAACTCCACATTCGAGCTCTGTCTGTATGGCGTATTTGTCTCCCGCCGGAGGCCCTCACCCACCGCGGGACCTTCCGGGTCCCTCTCGCTCCGTCATCATAACACTTATGTATCAATCATCTGTCTGGACACCTGAAGATCAAGCTGGACTGTCGGTGGTTTTTCAACTGCCTGGCAGGGAGTTTACACACTGAAGTTAGTCATCCAGACTGCTAGGCGTACTGTTAGTGGTGCCTTGTCTACCGAGGGGGAGACTGACTTGTCCACTGTCAGGGGCCAACTGTCATGGAGGTTTTCAAGAATAGAAAGTGAATTAAGTACCAATCCCATTCAGGTTTCAGGATAGACTAAATCTTTTGATTAAAATTAAAACAACAATAACAACACTGTATTGTTTACTTTGACCTGAATTAAATGTTAGTATCAAGATGAGAACAGCTCTGGGATAGGAGCTGACCCATGGTGGTGAGCTTTCTCAGGGGCCGGGTTTCCTGCCGAACATCTGGGTGGCGTTTGGAATGGGGTAGTGAGACCGAAACAGAGATTTCCAACTCGGAGTTTAGCAAACTGGGGTCTGCCTGCATCCTATTTAACAGTCCCTCTGAGCAGCATCCCCACACTGCCTCCTCCAGGCCGCCAGGGAGTGGTTAATGGCTGGAAATAGCTCTAGGCTTTTCCTCGGGGTGGGGGCAGCAATTTTACTTGGGCTGGCATCCTTATTTCTTTGTCTCACAGAAGTAGAAGAGGAGTGGTTTGAAGACAGAGGAGTCAGAGAGCAGCCTAGAAGAACTCTTATGGTGTGGGGCTGGGGTGGGGCTCATTACCCTGGTGGTAGAAACTCGGCTTCCGACAGGTGCACAGAAGGCCCTAAGGTCTGAGGGGTCACAAATGGGTGTGTTGTTGGGCGAGGGCACAGGCTCTTAAACTAATCTTGGTGTCTGCTCATCTCTCCCTTCCTTCTTCTAGGCTTCCCTTTTAATAAAGTACCATCTTCAGGAGACACCTATCTTAGAACAGGTCAGCTCGTTTCCAGGTGTATGCTACTGAAAAATAAATCACAGAGCCAGAGAGAGGACAAATTGGATCCATGGGAATTCGTCACCAGCTTTATTCCTGCAGATGACCTAAAGCTCACCTGCTCTGAATCCTGGTCATTGAACTTGCTCTGCTTCTCCTTTCTCCTCTCATTTGAAGGTTGTCTGCCTTGAACTCACGAGATGAGACTTTTAGTGAGACCACAGAAGCAGAAAGAAGTGGGATTTGCCCTTTGACTCAACTGGGATCCGTACACCTCTTATCATAAGAAAAACGATCTTTGAAAAATATAAGTCTGCCCGGTTTTTCTTTTTTCTAAACATATATAGATATATAGATGAAAGGGGATGCATATTCTGGGTCTGATGTCTTAAAACGAAACTGGGCCATGAGGAAGAAACATCAGCAGTTTGATGTCCCTGAAGGAACACCTCATTTGGTAAAAGAGCAACGGCAGAGACTTTAGAACAATGGGGATAAAAGTAGGAATTGATTCAAATGGAAAAATTTACTTCTTCTACTCCAGTCAACAAATTTGGAGAAAATGTTTTATTCTTAGCAAACACTGGCATGCATTCTTCATTTGTGTGTGTGTGTGTGTGTGTGTGTGTGTGTGAGAGAGAGAGAGAGAGAGAGAGAGAGAGAGAGAAAGTGGCATGTATGTGTACTTACATATCTGCACCCTTAATTTGTCCTCACTTTAATATACCTGTTGCCTCAGTAACAGAATTAGCTACTGTCCTTCTATTATGCCTTTCCAGATGTTAGTATGACCAAAAGGACCCAGCTTCCCAGTGGCCACGGTGCTGCAGACACAATCCGCTATTGCATTACATGGTCTTAGGGCATTTGCATTGCTAGCAGCAGAATACCATAGCCTTGGTGGGTTCTAAGCAGTGGAGGTGCTGGAGGCCGGGAAATCTAAGATTAAGGCCCTAGAGATTTATGACTACTGAGGTCCAGTTTTCTCATTTACAGATAGCTCTGTCTAACTGTGTCCTCACAAAGCAAAAGAGGCATGACAAGCATCAAGGGTCTCTTTCATTAGGACAGGAATACAAGGTGACTCTCTAATGTCACTTTGGTTATGTTTTCTACATACTAACGAGGTAGAGGACTGATATTCATACCATTGCATTCATCAGCCTATGAAGATGAGAAAAAAAATTACAATATATTGTACTTCTTACACAAGCACTGGTCAATAGTGCAGGATTTAGTTCCTCTATATTTTTTATACATAAACCATTCATCAGCATAAAGTAAATGAAGTCTACCATTCCCAAGACTCTACTTAGTATGGGGACATAGCAAGGCACATATCCTAAGATATCTACCATCCACAAGAACACTATTTATGTAATCAGGCAAAACCTAGATAAGCAGGAAAAGACCACCAGATCCTATGGAGCATCAAAACAGTAAACAGCAGCTGGGTGATGTGGTGGCTGCAGCCTCTGCCACGCTGGGCACCTTACAGACTGGGCTTTTGGATATGCTTGCATTAGAGAGTGATTTCTTCAATTCTTCCCCAAGAAAAACTATTCCGGTTTGGTGGAGCTGAGACAGAGTCTCACTGAAATACAAAAGGGTGAAACAAATGACTTAGAATTGTTGAAGAACAATTCTCTCTCTCTCTCAAAAAAAAATAATAATAATAGAACCAGCAATAAAATGAACTGCCTAGTGGGGTGGTGGCACACCCCTGTTAATCAGCAGAAGCAGGTGGATCTCTGTGAGTTCGAGGCCAGCCTGGTCTACAGCACGAGTTCCAGGACAGGCTCCACCAAAGCTACACAGAGAGAAACCCTGTCTCAACAAACAAACAAACAAACAAACAAATGACCTGTCTACACAGATGTGCGATTGTAGGGGCTAACATAGGGAGCCGTGTTCTGAGAATCCCGGTGTGGAGGCTGTCATTGGCAAAACCTTTGTTTTGAGTTTCTGTCTGATGTTAGGACTTTGAAGTCTTTTGATTTAATTTAACTTGGTCTCAATAAGGGCATACTCTACCTCCCAGAGGTTTTGGGGAGTGTGTGGATGCTGTTGAGGTTGCCAGGATAAGGACAGAAAGAAGAACAAACTGCCCTCCTTGACCACTCTCAGTCACAGGCTCCACCCCCACAGCAAAGGACAGGGGAGTAAAGAAAAGCGTAACAAGTCTCTTTACTCCAAGTTTTACACGGCGTGGAGCCTTCAGAATTGAAGACCTCAAGTTCAGGGAAAACTGTTTTTATGTTTAGGTTCTATGAAGACTTGACAGGCATGGAAAAATGGAACCTACCCATGAGCTGTGTCAGAGTGGATAGGCTGAGCGGGAAGCCAGAAAGGTCTGTCTGTTTGGGGTCTTCATGGTCTCAGGAATTTGTCTTCTTCCCAGGGATAGGGAAAGGGCCCTGGAATGAGACTTCAAGAGTGAGGGGAGAGGAGATGGTGTGACCTTTGTGTGTCTCTGGCTTGCTTTGGGGCTGAGGTCCAGCTTCTATGACCTGCCTTGGGAGAAAAGAAGTTTGGGGGAAAGGAAGGACCAAGGGACAAGTGGTGGGGAGATAGTAACACCTTGCTTCCCAGGTCCTTCCAGTCTCTGTCAGTTCAAAGTATACAGCAGGCCACCATGCCATACCTTAGGGTATCGTGTTCTGAGAGCTGGTATTTCAAAACTGCTTAGCAGTCCTGGTGTTCAGTGGGCAGAAGATGCAGGAAAATGAGAGGTCATGCTATGAGCGAGACTGTCCAAGGACAGTTACCCAGCCCCAATAAGGCCACTGAGAAATAGCAACCAAATCCCAGCCTCAGGTAGCTTGTCAAGGCTAGCTCGATTCGGGAAATAACCAGGCCAGCTTAAAGATAAACAATTATATTTTTAATTGTTATAAGGGGTAACTCACACCACAAGAATGGGAAGTCCAAGTTCCTCTGTGTTGCCCAGAGAGAGAGAGAGAGAGAGAGAGAGAGAGAGAGAGAGAACGCACACCTGGTCCGTCTCAGTTTTTCTTCCTGGGTTCCAGGTAGCCACACCTTAACTAGGCATGATTAGTTAACAGAGCTTCCCCATCTTTGGGAGTAGCAAACTTAAAAGTCATTGAGGGTAGACCACTTCATCATAATCAACTTAAGGCTCTGTTTTCTCTTTTTTCTCTCTCTCTGTCCCTCTCTCCCTTCCTCGCTCCCTCCCTTCCTTCTTTCCTTTCTTTTTGTTGTTATTGTTTTGTTTTTCGAGACAGAGCAGCCCTGGCTGTCCTGGAACTCACTCTGTAGACCAGGCTGGCCTTTAACTCACAGAGATCCACCTGCCTCTGCTTCCCAGGTGCTAAGATTAAAGGCTTGCCCATCATTATTAATTATTAACATTATTAATATCCATTTTAAAGAAAGGGAAACAATTGCTCCCCTCCTCAAATTAGAAATAACCATATGAAAGGAAGAAGGTGGAGTGGAGGCCCTTTAAGGAAAGACTACACATCACAGGTAACAGCAGCTTTTAGGGCACTTTATACAATGTCATTTCAAGGTGGCAAAGCACTTAGTAATCATTTCGACATTCTGAGAAGTGGCAGGTTACAGACAAAGGTAATTTGATGCATCGTAATTTTTGAACCAAATCCAGGTTTTTAGGAGCAGTATCAGAAAACATCAAAGATGAACCTTAGGCTTGCAAACTCAGTATTTAACATTGTCAACCAAAAGCAATAAGGCCAACAAAGCCAAAGTTAGTGAGGTTCTGGGCTTTTTTTTTTTTTTTTTTTTTTTTTTTTTTTTTTTTTTTGAAAGCACACTCTAAGTTTAGCTGACATTTAAATTAAAAAGCTCAGCAGTATAGCAGGGAGCTGATTGATTTGGAAAGCATGGATAGGAGCTAATGAGGGCTCTGCCAGGCTCCTCTCCATGATGGGTAAGAAATGATCTATTCCCAGCTAAAGGCAAAGCGGGCAAGGCAGCCCCTGTGTTGAACGTGAGGAATTTGCATGGCACTGAGCTGAAAAGTCACTGTCTCTTCTCTGCTCCCTGCAGCATATTTTCACATCAGCGCTGATCTTGGTTGGAAACAGGATCCTGGTAGGCATTTCATGTGTCAGACATTAACGCTGCTTCTCTTAAATTCCCCAAAGCGCTTTAGACACACTTTCCTTGTAGACACCCAAATAAAGATTGATTCTGCAATGCATTGGCCTTTCCCCCCCTGGTATGTGAGGGGTGTTTGAAAACTTTAGGTTGGCAAATTGAGTCGACCTTTGGTCCTTAGGAAACTTGACTTTCTTTTTGAGAAAGTGCTGATTCTGTGCAGTCCTAAAGCATTATGCACTGAGGTGTGTGTGTGGGGGGGGGGGGGGTAGCTCTGTCCTGGAAGCTGGATCTCAAGCCCTTCAGGATCACCATAAAACTCTCCACATCAGTTGTCCCCATCCATATAATGGCTCAATTGTAAAATTCATCCTCTCACTGAGGATTAACGAGGTGAGTCTTGTAAAGGACTTTCTTCAAGGATCAACTCCAAGTCTTTTAAATCCTCTGGAATAAAACTACTCCCAGGAATACTAATCCAGAAGTCTGATTGGCCAGACTATCTAGAAGACCCGTGAGGGGAGGGAGGGGACAGTAGAAGGGAACCATTCCTTTCATTTTCCAGAAAAAAAAAAAAAGGAAAAAAAAAAAAACCGTGGCTGTTTATTTGATTTATTACAGGGAGGCAAAAGCAGGAGGACTGTCCCAATTGTCACACCAGTAGGTATGGATTTAGTTGACAATGAGCTCTGTCCTTTTAATCTGGTTCCATTCATTGTTCTGAATCAATCTGAGGTCTGTCTCCTTTCAAGAAGTCATTCCCTCTCAGAATCAGACTTGGAACAGGATTTTAGTCTGCAAAATTGTATCCTGGAACTTCTTTTGAGAAAGCAGATTGTTCCTGAACATGTAAAAAGGATCAGAAAAAGAATTCCATAGAAGCTTGGAGTATCAACAACATTTTTTTTAGAGTCCCCCCGGGTCCTTGGAATGTGGTATATATCATACTAATTGGACATTTTCTAGACAGATCTATGTGGAAGGACTCTTAGGGTATTTATCTTAATTTGCTCCTTGGAGAAATATTTAATTATCATTTTTTTTTTTTTTTTGGTGATTCTTAAGTTGGTCGTTGTTAGTCTGTGTCTGACGATAAACTCTCTCCTCCTTGATTTTCCCTCTGGGACCCATCTGACTCTCGGGCAGTTTAATGAAAGACAAGGGTCCATCAATATCACTTAAGGAGCTACAGCAACTCTGCTAATTGCCGCCAGCCAGAGCGCAGCTCAGTGCCTGGAGTAGCTCTCCGGGTGCAAGCGTCCTGCCCTTTATTCCATCCAGGGTTGTGGGGGACTGTAGAATTCTGACAAGCGCAGGTGACATGCCTGCAGATGGACTCATCTGGGCAACATCACATTATACATTAGCCTCCAGGAACGGCTGGCATCATGCCAAGCCCACCGCCCTTCCACAGTGGTTAACCCTGCCAATGTGGACATTTACGTTGAAGTCCCCAAGTACTCCTAGAGAGGAAGGAGTGAGGTCAACCAAGCGTTAGGGAGGTAGAGGGGCTGGGGACAGAAACAACTCGAGAGCAATTCATCCTGAATTTTTTAGATTCCTATCAGCCAGGATGTATTGGAGAGAATCCTGGCCTCTGAAACAAAATTTATCCAGAGAGTTTTCTCTACTTCAGAGAAACAGCTTTAGAAGGGTGCAGCTGAGCCATGGGCTGTACCAGATTCAAAGTGAAGGATGTGGGCAATGGGCAGTGGGCAGCGGGTAGCGGGCAGTGGTGGTTATGAGCCTAGGTTTGGAGTCAGGTGCTACGGATGTGAAGGTAACTCAACTGCTTCCTGCCGATGAGGCCTTAAATGACTGCTTAGATTCCTGTGCCTCGTTTCCTGATGGCAACTAGGGATCCAAATTTTATCTACCTACATATGGACTGAATGTGTTCTCTCAAAATTCCCCTGTTGAAATCTTAATCCCAACCTGATAGTATTTAGAAGCAGGGACTTTGGAAGAATATTAACTTCGTTGGAATCGTAAGGGTACGGCTGTCGTCACAGGATTAGTGTGGTCATAAACCAGGAGGTGAAGTGGGTGTCAGGGCTCACACTTGTAGTCACGACACTCAGGACGTGGAAGCAAGAGAACTGACATGAAAGAAGGCCACCCTGCCATATAGAGTGAGTTGTAGGCCTGGATACAGGGTGAGATCTGATCTAAGGAAAGCAAAATAACGGAAGAAGACACATTATTTCTTGCTTTTCTTTATATTCCACAAGAGTGCAAAAAGACACTAGTGTGCACTCCAAAAAAGGGGGTGCAGACCAAAAAAGGTCTGTGCCTGCACCATCAGACTTCAGGCTCTAGAATCGTGAGAAAATTAATGTCTGTTGTTTAGAAGCCACTCAGTCTACGGCACTTTGTTATAGCGCCAGGTGGATTAAATCAGCTTCAGCGGGTCATCTTGAGGTCTGTCTGAAGCCCTAGACTAGATAGGGCCTAGTAATTGCTCAGTAATCTTCCACGATCTTCAACGCGGCTGCTGTTTGGGGCTTACTTTCCGATCCTTTCATGTGCACCGGCATCCATCACCCCCACCACCCCCTCACCGTGACTTTCGTTTACAGAGAAGAATTTTTATCTGAGCAGCTAGTTGTACATGGCAGGCCTCTTATTAATGCTCAGAATATCATTAAGGGGCAGCTAAGAGGGCAGGGATAAGCCACTTTCCCACAGTCAAGGGGGAAAGGTCCTTCGCATCGACTCCCTGGCCTCACGAACTTGCTGGTTCTCTGGTCTTTCATCGTTTCTCCTTTCACCCTGGCACCAGACTCCTGAGTTTAGTGAGTTCATCGGGCAAGTGCTGATGGCTACTCCACCAAGCCTCCAGAAGGTCTGACGAAAGATGGACATTCACAAGCTGCTGTTCTTTAAGAGACATTTAGCATAGGGCTATTGGCTCTCCACTCAAGACGATCTTCTGGTTCACCTCAGAAGCTCATAAGTAAAAGACGGTGACATTTGTCATTGTTCCGGTGCAAACTTAAAAGACGGTGACATTTGTCATTATTCCGGTGCAAACTACCTCCTGGGAAGGTGATGCTATTAGGAGTGATATGGCCTTATAGTTCCAGTGTATGGCACCTCACCAAGAGGCCCGAGACACTGGCTGTTAGTTGAACATGTGGCAATACTAATTTCTTCCAATCTATTTTCTGGGCCAAGACCAGTAGATCCCAGACTAGACTTAGAGGGGAGTGAATCATTTCCTTCTAGCAAGGCCTTCTGGAGGTCTTAAATTTGGATATCACATGAACTCCTAATGCGTTAAGCCCAGTGAGAGGTGGTGCTAAATGAGACAGAAAAAAACTTTCCAAATCTTGCTCTAATTTTCTTCTTGGGCTTATGAACAAGTGGCCACAAATAGCATAAAAATCATTTTGAAGTCGTGCATTATATAGTGTCAAAAAAAGACATCCCAAACTTGATCAGTCCATTGATCTCAGCATCTTTTCTTAAGCATAGCCATTATAAATAAATAAATAGATAGATAAATAAATAAATAAATAAAATCCCCTACTAATACTACAGGATCCACCAGAAGGAATCTGCCCTTGTCCCTCTCTGTGTTCTTTGTGCATATTCAGCTACTGTAGCAACTTACTCATGGCCTTACACATGGCCTTACACTTGACTAATGCAGTTTGTGCACCTTGTCTTGATTCTCTTCTTCTGAGTTGATAAGACCCACCAATCCTCATGCCAAGAGTGAGCCACGTGTGGCAATTTGGTAGCCGAGGCTCCATACAGCCAGAAAGATGAAAGAGAGGAGTGGGCCTTTGATTTTACTGGAGAAAGCTAGCAGGTTTGTGCAGATCTTTTTCCTGAGACGACATAGCAGGCTTCGTAGTAGCAACATGTAATCTGACTGTAGGCTGTTGCTGTCACTCAGCTCCAGCCTTGGAAAAGGAACAGGCCAACCAACCCTAGCCAAGCACCTCCAGATGCTGGCCTCCTTTGGGCCCACCCTGTGTTTTGCAGGATCCTCCCACCAAGGTCTGCAATCCATTTGCACATGGAAGAAAATGTTCTCATTCTGCTTTAGTGAGATCTTTAATGCGATCCGCTTCGGAAACCCATTAATAGTCTCCTCCTTTAGAGCTGCCTGTCCACAGACCTAAGGAGCCTTCAAATAAATAAACAAAGCTGTTTTATTTTGAATAAAAAAAATCTTCTCCTGCCAAGAATTCCTTCCAAATCTGAAATTCAAAAAGCACAAGCAAATCAGAAATGTCCAAATCAGAGATGTCCTCAGTCACATCGCCTTCTAGATTGACATGAAATGAAACAACCAGCCTCTCACCCAATCATCCAATGGCAGGCAGAGCAGTAAAACCCAGGCCCTCTCAAGAAGACAAGTCCTGAGTCTGGAGGAGCACAGGATACAAGACAAAGATTATAGACAGAGACAGCTTGTTTATTTCCTGGCTGCATGGACATGAATAATCACACAGGAACTGTATTAATTGCAACATGGCTTGGCCAATAGCTTATGTTTATTTCTAATTAACTCTTACATTTTAAATTAACCCATTCCTATTATTTTATATTTTACCTCGAGGCTAGTGGTTTACAGGTAAAGTTCCCTGGGCATCTGTCTCCTTGGGTAGCTACATGAAATCTCTCTAACTCTGCCTTCGTTTCTCCTCTATCTCTGTTTGGAATTCCTGCCTTGCTCTTTTCTCTCCAGTCATAGGCCTAAGCATCTTCTTTATTCATTAATCGATAAGCAACACATAGACAGAAGGAATTCCCACAACATTTCCCCTCTTCTGTCCAAATAAAAAGTAAGGTTTTAACTTTAACACAGTAAAATTACATATACAAAACAGGTATCAAATAAGAATTTTACAGTTACAATATTTTTATTTACTTTATCTTTTATCATCACTAAGGAAAATTATAATTATAACTATCTATTCTTCAATTCCATCAAAGACTCCAGAAGGATATAATATTACCTAAGTTAACAGGAGTACATTGTAAGCAACTTCCAAAACTCTAGAATTGACAGAGACATCTCACTGCCTGCAAAGTCACTCACGGTTCTTCTGTAACATGGGGGCATCCATCTTCAGCCTACAGGGTCATAGTATCTAGCAGACTTTTCCATGAAGCAGGAAATTTGAAAGACTATTTTGCCTCTATTTGCAGTTTGTCAGTCACTTTCTTCTGTATCCTGCATAATGTCTGGCAGACTCTTTCATGAAACTGGAACCCTGAAGGACTGTCTCATCTTTAGGCAAGTTCAGCAGTCATTTTTCTGTGGGTCCTGCATGTCCAGTATATACAGCGTACCATCAAGCAGTCCAGGCAAAAACAGTTTCTGGCCCAAATGGCTACAAACTCCTTAAGAAGCCTCTTCAATACCAATCATCCTCTTGAAATAGATTGGTGCTACCAGGAGCAGATGAGTTTCATTGTTAAGAAAAGTCTTAAAACATTTAAATGCCATATTCTGTAGTCTTTGAGAGGTTTGAATAATACCTATCCATCTGAAATATATATCTGTATATCTAGAAAACATAACTAAAATGTCTACAAGCTTGACTATTAGAGATAACTATCTATTAACCTGTATTTTTTAAATTATACATTACAGTTTTAAATGAGCTGCACAAATACATTACTTTAACCAAGAGTAGTGTAGGTACCCAGGTCTTTTCCCCTTTTCTTCCTTGGCGATTTGCAGGGCTGTTTGACCTCTGGCTCCTGGAGATTCTGCACTAGCACTGGCTTGAGGGTATTGCTTAGGAAGAACTTGGCTCTCTTTTGTTATGGTGATTCCACCTGTAATCAAGGTTTTATCAGTGGGCCCCATACGCCTGCCTCCCCCAGCTGATTCTGCCTGAGGCGCCGGGCACCTGTAATCTCCTTCTCCTGCCCCTGATGGGAGGAGGCCATGCCCTTTTGAACCCCCTTGCCCACTGGTATAAATACCCAACTTGAGTTTAATAAAGTGGCCATTTACTCTTTGGTAAGTGAGCAGGTCTCTTTTTTGTGTGTCTGTTTTAACCCTCAGGACAATCGTCCATTCTTGTGGACTCGAGTTCAGGAACGCGCGCCTGAATCAGGCCTGGGTATCCACAGAAAAGTGCTAAGGCTTACAGAGTAGAAAATCACATATAACAAAAATGACCTTAAATTTGTATTAATAAACCAAGATCCATACCAATGCAAAGTATTCATCTCTATAACATATCCTCCTTTAAATGTAAACAAACATTTATAAACAATCATTTAGGGAATTTGGGTATTGTTCTCTAGACTATTTCCAGCTGATTGGGGGCACTGTTAATCAGGTCTTTCATGGAATATGCTATGTGGTAGGTCCATCTCAGCCAGCAGTCCTGAAGCTGTCATGGATGTTGGACCACCTGGGCCAATGCTTCAGGGGGTCTTGTTTGATCAAACCATATTAGCAGGTAAGGACTCCACAGTTTTCTATCCTCTGTGAAAACAAAAGTAGAACTTCCTTTTCAAAGCAACATATTCTTAGATTCAAATTTTGATGTCAAGCTACCTTTATGTTTGTTTAACTTAGCAGCCACCATAATCAAATATCTCTCTGCAGTCAAAAAACTCAAAGAAACACAATAATATACATAATAATATACATACTCTCTGGGTATATTCCACCTTTATGCAGCTTATCTTTCTTTACTCCTTTGATCTATGACAGTCTGTACTCTTTTATGTTACTTTTACTATCTCTTTAAAGTCTTTGCTTTATTTTTTAAACAACCTATTTCTTTTTATAACTGTCTAAACTCTTTTTCTTTTCTCTCCCAAGCTTACGTACATTTGTCCATGTGATCCATTCATGGGTCTTTTTTTTTTTTTTAATCTGAATCTGTCTTTATTGAGTATCTGTAATCATTTTCTGACCAGGAGCACCTTTGTTTTTTCTTTTTTAAAAAATGATAAGCGGCCATGGCTAGGACCAACTTCACAGCCCTGCCTGCTTGTTCTGTCCAGTCCAACATAGCAGAGGTATGTTTTCACCTCTGCAAGCTGTGCACACCACCCCAACTCCAGGGACTTAGCAGGTCTATGTCGTGCCATTAAGCAATTCATAATATGCTGCTCACAGACCCCATTTAAGTTCAGGACCTTCTGAAAGAGCCAGAGGTTGTGCTAACAGCACAAATCAGGAAGCTGCCATTTTTAAAGAGGCCATACAGCTTTTTCTGCTAATGCTGAGTCAGGAAGCTTTCTCTTAGAGGGGCCGCACCTTTGCTCGCTGCCAGCAAACAGAAAAAAAACTATGGCTACCAAGAAGCTCCAATTGACTCTCATTTTTGTGGGGTCTAGAAGTCCTTTTTTTAAGTTTTCTGAAGCTTTATGTGAATGTAAGTTGCTGAAGGTTTGGATGCCATTTTGTAGAAGGAGACTGCTTGTTCATTTCCTGGCTGCATGAACATGAATAATCACACAGGAACTGTATTAATTACAACATGGCTTGGTCAATAGCTTATGTCTATTTCTAGCTAACTCTTACATCTTAAATTAACCCATTCCCATTATTTTAAATTTTACCATGAGGCTAGTGGTTTACAGGTAAGGTTTCCTGGGCATCTGTCTCCTTTGGTAGCTACATGGAATCTCTCTGACTCTGACTTTGTTTCTCCTCTATCTCTGCTTGGAATCCCTGCCTTGCTCTATTCTGCCCTGTTATAGGTCAAAACAGCTTCTTTATACATTTACCAATAAAAGCAACACATATACAGAAGGACTTCCCACACCAAAAAGCGTGTTTACCATGCTTCCTGTGGAAGAGTTGGTGTGACCTCGTGCTGGGAGCCGTCATCCCAGAGCAGGCCCAAGTCAAAGCAGAGACCTCTGCATATAGGGACTCCATTTCTCTCTCACTCATGTGGAGCATGTGTTGTGCTTGTACCTCACAGGTAAGTCTGCTGATATGGTCAACCTCAGCTTAGAGGTGGGTGGCTAAGGATGCGCATGACCTTTTTTACAGTAAAGATGAGATTCATAGATCATATAGAATCTTAAGCATGTGCTTTGTTACAGTTCTTTAGAGGCAGAACATATTTACTGTGGGCTTTGAATCACAGAGCGCTGAGTGGGTTCTGAGTGCTGCTTGATCAGGAATATTCAGTTTCAAATTCAATATTGTATGATTATTATTTACTGAAAATGGAAGATAACAATGACTAACATTTCCTGAACTTTATTAGGTGTAAGACATTGCACCAAGGTTCTCAAATTGTGCATCTGCATCTAGTTACCATCAACTGATGCTATTATCAGCCTTTTACAGAAAACCAAGGCATGGAGAAACATGATAATTTGTCCAGGCTCATGTGATATCGGGGGGGGGACCTTTTAGATGTGCTCTTTTCTGAGTAGATATTAATTAAATACAGTTCAACTTCCCATTACCTGAAACATGATTAATAAAAACTCAGAGAGAGAAATTGGGGTTCAACCTGAAGGTCAGAAAAACAAAACAGTCAGCAACTGGCTCTTACGTTTACCTCAGTTTGAAATGACTATCCTGCCTCCAGTAATCTCAGAATGAGACTGTGACTGAGATTCATCTCCTCCAGTTTTATAATCCTTTCTAGGGCTGGGATTAAAGGTGTGACCACTGGGGTTAAAGGCAAGCCCAGCCCGCTTTCTATGGCAGCTAGTGTAGCTACTGGGATTAAAGGTGTGTGTCATCACTGTCTGGTCTATAAGGCTGACCAGTGGGGCTGTTTTACTCTCTGATCTTCAGGCAAGCTTTATTTATTAAAATACAAATGAAATGCCACTACAATTAGTTAGTAAAATTAGGATCTGAGCCTAAGTTTGCACCTCATTTACTGTCAGAGAAATAGTCACTGTGCAAAATTAAAGTTTTTGAGGAACATTCCAATCAACATCTCATACCAGAGAGAAGTAAGCAGCAGATGCAACTCACAGTGTTTTTATACCCAGTAGACTGCCATGCTTCTAGAAAGAACACATGTGTGCACATACACATACATACATAAACACACATACATACACAAACACACATACACACAACCCACACAGCATACATACACAATATACACAAACACACATTCACACACATGCACACACATATACACATACTCATACAAACATACACATATACACACACACATGCAACACACACACACAATACTATCTAAATAGCAGAATGAAGACCCATTCCCTGTATGTCACCATGCATCTACCCCATCTTCTGGTTCTCAGTATGACTCTCTCTGTATCCCTTCTGTTCTACAGTCCCTGCCCTTGAACTGACCTCAGGCTCTCGCTTCTCCTGCCTTGACTTGCTCTGCTGAGGCTCCTCCTTTGGATTGGCTCCAGGCACTATGTTCTCCCGTGTGACTCACTCCTTCTCCAGGTTCCCACCTCTTCACCCTAAGCATTTCTTCTCCTATTCAGGCCTCTGGGGCTTCTGGCTGCAGCTCTCAGGCTCAGCCCTGCCCAGGCAGCTCGCCACCCTGGGGCTGACCTTGATGGTCCTCTAGCTCCCAGTTTGCCACACCAACGGCTTTGCTGTTCCAGACTCCAGAAGATCCGATTTCCCTCCCTTTCCCTTGGACCATTGTGTGGGTTGGGACAGGGCAAGCTTTGAAGGTGTTGGGAATAAGTTTGGAGGAGGTGGGAAAGTTAGCTAGCTCAATTTGTTTCCCACGATGTGGAGTAGTTCCTTACCTAGGGGGCAACCCTGGCAGAAGAGGCCCTGGTAAGCCAAGAGCTATTTATGGTTTTAAGATGCAGGGGAAACTATAATAAAAGGGTGTGGTGGTAAGTCTGGAAAGGGGAAAACATAGGGGTTAGGTATGATTGGTCCCCTAAGTATGCAAGGCTCCCAACAGCTTAGATCTTAGCAGAAAACACCAAGCTGTTTAAGAAACGAATGGGCAACGCCGCTAGCGAGCAAGGCACAAGAGCTAGGAAGCAGCTCCTGAAGTCTCACTGGAAAGGGCAATGCATTTGGTCTTCCTTTCCTCCCAAGTTTTATCACACAGAAGGGGTGACCAGCTGTCCTACCGCCGTTTCCCTTATGGCACGTGTCTCCATCTTGGCCATCCTGAGCTTTGGGGGCTCATGGGACAAAGAATTAAAAGGATGATGTTGTTAATGAATGAAGCTCTGGGACTTAGGACCCAAAGGAAGATGATGCTGAATGATTTCAGTAGGAAAAAAAATGGATCTACATATGGGGGAATAAAAAGGGTCATGGGGGACGTGTTTGGGATGATTGGCAGGTGGGTAATAGGAAACCACAAAGTGTTGTGTGAACCTACCTCAGGCCGACGATACCTAGATTTCGGTGCCTGATCTACTGCATAAGAACAGAGGCGCCCAGGAGAGTCCTTTCCCTACGGCTCAGCTCTTGTTGGCCTCTGCTTATCCCGTCCCTATGGATGTTACAGTCCCTGCATTTGGACATGGCACAAAAAGGAGACTTAGAGGACACCAGGGGACCGGACATCCTAATACAGAGGGTACAAGTCAGAAAGAGCAGTGGTTTAGTGTGTTTGGAGTTCAAATCTTAATTTTACCTTTTGGGCAAGTCTCTTTATTCTTCCACTTCCCTAAGACAAAAAAAAAAAAAAAAAAAAAAGGAAAAAGCTACCTTGTGGGATTAAATGAGAACATCTATGCATGTAATATTCTTGGCAGAGGGTTTCACTCATACGAAGTGCTGTAAAAAGAAACAGGTAATATAGTCATTATGAAGAGGATGATGAATCAGGGTTAATAGTTTCCTTTGTTTTTAGCCACAGAGACCTTTAATCTTTTACTTTCCCCAAACCCTGGTCCTTCTGCAGATGCTGGGAATGGCCAGGAACTCATAGCCACAGGCAGAGGCTTGTGTCCTCTTTTTCCTAGACAAACGCCATCCAGTGCGACGTCGCGCGGGTCTCCCTTGCTGTGCCTGGGGCCGACAGCGACACCCAACCTAACCAGGAACTCCTGAGGAACCACTCAGTAAAACCAGGCTCGTCTTCCACCAGAGTTGGGGGGAGAAAGTGTTCTTGCTGTCAATAGCACATGAGAAGGACAAATTGCCAAGTAGCCCAGTATCATATCCTGCTGGGCTACCAAGCACCATATAATGCATGTCCTTTTAAGCATTAGGGTTATTGAATAAAAAACTCATTTGGAAAGGCATGATTCCGAGCCTGTTACTTGATACTCCTTTAATGGGAAATACTTAATGTGCATTTACTGGAAGTGAAGCATTGCCATTCCGCGGCTCACTTGGACCACACTGATTAAAACCGGTTCGAGAGCTGCACATGCTTGCGGTGAGTGAGTGATCTATTTTGATGGCTCTGTTTTCTGTCTGGTAATGTCCAGCCCAGCCTCTGCTATCTATATGTGAGAGGAAGGGAGGGGCTGCGAGTGCTTTGGACGCAATTCACACTGGAATCAAATGAACTTAAGGAGTTGATACGGGTCAATAAATATGCTTGAACATGTTTATTTCAATGTGCGTTCAAGTATGGCCATATTTACAATTTGGCTGAAATGGGTTATAATTAAAAAGGGATGACTATCTCTCTGAACACTGATTGTTTTCTCATGTTTGTACAAATTGAGCGTATTTGCAGGACCTCAGTTACAGGGATGCAACAACATCTTTCCTGATTTTCCCAGGAACTGATCTCTCGATGAGGATTTTCCAGATAATTGAGGCTTATTCCGTTTAAGAGAAATATTAATCATTTAAGTGAAGATCTTTCTTGGAATGGAGGGCGTATTTCTCAGATTTCCTGCACACTGATCTTCAATTCAAGTTAATCTTCCTTTTAAAATAAATTGGGTAGGAAGTATGTGTGTACTTGGCTCACATGTAGAGGCCAGAGGACACCCTTTGGAAGCCATACCTCTTTCAGTGAGTGGGTTCAGGAACTGAATTCAAGTAAGCCTTCTTGCCAGTCCTAAGGCAACTTTTTGTTGTTGTTGAACCTTTGAGTGTTAAAGATGGTAGCCACTGTAGCAACCCAGGGCTTTCTGAAGTGTGATCAGTGTCCCTCATTAATGGCACTGCAGAGTAACACCTTCATGGTTCTTGGCCTTAGTCTCTAGAAGATTCTCTTTTTCTTCCTTGGGTTCATTCTGTTCCTGTAATTTCTTGCTGCCATCAATAGGCCAACTTTTATGCTTTTTTTTCCTTGACTTTGTCATTCATTCCTACTCAACTTTGGATGGAGAGACCAGATAAACACTCTTAGCAACTTTTTAAGCAAAGCCAGAACAAATAGTCTCAGAGTGAGGTCTCCCTAGGAATAAAATATTTATTCTTCAGTACATTGACTCTGTGAGACCTGTTTTGGCTAGCCTAGTGGCATTTGGGGTTTGTTTTGGTGTTTTCCCAAAAGCGTACCAGATAGGAGAAGTTGACAGGCATCTGAAATGAGATGGTGCTGTTCTTTTAGAAATGTAATCTGACCTTTAAACATATCTTCTTGTGTGTCCATTAGCTCCAGATGCGAGTCGTGAGTTTTTCTAATCAGTATAGCCCACATTAATCTCTGCCCTGATTCCCTAAGGATAGCACTTTGATCTCCAACCATACAGCTAGTGGCTTGTTATACAGAGGAGACCCCAGAAGTCACCAGAGATGTATTTTGAAGACTTGATGAAGTTACAATGCTGCCAATATTATTACAATGTAAGAGAGCCCTCCATGCTACACAACCAAGTGTGATCAAAAAAAATTCGAGTACTCTTGATGATTCTATACATACAGGACTTAAGTTACTTATAAAGCTTATTAAAAGTTTTATTAAAAATTATTATTTATTTATTAAAAAGGGCAATTTCTTACAAAGATATAAAGTCATATTATTTATTCAACAGTCCTACATGCAACCTGCTAGAGGAGAGCATGGCCTGGCTTTGACGTGTATGGTGTATGTTTCATTGGGTTCTGATAATCACCAAAGTGATTCCTTCCACACATGAAGCTTCTGCCTGGGATGATTCAAGTGACCACCATGGTCCAAGAGTGGCAGCTCTGCATGCCACACGTGCATGCAAATGAATGACCTGAAGTGTTCACATACACTCCTAAAAGTTTCTTTTGGCCTTCCTATCTTTATTGGTGCCAGAGAATTGTCTGTATTCTGTCAATCATATTTTAAATAAACGCAATTGGCCAGGCAGGAAATATAGGTGGGTCAACTAGACAGGAAGTAGAGGTGGGGCGATGAATACAGGAGTATTCTAGGAAGTAGGAAGCTCCTCTGCAGTCCTGCCCGAAGAAGCAACATGTGACCTGCCAGCTGAAAAAAGGTACCGAGACATATGGCAAAAATAGATCATAATAATGATCTATTAATATAAGTTATAAGTTATAAGAGTTAGCAAGAAGCCTGAGCTAATGAGCCAATCAGTTTTATAACTTATGGAGATCTCTGTGTGATTTTCTTTGGGGCTTGCCGGTTGTGGGGTACCGGGTGGGACAGAAACCCCAACAAGCCAGTCCCTTCATGTTACCCTTACCTCTTTCAAACATAGCTTTCCATACTCTGGTCATGGAGATAATGTGGAATCTCATTCATATGCCATTCACATGTCTAGTTCTCTGCACACTTGTAAAGCTATGAATGTGTCCTGGTTAGGATGACATGACAGAGGTCCCCAGTCCCCTTTTGTCCTTTTTCTTCTGCCTAAAACCTGTGCAAGATGTTTGTCAACCAAGAACATAAAGAAACTCCAAATTAGGTGATACAATAGCACAGCAGAATTGAAGCTGTGTGGAGCTCCCCATGCTTTTCACTCAGCCAGTGCTCTAGAATGTTCTATTGCATACAGCTGACTGTACTCCTGACCAACACTGGCTACAATCTTTATCATAATTTATTTTACTTCATAACAGAGAATTCGTCTAAGTTCTTCTCTCAGAGACATTTTCCCTGTTAAACACATGTAAATACCTGGGTAGAGTGGTGTATACCTCTAATCCTAGAAGAAGCTGCAGCAGGATGGTGAAGTTGAGGCCATCCCCAGCTACCTTGCAAGGCACTGTCTCAAATGAACAAACGTTGGGGTGGGGGAAGACAAGACATAGATTTCTATCTACAATATCTTCTTCCCATATCCAAAAGAATTGTATAACTTCACTCTGTTATCTTTTCATAATTTGAAGAGGAAAACTCTTGGGTATTTCCAAATGTACCGATGCCCTGGTTGTATTTCTACATGAATGTCCATTTTCATTTTTCATTCAACACAAAGACAATGTAATGGATGGCTATATCAGACTGGCTAAATATATTAGTATATTTTTTCTTTTACTTTATTTTTTTTCTATACCTCAAAGCTGGAGAGAAAGTAGGGAATGATGCACACACTGGAAATATGGAGGCTTCATACCCCATCCAGATAGAACATTGGAATGACATTCTGGGTCAATAGTACCTCAATTTTCTGAGAAAAAAAAGGAAAAGAAAGAATAAAGAAAGGAAAGAAAAGGAAGGAAGGAAGGTATTTGAAGTCAAATGTGATGGCCATGCCCTTCAGAAATGGAGGCAGCATAATAAAAAGTTCAAGTTCTTTATAGGCTTCATAGTGAATTCAAGACCAGTCTGGGCTAAAGGAGACTGAGAGAGAGAAAGAGAGAGAGAGAGAGAGAACAGAAGTATAGATGTTGGTAATTGGTGCTTGTCCTCTTTCTAACTGTGTGTGTCTGAGGTTCAAGGCTTGGGGCAGTATGCATCTTTTACCGTGTTCCACGTGGAAGACCGCTGAACTTGCACAGTGGAGAACACCAGGAATCTATGACTCCATCTTTAAATCTTACCCAAGAAGGTCCACTCCAGGCAACCAGAAGCAAGGAACAGCTTATAATTTTCGTGCATTTAAGGAAACCCTCCAATGGCTGACACAGCCGGCCTGCCTTGTCTCCAGGTCTTTGCAGATGTCCAACAGACTGTGGTTCTCTGGTGCTAAGTCACACACCGTATTAACAGAGAGCACACCACCCCAAGAAATACCAAAGAAAAAGGTGCAAGAAAAACCGAAAAGCTATAGAATAAACCATAGCGTCAACTCCGGTGCAACAGAAGTGACTGTTCACGTGACTTAGTAACCTGCTGAACCAGCAACCACAGACTATAAACACGGGAAAGAGCGCTGCACAAACTGTAGACACATATCCTGAGGGAATGGGAAGCCGCGTTGCTGTTACTCAGGAACCGCCAGGCAGGTTGTGGTCCTGTGAGTCTCGAATGGGAGGAGGCCTCACCAGGGCTGGGAATCCCAGTGGCTCAGCCTAAACACAGTGCCTCTTCTCACCTCAGACAACTTGTGCCTTGACTGTCTTTCCCGAGACAAAGGGGGATGCATCATCTCGGCATGAGTTGTTTGTTTGTGAACACATGGTATATTTCATGGCAGCTGAGTGAAAATGGAGACCCGTGGAGGCTGCGAACATGCCAGCTATGTTTGCTAAATGTTCACATGACGGTAATGAATGCAGGTTTACTGAGCTGTGAAAATGCTGAGGAAGATGAATTACCAAGCGCCTCGGCGTATTTAACGACCCTGGGATGCTAACAGGACCAGAAAGTTAAATTTAATACTCTACACTGAGCAGGCTGCCAAGCACCCAAAGAATGTGGAACGGAAGCTAAGGAGCCACTGGTCTTCTGACAAACCTCCAAACTTGACCGACAGCATGTGCTCGCTGGATTCCTCAAGTGTCACCAGGCCGAGAGCCGAATTTTCCAGATTCATTTCATACATACCTGCGATAGCTTCCCAGAACTAATTGTTCTTGCCTTTTTGTTTGATGCACAGTAGTCATGGATGCTAGGACAAGCAGAATAATAAGATGGGATAAAAGCCAGAAATGGGCAGGACAGCTGTTGGACGTATTATGTGCACAGTCCAGCTGACTTCAGAAGCTATCGCTCTGAATGACCAATAGAGAAATGAAGAAAGTTTCAAGTCCATACTCAGTTGGGTACGGGGTTCTGTGAGGAGGTCAAAGAACCATGTGTGGTCTGTGCTTGACCCCACGAGGCCTATAACAGGTACACTTTCAAAATGAACAGGATTCAGTCTTTTGAGGCAGGAACCTCTTTTCAGGCCCATCACATCACGTGTTTTGTGTTGTGGGAACTTGGGCTATAATGTAATGTCTTTGAACTTCAGCCTCCTTGTACACAAGAAAGGACCGGAGTCTCTTCATGCAGGCAGATTCTGCAGAGCTCAGTGGGATGACACAGACAGATGCTTAGATGAATTGTCTCATCAGAGACCTTACATAGCAAGGCAGACTTATATTTTAATGGTGATGACAAGCAGGCATTACGAGGTGATATTACACAATGACTTTGTTATTCAGACAGGTGTTTTTAGGTAAGTTTCCTCAACACTCTTAAGGTTGCTGGCCAGGTTGGAAAATAAAAGCTGACAAAGACAGATTAACAAGAGAAAAACATACAAATGTATTTAATAAAACTTTACGTAATCCAGAGTGTTCAGAAGTGAATATTCCCCCAAACCTGGGAAAAGGCTCTTTATGTTCAATGGAAAGGAGACAGTCATGTGGAAATGTGATTGAAGCAAGAGGTATGACTTAATGGCAATCAACTAAGAGGGGAGAACCCTAGGCCCGCGTGTTCAGATGCTCCTTGTTCTCTGTGTGGAGTTCTTTCTGGGTAGGAGACAAGGCTCCTCAGGGAGGGGGATCTCATGACCTATCAGACGCGCAGGCTTGCTGGGTAATAATCCCTTTGTACACTGTGAAGACGTGCCACTGTGATTGGTTTAATAAAGAAGCTGACTGGCCAATAGCTGAACAGGATAAGGTTAGGCAGGAAAGCCACACTGAGATGCTGGGAGGAAGAAGGGCGGAGTCCAGAGTCACCAGCAGGTGGCGGAAAGAAGCAAGATGGGCATGCCATGCTGAGACAAGTTACCAAGCTATGTGGGAAAACACAGATAAGAAATATGGGTTAATGTAAGAGTTAGGTGGTAACAAGTCTAAGTTATTAGTCAAGCACTTATAATTAATATAAGCCTCAGTGTGTTTATTTGGGAGCTGTTGGTGGATTGGAAACTTCCACCTATATAAACTATTGACTTCCTTTAGAACCAGCCCCTAACAGAAAGCCATAGAAAGGCTAAGATAATGTTTCTAGGTGTTATTACTGGCTTTGGGGGGGGGGGGGGGGAAGGGCATAGTCTCTGTGATGTATCATGGAGAAAAGAAGTTCTTCTTGCCCGCCTGCCATCCCAGCTCCCATCCAGATCCTTCATCTGGTGAAGGACGGCGATACAGACGGAGACCCACATTGGAGCACCGGACTGAGCCCCCCAAGGTCCAAATGAGGAGCAGAAGGAGGAAGAACATGAAAAAGGAAATCAGGACTGCGAGGGATGCTATCACCCACTGATACAAGGGGACGGATCTAATGAGAGTTTACCAAGGCCAGTTGGACTGGGACTGAACGAGGACGTGATCTAACCAGATTCTCGGAATTTGGCCGGATTCACTGAATGTGGCTGGCCCGAAGTCTTTCTGAAAAGCCATTGACTATGACACTGGGACTTGTTTCCTCTGCATATACTGGATTTTGGGGATCCAGTCTGTTTGGATACTCATCTTCCTGGACCTGGAGGGAGGGGGGAGGAACTTGAACTTCCCACAGGGCAGGAAACCCTGACTGCCCTAAGGGATGAAGAGGGAAAAGGAGAGGGAGTGGGGAGAGTGGGAGGGTGTTGGGAAGAGGGGCAGAAATGGAAACTTTCATAATTTAATAAAATTACTTTCAAAAAAAAAAGAAAAGAAAGGAAAAAAAAAGAAGTTCTTCTTGTGGTCTACTTTGAGAGAGGAAGTGAACAGGAGCAAACAGGGCAGGTAGAGGTCAAAGAATTCACATCCAAGGTCCCCCTAACTTCCTACAGCTCAAAGTATCACCATGGGATGGTACCATGTCATTAGAGGGCCTTGTCAAGAACTCTAAATCACAATACCTGGCCCAAATTGCTTTTGAACTGTGTTTTGCAGGTATGCTGATGGATACTCTCTATAGGTACAAAGCAGGGAGGGGCCTTGTAAGGCTTTGGTGTCTGTTCCTTGGATGAATTTAGAATAGAACTAGAAATAAAATTAAAAGGAAGCTGTCTCCAAGGTTCCCAAGTCCTTGAGTTCTCAAAGTCTGGAGCAAAAGATGATCAAAGAAGTCATACCATCTAAAAAAAGCTTATTTTATGGAAGAAGAAATCCGCTTGACTCTGCTTGTGCTCCATCTCGTGGGGAGGCCGTCCTATCGTGGGAACCTGGGGAAGGGGTACGCTGTTGCTTACTTTTTAGAACATCCCTCTGTCCTCTACACTCATCCAACTTCCCAGCCTTCCATTGCCTACAGGCAGGCTAGTTAAAATGACCTAACTCCCACCGAAGGAAAAGAATGAGCGTTGGGCTCCCTGGGCTGTTCGGGTGCATAGTGCAATTGCCCAGCTTTGTGCATGAATCTGCTGGGATGTAGATGGAGGTGCCCAGATGACCCTTCCAAAATGCTGATTACACTGAGAGCCAGGATTTAGCAATCAATCAAATCAAAGAAAGTAAACCCTCTTTAAAAGGTAGAGGAGGAGGAGGAACAAGCCTGGCCCGGCCCTGGGGATTGAGAAGCTGATGAACTAGTCATTTCATTTGAGTCTGTGCCTCTCTAGTTACCTTGAGCTTTCTAGAAAACAATTATGTCAGAGAATTTCATTAATTTTATGTCCATGGGTAATTCACTGACTCTAATTGGCTTTGAGAGTTGGCAATCGCAGCCTCTGTGGGCGAACACACAAATGAAAAAGGCCCTTTCTCAGTGTGCTGAGATGTAACCGGATGCACATTCCCATTTTTAATAACCCCCAGAACACTTGGAGAGCACAGCTACTGAAACTAGTTACAAGGCGGAGCAGCGCCCATGTATGAAAGCAGCACCAGGCTGTTGACAAATGGGGGCATCACGTTTGCCCAGAAACAACAAAACCCATACTAGATCTAATAGCTGGCAACTTCCAAGAGCCAGTTACCATTTTGAAGATTTTGTTTATCGTCGACCCCTCCAAACATAGGGGTTGTGTCAACTATAGCTTGCACAGAGGGAAACAAGGGCACGGAGATTGGAAAATTTAATCAAGTGCACATAGCCAATGTATGGTAAGGCCAACTAAGGGAGAGCTCCCAGGTCCACCCCCACCCACAATTTCCCAAAATGACAGGTCATCAGACTTGTTGGTTTCTTGCCCACTATCCCACAATTCCTTCCTTTCCCCAACACACCTCACTTACTAGTTTCAACCACAGACACTTCCATTCACAAGTCAAAGATCTTCGGCTGTAAGTAGTTCCCTATGGTTCAACCCAACAGTCTATGATCTGGGCTTATCTTCAATTAATTAAGTTAATGAGGACAACCAGCATTTTATTTACCTGGTCATAATCACCTGGATGAGGGTGGTATTGAACCAGTGATCCAATCAGGATGAATGTCAGGACAGACGGACATATCATGACCTCTAGCAAACTGGTGGCTGTATTTATAATGACTTAGAAATAAAATCTGTTTAGGGAGATTTTTTTTTTTACACCCACCATAACCAAGACAGTCATAATGTATGAAGCCACAACTAAAGATGAACCACACCTGGTCATTGGTCTCTGCATTTTCACTTAGAGGAGTCAATACATTTTCTTTGGGTTTTAAGTTAAGGGTGTTGGGTTTGTCTTTCTTCTCAACCAACAGCAGACATTCCTGAGAGGAGAGAGAGGAAAGGGCTTTTCAATTTTGTAATTGACACAAGAACTAGAGAATGCTAAAATGGCCGAGGTCCCTTTATATTTAAGACCTTTCCTTTTCAGCCCCTTGCTGTGCAATGCGGAGACTATTGACTTTCTCTCTTTCCCCTCCACCCATGCTGTCTCTAAAGGGACACGTGCATGATGGAGAAATCACAAGAAAATGTGCTTTTTTCATCAGCCACCTTATAAAGTGTCATAGTGGAGGTGAGACAAAAGGGGGGTGAGCCACATGAGACATTGAACAGTGACGTTTTGCTGCGGAAGTCGATTTATTCAGGCACAGCAAGAAGTGAGGCGCTGAAGGCATCGCATTGCTCTTGGTTATGGCTTCATCCTGAACTTTATAGATTTTTTTTTCCCCCGATGTAGAATTTCTCCATTTGCAATTGGCAACCACTTCAATTTTCCTCCAGATTACGGGATACACAGAAGATTAATTGAGGACAGCCGCAGCCAGCCCCTTATCTGCCCCATCGACCCTATTCCTTCCTAACGGAATCCTGATTTTGTGCAGAAACCCACAATAGCCATCAGTAAGAATGCTTTCCAGTTCTTGGTGCAGAGCACACCCTGAGCAGGGCCTTTATGTGCACTTGAGGAAGTCAAGCCAATTTCCAAAATGGAAATGATTGGCGGATAGCCTAAAGGCATTATTTTGGTGGTAGTTGAGGATTGCTCTGTTGAGGAATATAGAGATTGTGTATTTTGGTGGTTACACTGTAGTATTCTTTGATCACACAGGATTTAATTACAGGCTCAATGACTTCAGGCTATGAAGGAGAGCCTTTCAATGGCGTCTCACTGAAAGGGCGTTAGAAACCACATGCCATTCAAAACAGGGCTGGTTCCCAGAGAGTAATTTTGTTTCTAGTCATGGGTAGGGATGGGAATTACAGGAGTGGAGGAGCTCCTGGAATTTATCAGTTTAAACTCCTTCCAATCAACCAGAGCCCCAAAGACTGAAGGTTTAAACTGGGCAGCAAAGAGGCTGAGTCTCAGGAGATAATGAATTCCCGACATTGCAGTAGGCTCCCCTCTATCTCCCAAAGTCCAGACCATCATGTGAGTCTGATAGTAGCAACATTTAATTTCAGGTAACGAAATTCACCAGCTTCCCTGTGTTAAAGGAACAGTGGGCCGCTTCCCGCCACCCACCCGGCTAGCTTTACCCGAAATAATTACACTGAAACTGTATTCATTTAAACACTGCCTGGCCCATTATCTGTAGCCTCTTATTGGTTAACTCTCACATCTTGATTAACCCATATCTAATAATCTGTAAACCACCACAAGGTCGTGGCTTGCCGGCATAAGTCTAGCCAGTGTCCATCTCGGGAAGGAGAATTATGGTGCCTGCCTCATTGCCTTCTTTCCAGCATTCTGTTCTGTCTACTCCACCCACCTATGTTCTGACCTATCAGGCCAAGCAGTTTCTTTATTAAAAAAATGAGAGTAACGCATAGACAGATGACCCTCCTCCATCATCCCTGTCTCTTCAGCTATCAGAAATCCTCTCTCAGGACTAGCAAGGTTGAGACATTTAGATAGGAGGACAAAATGAGACCCAAGCAGGAGTCTTGGGTAGTCTGAGGAAGAAACTAGCTCTAAACTCTGGCATTATGAGATGGTTACATGCAGGATAGAAGTTCTCAACCTATGAGTCAAGACCCCCAGAGGGATCTCATATAGGACATTTACATTATGATTCATAACAGTAGCAAAATTGCAGTTATGAAGTAATAACAAAATAAGTCTCTGGTTGGGGGTCAGCACAACGTGAGGAACGGTATGCACGAGAGGGTCGCAGCGTTAGGAGGGTTGAGAACCTCTGATAAGGAGCATGAAGGCCTGAGGGTGGGCTTAGTGAGGATGCTGGTGTGCAGGGTCTTCCTTTCAGGATGAAGTGCCCCTCCCCCAGCACACAGACAGCAGCATCTTTCTACACATTTGTGGAGAAGCAACATCCAGGGAAGCATTTGATGGTATATACCAACCAATTCAGCTTTCTGCTCAAGGCCACACAAAAAAAGGGTCTGAGAAACCCCACCAAGCTGCTCTTGAAGATAGTGGGAAGTGGTTAGAAGCCCCCCAACATTTGGGAAATGTGTTTACTTCCATAAATTCTTTAGATTTGGGAAAAATAGTCACCACCAACACTGATTTTATGTCCCGGACTGCTAGGAAAGTGAGAAAATAAAATGAAAATTGCAGTGCTGTTATGAAAACGAGACCCATTACAGTCAGGTGAGTGAGCAGCTCACCGTTCAGTCCTCGTACCCAGGTGACAGGATGAGGGGCACGGATCGCATTTGGTGTCGCCACACTTTGGTGATATTTATGTGTTGATGTGGTATAAAGTTCCTGAAGACAAGGCGTTTGGTCAGCTCTTCTAGGTTACTGTGCACGAAGGACCCTTGTGGAAGAGAACTCTGAGGTCACAGCAGCTCAAGTCGGAAGCTTGCCTGTCACTGTTACGACCACGCCAGTGACAAACTAGGTTTTCACTGAGGTCACCCCATGCCTGGGTTTATGTGAGAACTTGATGTTCATGGTCTTACTTAGTCTTCACGATTGCACTGAGGGACAGACATAATTATCTCTATTTTCCAGATAACTTTAGTGACTTTCCCACAGCACAAACCGATAAGAGGCAGGGCCAGAAGACCAAACGTGGGTCACCGTGACCCTTTACTGATTCTGATGCTCTTCTCTCAATAGGCGGGGTGTGAAGCCTTCAGGACCCCTGAGCCATTTTAGCCTCTTCTGGCTCAAAGTCAAGTTGGCATGTGGTATTTCATGCCCACGTAAACTAACAGAAGGGAGTCTGCTGAAGGCCCTCAAGGTGAATGAGGCGTGGTACTTCAACAAAGCCCTGCTGGGCCCAGAGCCTCCACTCGTCTGCACCCTCTCTTTTCCCACCATACTTTTGGACAGAGGGTCCGAGCTGCCAGGCAGGCAGACACATCAGCCTGTCGGGGTGAGGTGTCCTTCTCTCTGGGACAGGGTGGAATGTCTGAGCGCCATTTCCAGCGTGGGCTCTGCACCTTCACCCGCAGCTTTTGTTTTCCATCCCATGATCAGTCACCCTGGCCGGACCAAGTGGTTCAAGCTAGACTGGAGTGTGCTCCGAAGATAAGCAATCGCTATCAGATTCCCCCCCACCCGAAGGTTCCTCCTCCCTTCTTCCACTCTAGGATTGATTCATCTTGAGTTTCAAGATAGGAAGAGGTGGGAGTCAAGAGAAAATTTATAGGCCCGCTTCCCAAGGCAATTGCCAGTGTTTAGCTATAAATATTTTCAGAAGAGATAAAAGCAGTCACGCTCTCGCTGAGGGCCCTGCACACACTGCCCCAGAAGCAGAGAAATGGAGCCAAGAAAGGAGTGTGGGCAAAGCAGTCCCACCCCGCAGCCACTACATTCCCTGGGAAATCGAAGGCGGAGAGGGAGTGAAGGCTGCTGTTTGGAAGTACGGAGTGCTGACACCCACTCTCCCAATTTGTTCTTAATCTCCCTAGGTATGTGAGTTCTTCCGCTGCCAGGCCATCATTTGACAATAGCTCATTTCCATTTCCTCCCCATCATCCAAAAGCAGGGAGCTAGCTACAAAGGGAAAGGCATTCTGGGATCCCACGAAATGTTTTTATTGAAACCCAGTCCTCCAGAGAGAGATTGAGGAAGTGATTTAAGCAAACTTATTACAAAATAAAAATGTATCCTCTGACTCTACGACAGGAAATTCAAGAAAGAGAGACAAGCTTATAAAAAGGCACATGTGCGCGCGCGCGCACACACACACACACACACACACACACAGAGGAGTGTGTACGTTCAAAAGGACTAGAAGAAAGAAGAGATGCTAAATCACTTTGTGCAGAAGAGGCAAACCCAGCAGGAAGCTCAGAAAGGAGTCTTAATGCCCTATGAGTAATATTGTTTTCTTTGGAATATCATGAATTCTATTGCAAAAATTCTAATTAAAAGAGATTCATCAAGTTGTGGAAAACAGCTGGATCCCTTATCATTCACGCCATGGTTTGGAAGACCCTCCCTGAATTCCTACCATTGACAGTGCTGAGGGGATCTACCAGCAAGGTCCCAAGTGTCCATGTTTTGTCCGCACGACATACACACATATAATCATTTAAGGGCATCTAAGTAGCCCTGCTCATTAATGAAGCTGGTTAGGAAATGAACATGATTTCATAGAACTGTATTTCCAGACTCACTTTCCACCCCCATTGGAATGAATAGCGTGTTCAATTAAAGGGCACAGGACATGCTCAGCTGGGCTATAGGAAACCTCCCCACCCCACCTCTGCCTGGCTTTGCAATCAACCATTCTTGGCTAATCTTTTAGTAGATCATTTGGGATTTTAGAACTCAGGATCTGGTGAACCCGCTCCCAGGATACCTACTTCTTATATTTTCACATGCATCGTCTTGGACTTCCCCTACAAAGTAGGGCAAGCTTTTCATCCAAGGACCCATTCATTCTCCAGCAGTGATTTTTTTTCTTCGCTCTGGGTTATTCCTTCTTCTTCAGGGACAACTGCTCCCTGTAAAGAGTGAAAGCCAAGGATGCACTCAAGAGCCAGGCCTCTGCCTGCCCACCTGTTGCAAATGGAAGCTGTGTGTGCTGGCTATTCGTGGTTGTGGTTGTCAACTTGACTACATCTGGAACGAACTGTAACTCAGACATGGAGATCCAGTTCTTGCGACAAGAAAGCAACACACATGCCCTTGATCCAGATATTGAAGCTGGAAGGCACACCTTCAATCTGGACCACACCTTCCGCTGGAAGCCTATGGAAGGACAATGGAAGAAGGAAGGGTTCATTCTTTACCTGCCTGCCCTCACCTTGTCAGCACATCTGCTGGCATTGGAGCCTACTTCTCCAGAATCCCAGCAGGTCCTGAGACCAGTTAAGACACCCAGCCTCATGGGACTGAGCAGCTACTGGATTCTTGGACTTTCCCATTCACAACTGGCCATTGTTGGACTGCAGCCTGTAAGTCATCCCAATGCTGTTCAAATTCTCATATCTATCTATCTGTCTGTCTATCTATCTATCTATCTATCTATCTATCTATCTATCTATCTATCTGTCTAGATTTATTTTATAAGCTCTGCAACTCTAGAGAATCTTGACTAATATACTGTGTCTATTGGTTTCAAATGATGTAGTTCATAAGTGCTGGTCATGGGGTCAGAAAAACACATAGCTTGTCCATTGCTGTGTGGGTTGAGTATAAGCAAGGAGGGGCACGAGATGAGACAAGTAATTTGGAGCAGGAGAGGGTAAGGCTCAGGGAATAGCATAGAGGTTTCTTTGTGGGAGGAGGTGGCCAAAATAGCCTTGATGTGGCCTATAATGAAGATGAAGAGTCTCAGCTACTGAAGGTCTGGTCTTACTGTTCCTAACCTCTGGGAGTTCCAATGCAGCTCTCCCGAAACACTCCTGCAGACATGCAACTCTCTAGTGGTACCCATCCTATTCAGGTACAGGAACCTTGCAGTACGTGAATAGCTCAAATCGCAAAGTACATGATGGAACAGGTGCAAAATTAGATCAAGGCTTCAACATTCAAAACATTTGTGTGGTCTTATACATCTTAAAAGCAGCTTCAGAGAGAAATGGCCCAATTTCTCTCTTACTCGGCTTTTAAGATGTATAAGACCACATAAAAATCAAGGGAGCAAGCAGTATTATTTCTCCAGGTGTGTTTGAGTCAGGAAGATACCAATTTAAAAAAAAAAATAAAAGCCACTGCCTCGATTAATGTATCTACTTTCCTAATAAGGCACCGAGCCACTATTGTGCTGCTCAGCCAGTGGACATACATCTTGCTGAGACATGTGCATTCAAAGTCAGGATATTGTCTGGGAAACTTGAGCCTGCAGCCCTCGCAGAAGCAAGCATCACTGCATAATCTCTTCCAGAAGAATAGAAACCCAGGCTTCAGGCAGCAGCACCGTCCCTGAAGGACACATCATCATTGATTTTTTCATGTGGTGCTTTGCCCTCCGTGCACAGGCGTTTTGAATGCTATCTGACATTCTTTTCATGTCCCTGCATTTACTGTGCCCCCAGAGACAGTCAAAGCCTCCAGGTCACACTGCAATAAAAACTTGCCAAGCTGGAAGGATACAGCTCGAGAAACTTCCCAGACAGCCGGGAAGTTCTGCTGAGGGCACTAAAATTCAGGATCTTCATATAGCGTCTCAGGCAGGTGTGTTTATCCAGCAGAGCGGAAGCCGGAAACATGTCCTCTGAGGATGGCCTCACTGCTTCCTGTGGGCTGAAGACTTCGCGTGTTTTCCTGCCTCTTGATCTTGAACCTTGACTTTCCACTTCTGGATCTGCAATTAGATTGGATTCTGGGGCTTTGTTTGGATTGTGGGGTGAAGTCCCTTAGGAGCCTTTGTATTGTTGCAGGCCAAGGATGAGCCCTCTTGGCAGGTTGGGTGGGGGTTGTTTTGTGAACTGTGATCTAAAACAGTCATACCTCAGTCCCAGATCTGCAAGCACAAGGCATATATTTATATATTCATATATGCATACATTTGTATATTCATACAAAGGCATTTGTAAGAAAACAATGACTTTACACCAAAATACACATAGACCCAATGTGAGGGTAGGAGCCCAGCCCTTCTTCTAGGAAAATTTTCACCCTTCTAAGGAGATACCAATTATTTACACAAATTTTTGAATTGATGTAGCCCAGGAGAGCCCCCAGTTACACTGTTCTCAACTGTTCTCAAAACTGTTATTATCAAAATTACCTGCTCCCCACCCCAACCCCTGGTGTTGGAAATTATAGAACCAGAGACCTTGTGCATGCTAGGTATGTTCTCTGTCACCAAGCTACATCTTCATCTCTCATGTCTGCATCTGGGATTGTTGACATCAGCCTCAGATTGCAGAGCTACCACAGAAGGTCAGAGCATTCGCACTCAGAGATAGTTCCTAGATACACCAATGCAACTCAGTCTGCTCGGCTTTTATGAGAAAGTGCCCATTGACTGGGAGCTTAACAACAGATATTTCTATCGTATAACATTGGAAGCTGGGAAGTCAATGATAACAGTGTTGTGTGATTTGATGTCCAGCAAGGGCCAAGTACTTGATATGCCCTCAGGATGCAGAAGAGATGAGGAACTCTCTGAAGTCCCTGGTAGGACCCAATTGGCTCCCACAGCCCCACTGCCTAGCATCATCATGTTGGGGCAGAGAGAGAGTGTTTCAAAGCTATGTACCATTTCGATCACAACACACCAGAATTCATGACCTTCCCAGGACCTCAAAATAATAATTATATAGAAAGAGGATAGAGATGATTAGTCAAGATGAAGTCATGCTGCCATGGAGAGTGGTCTCCTTAACCCAGTTTGACTAGCACCTTCGGAGCAGTAAGTAGGAAGAGATACTCTGAAGCAGAGACACAGGGTGGAAGGCCATGTGGGGCCAGAAGCAGTGATTGGGGTGAAGTCTATAAACCAGGCCACAGCAATGATTACTGGCAACAGTACAAATTGCGGGAAAATGGGCGGGGTTTCTTCTGAGTGTCTTGCGAGAGCCTGCCTCCACTGACAGCCTGATGTTAGACTTCTCACCTCTAACTCTATGTAAGTATAAATTCCTTTTTGTCTTAAGCACCAGTTTAAAACAATTCGTTAGGTCAGTGCTAGGAAAGGCACTCGATGACCTGGTAGTGATGGCTCTGGAACCACATTGGAGAGCCACCGATCAAAGTTAATTGGCCCACCTCTTTCTTGGACTTCTAATTTTTTTTATAAAGCCTATGATACATTTTCTTTCCTGGAGTAATTCTTATTGTATCTCCTTGTGTCTGCCAGCACCTGCTTAACTCCCGAAGAATTTTCACTAGCTCCTGGCTCTTTAGTGATTTCCTGGTTCTTGGTGCTGATCCTTTTATTCCTATATAATCCTAGGAGCTCCTGTATGCTATACTGTGGCAAACGAGAGTCTCGGACCACCCTCTTGCCGCCATCATCCCAATAGAGAGTTGTCATTTCCTGTGGTTGGAGTTTCACGCCCGCTCACAAAGGCCGGAAACACAGGTAGCCCAAAAGCTTTGCAAGAGACCTCAGGGAACTGGAGAGATGGGATGGGAACGAGGGGCTTGGGGCTCTGGGAAGACAAGCATTAAGAGGGATTTATCTGCCTTCAAATATATGAAGTGTCACTGTGTGTCTGATACAGGCTGCCTGTTTCCCATCGCATCTGAGAGTGTGCCAGAGAGGCAGACTCAGGAAGCAGAACTTTGAATGGCCAGAAAGACTTTTCTCAGATAGGTTTTTAGCCACTGTGATGCAAAGCAGAACTTTAAGTACAAGCAGACATGCTGTCATTCTATTTTATTTAGGCAGAGCCCTTCCTGGAACCAAAGGAATGAAAGAGATGCAGTTTGGAAGTATCCTCTGCTCTTTGAGTTAGCAAACTTAGAAAATAATCAAAGATATCTATTCACTTTAGATTAGTATCTGCTCCGAGGGCTGAAACAAATTTTGTTGATGCAGTTGCATTCCTAGGCAAGACATATGCCTCTACTTTGTCTTTTACGTTAAAAAAAATATGTATTTTTATCTTATGTGTCTAGGTCTTTTACCTGTATGTATGTCTGTGAGCCACACGCATTCTGTGTCTTTGGAGACCAGAGGGGGCCTTGGATCCTCTGGGATTGGAGTTACTGATGGATCTACTAGACCATGTCAGTGCTGGAAACTGAACTCAGATTCCTGGTCAGAGCAACAAGTGCTCTTAGCTGTTGCGCTCTCTCTCTAACCCTTGCTTTTACATTTTAAATTGAGATTCTGGGAGATACCGTTTTGTATTATGGAGCTGATTCTTTAACTACTGTGGCAGTTTGAATGTGACTGGCTCCTATAAGCTCACAGGGAGTGGCTCTATTGGGAGGTGTGGCTTTGTTGGAGGAAGTGTGTCACTGTGGGGGCAAGGTTTGAGGTTTCCTATGCTCAGGATACTTGTCTCAGTCAACTTCCTGTTGCCTGTGGATCAGGATATAGAACTCTCAGTTCCTTCTTTAGCACCAAGTCTGCCTGCACGCTGCCATGTCTCACCATGACGATAATGGTCTAAACCTCTGAAACTATAATTCACCCAGTGAAATGTTTTCCTTTATAGAAGTTACCGTGAGCGTGGTGTCTCTTCACAGCAATAGAAACCCTAACTAACACACTGACTCTGGTGTTCTCCAGTCTTGTCAAGTCTGGTTTATCCACCCACTGAAGAAGTTCATCTTTGCTTTCTTCTTGTTGTATGCAACAGCATCGCAAACCAAGTGACTTCAAACAGCACTTATCTGTTGAGTCAATAGCGTGGGTCAGGAGCCTGCCTATACGTGACTCAGTTGGATTCTGTTCCCAACTAAGTTGGATCCTGTCCCCAGGGTCTCATAAGGCTGCCATCAGAGCGCAGGTGGCCTGTCCCTTTCTGGAGTTTGGGATGTTCTGCCAAGTTGGCATGAGTTAGTTGGCTTCTGCTTCTTTCGTTCGCCAGGCTGAGATCTCTGCTTCACCACCACCAGCTATCAGCTATGGGCTTCCCTCAGCATCTTTAAGGGCCCCAAGCCTCACTCCCCCAACAACATGCCAGTTAACATCCTCAGGGCAGGTAGAAGGTCTCTCATTCTGTACCAAGGTCATGTTGAATATGCCCTCTACCAGCTGGAATCAAAGAAGAGGACCACACTGGGTGTGGGGTCACTTTAGGGCTCTGCTTACTTCATTGCATTTAGGAAGGGGCTCTTTCCTCTTGCTCCTCTCCATGGCCCCACTGCAGGTGTGGTCCCAAGCATTTTTTGACACTAACCTGATCGTGTAAATGTAGAAACTAAGTTCAAAACGGAGAAGAGAAACATGAATGATCTAGGTTTTATACACCAGTTGTCCTCTATGTTCAGTGCTAGAATTTAAGTTTATTAATGAAGAATACACTATTAAACTTAGTGATCTCCCCCCCCTTTTTTGGCTAGGCTGTGCCACACAGAAGGCTGACCTGGGATCCAGCCTGCCTAGGTTTAGATATTGATTTCAGTGATAGCTCTGCAGTCTTGAGAAATGGTTTAACCTTTCTGCACTCAGTTTTCCTCATCTGTTAAGTCATGGGAATTCTGCACTTACTCCTCAAGTGGTGATAGTGGAAGCACTTAAAATCAGAACACCACACATGCGCTGGCCATTGTACGAGTTAGGTTAGTACACCAGGCCCCATATGCCATGCACACTGGTCACTTTTGGGGTTGCTTGGCTGGTAGCTATGGCTCCACTCTTTCCCTTCCATTCAGGGAAGGACTTCAAAACACAAACAGAAGTTATGCTGTTGAGATCATAAGCTCGAATGAGGAATTAATTGAATTAAATTACTCATACATTTCAACTCCCTAACTTGGAAATAATAATGATGACAGCACGAAGTGGTGGTATGCACATGGAATCCCGGAACTCCCAAGGCTGATGCAGGAGACTGCCAAGTTCAAGGCCAGTCTGAGCTACGTAGTGAGACTGTGACTGAAACAAACAAAACAGTAACGACAGATTAAGTGTGTTAAGCACTTACTGTGGGCCGAGAAGCCTGCCAATGTGTAGATGTGATTATCTCGGTTGGTCCTCAACCCCTCCACAGGTAGGAAGGCTAATCCTTTGACAGAGGAGGGACCAGGGGCTTAGAAGTTCTGTGTTTATCCAGTTGGCCAATGGAAAAGCTTGAGGTAGAGAGGGTGAACTCAGATTTCCGAATTATCTTAGACTATATATTTTCTCCATTTAGCTGCCAGCATCTCATTTAATAATTTGCATGTTGTAACATTGTAACATGAGGGCCAGCTTGTTGGGGTTTCTGTCCCGCCCAGTACCCCAACAAGCCAGCAAGTCCCAAGGAAAATCACACACAGGACTCCATAAGATTATAAACTGATTGGCCCATTGGGTCAGGCTTCTTATTAGTCCTTGTAACTTATATTAATCCATTATCATTATCTATGTTAGCCATAATGGCTCAGTACCTTTTCCAGCGGGGGCAGCTTACATGTTGCTTCTTCAGTGATCTGCGCAGGAGTGGCAGAGGAATTTCCCTGCTTCCCAGAATTCTCCTGTTCTCATTGCTCCACCCCTACTTCCTGTCTGGCTTTCCTGCCTATACTGCCTGCCTGGCCAATCAGCATTTTATTAAAATATGATTGACAGAATACAGACAATTCTCCCACACCATTTCCCTCTTTTTTTTTTAAACAAAGAAAAATACCCATAGTCCATTTGTTGGGAATGTGGGCGTAGTATTTCAGGCTACTTCCTGCTGGTTGGGGGCGCTGATGATCTTATGGGGATCTAAAGAAAATTTAGAGTTATAATCAAGTCCTGACTGGAGTATCCTGTGAGTCTTGATCATCTCAGGCAGTAGTCTTGAATCTGTTCTGGATGTAAAACTCAGACATCTGGGCCATCTATTCCTGTCGGAGATTTTTCAGGTGGCCTCCCTTGGCCAAAGATGATTTTTCTTAACTTTGAATAAATCCAAAGCCTCTCGTTTTCTGTGGAAACAAAAGCAAAATCTCTTCTCCAAAGTAACATATCTTTTGACTTCAATTTTGAAGCCAAGGTATTTTCAAAATACCTATCTTGGGTTAGTTTAGCAGCATTTATAAACAAAAGTCTTTCAGCAGCTGTTGCTCCTTCCTCAACATTTAAACAATTCAAAGAGAGCATAATTGCATACAGTATCAAGATTCTTTGTGTATTTTCCATCTTTATTTGGCTTTACTTTAACCTCTATTTCTTTTATTTTTACTTTTACTTTTTGAGACAGGTTCTCTGTATATCTTTGTCCTGGAATAACACTGTAGACCAGGCTGTCCTTGAACTCACAGAGATCCACTGTCTCTGCCTCCCCAGTGCTAGGATTAAAGGTGTATGCTATCACACCTTGAAGTCAGAGATGCTTCTGTCTCTGCCTCCCAGGCATTGGGATTAAAGGTGTGTACTACCACACCTTTAGGTCACAGAGGTCAATCCCTACCTCAGTCTCTTGAAGTCATAGAGGTCAATATGCCTCTACCTCCCAGGCATTGGGACTAAACGTGTGTACCACCACACATAACCACTCTCTTTTTACTTTAAGAACTTTAACTTTTATCCTGCATTTATTTGTAACATACTATAAACCATTTAGAGGTTTTCTTCGTCGTTGAATCTCTCTTTAAGTATATCTCTCCTTTTTTCTGACCACATGAGCCTAAAACCGTGGCTTTTACGGCTGGATCTAGGCCATTTTTTAGCTTTCCAGCTTCATGGTAGATGTAGCACTCGAGCCTTTTATTGCCACAACTTTATGGCATTTCAAGGTCCGTGCCAGCAAGCAAGCTGAAGCATTCTGCTCACAGACCACAGTCAGTCGGACTGCCTGCCTGAAAGAGTCAGAGTTTGTCCTGGCAGGACAGCCCAGAAAGCCGGCATTTTAAAACAGCACAGCTTTTTTCCTGCTACGACTGAAAACCGAAAAGCATGCGTTCAGCTTTTCACCAACAGCATTTAAGTGTTTCGTGGCAGGACCTCTTAATGAGCTGCAAGGTTTTGCAGCTAAGGCTGAGTCAAGAAGCCTCTCTTAGATGAGAGCATTTGCTTGCCTCTAGCAAGCAGAGCAGAACCGAAAAATTGCTGCTACCAAGAAAACATGCTTTACTCTATTCTTTCCCAAGCTTTCTCAAGCTTTCTGTGGATTCAGTTATCCACGTCTGGGCGCCATATGTAACATGAGGGCCAGCTTGTTGGGGTTTCTGTCCCGCCCAGTACCCCAACAAGCCAGCAAGTCCCAAGGAAAATCACACACAGGACTCCATAAGATTATAAACTGATTGGCCCATTGGGTCAGGCTTCTTATTAGTCCTTGTAACTTATATTAATCCATTATCATTATCTATGTTAGCCATAATGGCTCAGTACCTTTTCCAGCGGGGGCAGCTTACATGTTGCTTCTTCAGTGATCTGCGCAGGAGTGGCAGAGGAATTTCCCTGCTTCCCAGAATTCTCCTGTTCTCATTGCTCCACCCCTACTTCCTGTCTGGCTTTCCTGCCTATACTGCCTGCCTGGCCAATCAGCATTTTATTAAAATATGATTGACAGAATACAGACAATTCTCCCACACCATAACATTGCAGTCAAAAACTATAGCAATATAAAATGAGGAAGAACTGTGGTTTCTGTGGGGCACTGCTTGACCAGCAAGCAAGAACGATCACGAATCGAGGATTCTTCTCCGATCACACTTTATTGGAGCCTCTTGGTAGAAGGGATAGCGTGGAGCGAGAGAGAAAGAAGCCCAAGTGGCAGCTGCTTTTCTAGGGCGGAGGGGGTCGGATATTGTCCTGATTGGTGAATACCATTCCGCTGAAGCCCGGAACTTCGGGCTAGGGAACAAGGCTCAATTATGCAAATGCAGACCAAGGGTGAGTGGCAACTTCAAAAGGATTTGTTTACCTCCAAGCTTCAGGACCGCCAGCGCCATAATGGCGATGTCCTGACGGCTCCTTACAGGTTTCTACTTAGTTTGCTCCACAGAGGGAGTGCTATGAAGTCAGAAGGGGTGGTCATATACATCAGCAAGGATGGTAACCCACATTGCTCACCTGATAGGATTTGGAATCACCTAGGAGACACACTGCTGGCTGTGTCCATGGGACTATTTTCCAGATGTGTCTCTGAGGTGGAAAGACCACCTGTAAGTGTAAACAGCAGCATCCCCGGGGTGAGGTCCTAGACTAAAGAAAAAGATCTGCTCCCCAGAGTTTCTCCCCCTGGCTTCCTGACTGCAGACTCAAGGAGTCAGCGTCAGCTTCCTGCAGCCAAGCTTTCCCCACTGTGACAGACTGTTTACTCAAACCACCAAACAAAGTAAACTCTCCCGTCCTTAAGTTGGTTCTTTGTTGTTGTGAGATAAATAACACACTAGGCAAGCACCCGCCATGAAGCCATCTGTGTGCAATGTGCTCACCAACACTGAGTGTATGCATGGAGGTGCAGGTGCCTTCTCTTTGTATGTGAGGATATTGGGTTGTAAAGTTGCTACTGAGAAGTTGCATGGAGTAAAACCACAGTCTCTCAGGCCCCAAAGCCAGCTTCCACCAGAGCAGGTAGGGGAAAGGATCTCAGAGTGACAGGAGAGAAGCTCCTGTGTAGAAGTGGTGTGCTGTGCATGGGCAGGGCAGGCAGCTGCGGTCAGATTGGCTCTAACTAGCTCAGCTGCATCTGCATTGGGTTGATGGCCAAAGGCTCTGTCAAGGCCCAAATCTATGAGGTGCCCATGTAGCAACACAGGGCAAACCACTCAACTGCCTTCAGCATCAACCTCTCTATGTTCTCAGAGAAAATGTTCCTTCTTTGAAGGATGAAGCGAGAGCATTTTGACAACACTGGGCAGATGTCATGGCACCTAATGCTTTCCATTTAAATAGGCATGGAAAGGAGGAAGAGGGAGAAAGGTGAACTGGAGAGAGAGAGAGAGCACTCTGCTTCTGAGCTATATTCTCACCCACCCTCAGCGCAGTGACTTCCTTGCAGTTTGCTTCCGAAAATAGACAATAAGGCAATAGATTGAAGACAGCGCCATACACGGCTCTGTTGAGCACTGAAGGAGCTCCAGCCTGGAGCTCCAGTATCGGATGATCAGTGGTTCTTCTGCAGCTTAGGTTTCCTCTACTTCTTCATCGTTGCTTCGTAGTGGCCCCTGCCTGCTGCTATCCCATTGCTGTGCCATGACTATTAGAACAAGAATGAAGTGTGCAAAATACGATCAGTGTGCTATAAATACTGCCAAGAGGAATTTTTCGGATTTGAATCTCATCCTTAGATGCCTCTCTGTGGGAGGCTCAGATGTGTGGGTGGGCAACCAGGCAGAAACACATGTCCAGATGGTCTGCTGCTGGGGACAGTGGCTATGAAATTTAAAGGCATTTAAAGTTTCAGGGGGTGGGCTGGAGAGATGGCTTAGAGGTTAAGAGCATTGCCTGCTCTTCCAAAGGTCCTGAGTTCAGTTCCCAGCAACCACATGGTGACTCACAGCCATCTGTAATGAGATCTGGTGCCCTCTTCTGGTCTTTAGGCATACATGCAGACAAAATATTTTATACATAATAAATAAATATTTTTAAAAAATAAAGTTTTAGGGGTAACTGAGCAATAACCTTAGACTCTACATCTCAAGTAGAGGTTAACAGAAACACCAGGAGAGGCAATTGGGTACAGATGGAGATGGGGTATCCTATCCTCTCTCTGTCATAATCTCTTGTAAGAGTCCTCAATAATGTTTGCTGGGGTAAAGGCACACGTTCTGGAAGCAGGTTGCTATCATCAATGGCTGTGGGACAATGATCTGTATCCTGTCAATTATATTTTAAGTAAATGCTGTTTGGCCAGTAGCCAGGCAGGCAGTAGAGGTGGGGCAACAAGAAGTCTGAGAAGAGGAAAGTTCTCTCTGCAGTCGTGACCCAGCCACAGAAGAAGCAAGATGTGACTGCCTCGCCAAATAAGGTACTGAGCCATGTGGCTAACATAGACAAGAATAATGGGCTAATATAAGCTATAAGAGTTAATAAGAAGTCTGAGCTACTAGGCCAATCAGTTTATAACTAATATAGACCTCTGTGTGATTTCTTGGGACTAAATGGCTGAGGGACCGGGCGGGACAGAAACCTCGGTCAATAATCAACAGTCTTCAGTCATTCGGTTGCTCCCCTGCCACTTCAACTGTGACACCCCCCAGACTGACATGGTGTTGAGTCACGCTTGATACCCAATCTTTTGTAGTCATCCAGTGAGTGGCACACCAAGAATGACATCCTTTCTGAGGTAAAAGAGATCAACTTTTGATTCCTGTAGAGCCCTATGTATTCTAAATAGACCTAGCTGCAAAGGAAGTCCAAAGGCTGATGTGGAAGAGACCTTCATGCATACCCCAGAATAAAGCAGTTGCTTTTATCTGTCTGGGGAAAATGACTGAAGTAGCAACAACAACAAAAAAAACTAAAACCAGGTGGTCAGCTGTAGGGGGACGTGAAGAAACCCTGAGTGAGGGAAGTCCGGAGTGAATGTGTATTAATGGCATGGGTGAGGGCACCGAGGCCTCAGCCCCACTGGAAACTGGCAAAGCCATCCTCGTATGGGTCAGGCTCAGGGTGACGCCAAAATTTTCCTTTGGGGTTCGTGCGTGAGGCAGCAATCAGTGTTTACTGTGACTAGAACATCAGCTTTTTCATCCTCCCAGATGCGTACAGTCTGAGCCTGCTGGACTATAGAGACCTACCATGAGTAGCCAACCCCTCTCCCCTGTGCTGTACAAAATAAGGAAGCTGAGGTTCAGGGGTGGGGGTGGCAGTAGTAGGTGCCCTTCCATCATAGTGTACACACCACGCCAGGCCTCACTTTTTCTGGACATGCTTCTGTGAGGCTTTCCTTTCTTCTTTCCCTCAATGCCCTAGTCAGGTTTCCAGACCCAGGCCACTTGGGCTGCAGCTTTTGCAAGGTCCAGAAGGAAACAGACGGCTGGGTATGGTGATCCACACCTGTAATTCCAGCCCTCGAGAGGTGGAGGATGGGGAGATCAAGGTAGTCCTTGAACTGTATAATGAATGTGACTATATAATGGATTTGAGGCTAGCCTGCTCTACACGAGATCCTCTCATGTGCCAATGCTGTGAGATATGCCAGGGAGCCCAAGCAGGCAGGCAGCCCGAGTGTGAAACCCTGCACTGGACTCTAGAGTCATGGTTCACAACCTTCCTAATGTTGCAACCCTTTAATACAGTTCCTCATGTTGTAGTCATCCCAACTATAAGCTTCTTTTATTGTTACTTTAAAACTGCAATTTTGCTACTGCTATGAATTGTAATTCGACTATCTGATATGCAAGAGATCTGATATCCAACCCCTGTGAAAGGGTCATTGGACCCCCAAAGGGTCACAGTCCACCAGTTGAGAGCCTCTGCTCAACTGGTGATAGCAATCAACCAGGAAGAAATACGGAAATAATGACCACTGACTTTCAAATGTGAGCAATCAAGGAAGTTGGCGCTCTGTTTTCTTGAGAAGGTAAGATGCTACCCCTAGTCCATTTCTCCATGCACCCCTAGTGACCGATTTGAAATGAGTGTTGTGAGGAGCAGAGAAAGCCCTGAGTGGACAACGTCCTGAGTGAATGTGTGAGTTGACATAGCCCTTATGGTGTCAATACCTCAGGTCCATGGGAGTGGCAAAGCCTTACTTGGGTGAGGCTTAGAAGGGCGGCAAAGCCTTTCTCAGGAACCAAGTGAGAGTGTTGGCCGTGTGGGCAGAAAATTTCCACCATGGCTTTGTTCCCCACCCCCAGATGTTTCTGGCCTGAAGTCTGCTTCCCGACTGAGACTGATCCTACTGAGATTAGCCAAGCCTGACTCCTGTTTCAGCTGCATGAAATAACCCTGCCTCTTATCTGGAAGCAATGGCCCTTCTATTGTTGTTCAGCTGTCTGCAGTAACCCCGCCTCCCCATTCACCAGTATATAATGAACGGGCTGTGCTTCTGGGGTGCTCAGGTTTCTCCAGTAGAGAGTACAGTCCACTACACCCCAGCTCTTCTCTGTGTGTGTCTGTCGTTTCTTCGGTGTCTGACCTTTCTTCATTCTTTCTTTGGCCCAGTCAGGTCAAGTCCCTAACGCGGCACAAGCAGTTGGCAGGTTCCGTGAAATGTGTTATCCAAGTCACAGAAAGAACCAGGTACCCTCTTTTAGGCCTCTGGCTAAGTTTCTCAGTAGGCAATGTTCTGCCTCCCTGGGGACCATCCCCTGTCCCAATGGTCCAGCCTTGGCTTTTCTGAACTCCACACTCAGCAGACAGCTTTTTAATAAGCTGTCATAGGGTGGATGCTTGGCAGAAACTTTCTTAGAGGTTAGGCCAAAACAGCTCAAGAAGAAAAGGTTACCTTGGAGTGGTGTGTTGGATTATTTAATGATTCCTCTCTGGCTACTTTATTGCGCTGTTTCTTTTCTGTTGAAATTTAAAGCAAGGATATTCCCTAAGCCACTTACTATTTCAGTTAAAAGAAAAAAATGTGGGCAGACTGGAGAGGAGAGAGAACGCAGGTTCTGTAGGAGGGACGGGAAGGTCCCCTGTGCGGTTGTACTCCATAGTCTGGAGGGCCAGGCCAGCTGTGGGAAGGCTAACCTTCCCCGGACAGAGTAGCACAGCAGCCCCCACAGCAGATCAGTTCTGGTCTCCCTGGCCTGCTCCTGCAGCAGCCAATAAGGAAGGCTTCCAAGACGCTTTCCTGGTCTATTCCCATGACTCCCATCCTAGCCAACCAACTTCCTACATTTCTTTTAAAAAAACTTAAAAAGTTTAAAAAGGAAAGGCACACCAGACATGCATGTTTCCCAGTATGAGTAACAGGAATTCACTTTGCAGAGGCTTTGATAACTCAAGAGTTCACCTTTCTCTCCACACATCAAGTTTAGCAAGACTCTTACGAGTTTGGGTCAAAGCTGAAAGGCCTGCAGTTCTGTTGTGGAATTAGGTGAAGATGTGTTATATTCATTTGTGCTGTGTTATGCTTGTTTAATGATGTAAACATGTGTTGTATTCTTTTATGTTGCATTTGTTTAACTCTGTGAATCTGTGTTGCTTTGCCTGTCTAAGAGAACCTGATGGAGCTGATAAGGAGCCGAACAACCCATAACGAGGCAGGAGAGGGATGGGCGGGGCTGCCTGGCAGAGAATAAACAAGAGGAGAAATCTAGAGAGGGAAGAGGAAGAGCAAGAAAAGGAGAAGGAGAGGAGGATGCCAGCCAGCCACACAGCTACCCAGCCACACAGTCACACAGCCACACAGCCACACAGCCACACGGCCACACAGCCACACAGTCACACGGCCACACGGCCACACAGTCACACAGCCACACAGTCACACGGCCACACGGCCACACAGCCACACAGTCACACAGCCACACGGCCACACAGCCACACAGCCACACAGTCACACGGCCACACAGCCACACGGCCACACGGCCACACAGTCACACAGTCACACAGCCACATAGCCACACAGCCAGGCACTGATAAGAAGGAAAGAAAGATATATGAATAAAGAAAAACAAAAAGCCCAGAAGCAAAATGTAGTTAAAGAGAAATGGGATAATTTTAGTTAGAAAAGCTGGCTAGAAACAAGACAAGTAAGGCTGGGTGTTCATAAGTAATATTAAGTCTCCCTGTATTTATTTGGGAGCTGGGTTGCTGGTCCCCAAAGAGTTTAAAAAAAAAACAAAAACAAACAAATAAACAAAAACCAGAAACAAAACAAAAAAACTACAGTTTTCTTATGACTTTTTCAACATGTTTCACATCTCATGGCCACAAAACAGCTGCTGCCGTTCTGTGTATCAAATCTTTTAAGCCTCACAAAGATGAGAAAGAGATCGGGAGATGCCTGTCCACACCTCTGTCAGCCTAGCAAAAAGCATCACAAACTACCAGACTTCTTACATCTTACAGTTTAGCATCAGATCCAGGGTTTCTCTATCTCCAAGGGAGGCTATGATTCAATGGGTGTTGGACTCTCAGCCTCTGAAGCAGAAGTAACAGAACTTTAGATTCAATCCGATGATGATGTTCTTCGTAAAAGGCAATGTGAAAAGAAATCTAACTGAAAAGGAACAGTCCCCTGCCACACGTCCTTAAGAGGCACCGTCAATATGCAGCTCAGAAGTCTGAATCCTAGAAGGCTCTTGTTTGTTGTTATAATCATGAGGATGAATCAGGTTTGCGTCTCCCTGGTTTTCTCACAAAAACTACATAAGTGATCCATCCTGTAGACAGTGACAGCTAAACATTAGTCTTAGAACAGCTGGCCCCTGTGGTGGAAATCTGTTCTTTAGGCATGACATGATTGGTTTGATGGCCCACAGGAGATTCTCACCACATCAGAACTGTTAGCACTGCCCCCACAGCAGGGGCAAGGAGTACCCTCATTTGAGATCCCAGCTGCTTGCTCCTTCCTGCCCCACCCAGCTTCATATAATCTTCCCCAGCTGCACGGTCTTATGTGTGTGTGTGTGTGTGTGTGTGTGTGTGTGTGTGTGTGTGTAGGGGCATCCTAGAGTATAGGAAGTGGTTGAATGGGATTGGGCCTCCCACGTTGGAATGAGACTTTGGTGATGGCAGACCTACCTTCAAGTCACCTAGTCTCCTACAGGCAACCCTTCACTGTACTCCCAAAAGTAATCCTAAGAAATCCACTGATTTACCAAGGGAGGCTTAGATGGAGCAGTTTCTTTGTTCTACCGGTGTCTTATCTGTTACATATAGAAGTTTCTATACCTCTTGACCTAGGAAAATTCACACAACACCCCCTTATCCTTCCATTGATGGAGGACATAAACGAAATCAGTCCATGGCGGCATATGCTGGTCTGCCTCACAAAAACAACATTTATCCTTTTATATGACCCCAAACAGTGGAAACCCAATTTGCTGACCTATACACAGATAAGAAGCCCGGAAGCCAAAGCCCTATGGTCTCTAAAACATCACAGTAAAAAACAATAAGGATTTATTCTGAATCCCTCTGATGTGGTATGCAGAATTGGTGAGGGAATTGGGTCTTAGGGTACACAGAGTTGGATCAGAACCCTGTTGTAGAGGACACCAGCTCTGGCCTCTTCAAGGCCACACCTGAGGGTCATGTGCTGGCTTCTCACATAACCAGAAGTTTAGGCACACGCAGATGCTTCCCTTTCCCATCCTCATTTCTCTGTGACAGGCAGAGTAAAATCTGGCAGGATTCCATGCTCAGAGCTTTCCCTTCTCATCTCTCTTGGTGAGCCGAGGCTTGTCACTATGTCCTGAAATCCAAGAACACCTCCAAAATGACAGCTTGGAGAGGTGCTGACCAAGGCCTGTAGCTCATATTTTAGTACAGTATCTTCTCGCAAACTGGCCCTAGAAGGATTTCCACTGCCCATTGTTCAGGATGAAGGATTGGGACAGCTATGGAAAGAACCTTGCACTCCTAAGCCTTTCTCCCTCCAGTACAGATCTTCCTACCTAGACAGCTTTTTCCTCTAGGTAGGTGAAGAAACTACCCACTGATTGCTCACCAGCTAAGCCCTGGCTAAGACCCAGCACTCTGGTTCTTTTATCAGCTCCCCAGAGGCTTGCAGCAGATACCATCACCCATTTTGCAGACCACCATACTGAGGTGCAGGTCAGTGAAAGGCCTTGACCTGCCCAGAAGGAATGAAATGGGAGAGAAAGATCTTAACCCTACTTTTCTTCCTTGAATGGACACTTCCTCTGTCTTCTATTTCTTGAACATGAAGAGAGGATGAGGTTGGGAGACAGGTTTTATAGCCGTGAAGAATGTGGGGCTGGAGAGATGGCTCAGCGGTTAAGAGCCTTGCCTGCTCTTCCAAAGGTCCTGAGTTCAATTCCTAGCAACCACATGGTGGCTCACAGCCATCTATAATGAGGTCTGGTGCCCTCTTCTGGCCTGCAGGCATACACGCAGACAGAATTTTGTATACATAATAAATTTTTTTAAAAAAATGTGGGCATCCTCAGTGACAAGAACTTCTTGATCATATCAGAGTCTCATTTGTTCTTTTTATCCTCATTTGATTGTAAGACTACACATGTCATGTCTTCCCCCAAATGACTTAGTGCCATGGGCAACCAGCATCAGCACAAGATGATTCACCTTTGTGGCACGGAGAAAAAGGCACGCCCTATACTCAGCATCAAGATTGTTCTTACCATGGGGTGGGGGGAGCGACTTCTTACGTCAAGAGCTGTGGCAGCCCCACCCCTTCCCCTTTCTACTGAGCGTTGACTGGTACCTCCTGCAAGCTTGACTTTGCACCCAGACGTCCAAGGCCTGACGACTGGGGCTCCTCAAGCTTGTGATGTCGTGGTGCTCGGCAGTGTGGCCTGAATGTCAGAAGCTTCAAGGGTTTGCCATGGTTCTAAGGGCAGCCAGGGTCAAGACCTGCTGCGGTAGTTAGGGAGGGCAAACAGGAGGGTGAGGTCCAACGGCTAAAGCATAGGAGATAGCTATTTTCTGACCATTTCATATTTGCTCTGGCTTGTTCTGGTTTTAGAGCCAAAAACCCTCTTTGGGGATCGATACCTGGGTCCTAGGAGCACTAGGTCAGTTGTTCACTGCAACACACTGTTAGGTGTTAGGGAAAGACTAGAAGACAAAGCGACCTTCCTCCATAGGAAATGGATCTGCTCATAGAGCGTCTGCTTATGTAACACTTTAAATCCACATGGTTCTTACATGAAATAATTCCATTTCACTTGAACACTGCAAAATAAACTTCCGACTCTTCTTTGCTAGGGCCAGATGGCCCTTGCTTTGTAAGTGGGTGCTGGGCATCTCTCACACATGAAGATGCAAGCAAGCATCAGTCCCGTGGCTCTGCAGACAAGTCCCAGGACTTTGTGACTTGAGAAGAGACTTAGTTAAGCGCTCTGTAATTCTAGTGACTATTTGCTGAAAAAGTTCCACTGCCTGAAAGCTATTGGGTCTTTTTACTGTTCTGTGATTCTGACTTCCATCAGTTTGTTAGACCTGTATGATGAATCTGCTCACCCAAGTTGCCGTGTGACTTTGAGAAGCTCTCTGCTCACATCCTGCCTGGATTTTATGCCAAGCCCCTGTGCTGCTGACTTCCCACAGACTCCAGCATCTATTGGTGGAGAGAGAAGCAGAGCATGCTGGACAGCATTGGCAGGAAACACCAAACACTATGCTCAGCTCTGGTTTATTCCCCAGATTACACCTATCCAGTTCCAGGTTTCGGGGGGACCCTGGTTTCTGAACCCAGGCATGGTGTCCTGAAGACCCCCATATTGCCAAGTGGCCTTCAGTTATTGAACAGAAGGTCAACCCCTGCCATCAAGATGAAATTTGTAAAATTCTCTGTATTTGGCAAAACATAACACAGAGGTCCAAACTGCTGCCTGGTGAGGCATTTATGTACTAAGGGTTTCTTCTGTTCTAGACCACACATAAGGGCAGACATAGGTATGGCCATCCTTTGTCCTCACAGTGTTCTAGAGGAGGTAGAGCTGCTCTTGATTTGTAGATAAGGAAGCAGATTTGATGAGTATAAGTGGGTTCCACAGCTGGTGACCCAGACAAGAGATGACAGGGTCCCTTCCACCTGTCACTAGGCTACTGCTGTGGAATAGCCTCAAGAGTGCGTGTTCTCAAAAGGGCAAGAGAAGATGCTAGAAACATAGTGCTTGAGTCGTTTAGGGAGGAAAAGAGAATGTTAGAGGGGAAAAATAAATTTAAACTGTTAATAATACAGGAAGAAAGCTGGAAGCATCATGGTTGAATTATTGAGGGAGGAAAAGAGAAACGTTAGAGAGAAAAAAAATTAAAGTTTTAATAATACAAATGGAGAGCTGGGCCCGAGAGGAGCCTTAGCTGCTTGGGATACTAGTTGCTCTGGGAGAGAGGCTGGGTGGCTGGCCCCTGGCATCCTCCTCTCCTTCTCCTTTTTTTGTTCTTCCTAGTCCCACTCTAGATTTCTCCTCTTATTTATTCTGTTTGGCAGCCCCGCCCATCCCTCTCCTGCCTCACTATTGGCCATTCAGCTCTTTATCAGCTCCATCAGGTGTTTTAGGCAGGAAGAGCAACACAGATTCACAGAGCTAAGCAAATGCAACAGAAAAGAATGCAACACATGTCTACATCATTAAACAAACACAACACAACATAAACAAATATAACACATCTTCACCTAATATTCAACAACAGAACTACAGACCTTTCAGCCTCGACCAAAACTCTCAAGAGTCTTGTTAAACTTGATGTGTGGAGAGAACAAAGGAATGTTTAATGCGGTGGTTCACAGTTTCAGAAGGTTAGTCCGTTATCATCATGGTGGGACATGTGGCATACAGGCCTACAGGGTGCTGGAGCTGAGAGTGCTACGTCTTGATTGGCAGACAAGAGGAAGTGAACTAAGTGTCACACTGAGAGAAGCTTGAGCAGAGGAGAGCTCAAAGCATCCCCACAGTGACACACTTCCTCCAGCAAGGCCACATCATTCCAACAAAGCCACATCTCCTACTGATGTGGGAGTCCCCTCTGTGTGCTATGAATATGTTTTATTATCATTGGTTAATAAAGAAGCTGTTTTGGCCTATAGCAAGGCAAAATATAGCCAGGCTGGAAGAGATATAGAGAGAAAATAGGTAGAGTCAGGGAGACACCATGTAGCTGCCAAAGGAGACAGACACCAGAACTCTTACCGGTAGGCCACAGCCTTGTAGTGATACACAGATGAATAAAAATTGGTTAATTTAAGATGTAAGAAGTAACTAGGAATATGCCTAAGCTATCAACCAAGGAGTTTTGTAATTAATAGAGTTTCTGTGTGATTATTTTGGTCTGGGTGTACAGGAATGAAAGAGCAGTCTCTGCCTACAAGTGTCATTCCCTACAAACTTATGGGGGCCAATTACACTCAAAATACCACAGTATCTGAAACCCTTTTCTCTCCTCCATAAACAATAGATATACATACATGTAGGCAAAACACCTATATCACAAAAAAATAAAAATAAATAAATCTTTACAAAAAAGATCCACAGTGGTGATTCTAGGTTTTTAGTTCCACTTATCTGTTCAACGTATTTAAGTGAGATGATTAAGTTCAAATAGAATCGTGATCAGCAGGTGCATCTCAGTCATGGTTGTGTGGCTTCTGTTAATGCTTTGTGTTGTAGGATATTATTTTAAGGTCTATTGCTTTTGTTTATTCTGCATTTGATTAACTCCGTGAAGCTGTGATTCTTTGCCTGTCTAAAACACCTGAGGGGCCAATAAAAAACTGATCAGCCAATAACAATAACGAGGCAGGAAAAAGGATAGGTGGGGCTGGCAGGCAGAGAGTGTAAAGAGAAGGGAAAATCTGGAAGAAGAAGGGGAGCAAGAGAACGAGGAGAGGAGGATGTCAGGGTCAACAACCCAATCACCCAGCCAGTCACGGCGTAAGAGTGAAAGTAAGACACACAGAAATAAGATAAGGAAGAAGCCCAGAGGCAAAGGTAGATGGGATAATTGAAGAAAAGCTGACTAGA